>NW_006209847.1:3441698-3489295 GCF_000334495.1 Tupaia belangeri chinensis | reverse complement strand
TTAAGGGGCTGGACTTGCACATGATTGGCCATGGTTTGAGTCCTGGACCTGGCATTTTGCTTTCTCACCCACCCCTATCTCTCTCTCGGGTCAAATAAAAAAAAAAAACAAAAAGCAGCCTTAAACTCTAAGGCAAAAATTGTATCTTTATAGTTAGCCAGTTGGTAAATAAGATAAATACTTTTTTTTTGTATTTTTTACAGTGTACTTATTTTTTTAATGTTTCGTTTTTAAATTATTGTGATTTATTTTTATCACGTGATTATTTTAAAATTGATTATGAGAGGGCTGGCAGGGGGTGTGGTGGTTAAGGTGCTGCACTTGCACATGTACCACTTGGCAGCTACAAATAAAGCAATTATGTTTTATGTAAAGTGTATCCTTATGTGACATTGATAGGTGACCACTTTTGATATTTACATTAAGTTTAAAGAAAAATGTACTGATCTCATTGTAGAACATTTATTGACATGTCATGATTAAAACATGCAAAGAATGGAAGTTGGGAATAACTCATTCAACAGTCAATGCCAGCCCCTCCCAGTTCTTTCAGTATGTATGTGGGACTATCTGGCCTAATTTGGGGGACAGTTCTGATGAACTGCATGGGATTCTAGTGACGTAGCCATTACACTAAGTGCTTTTATTGTTATTTTTATTTTTTGAGAGGTTTTCGCTATAGGGCATGTGAGCTTGCCAGCCAGACAGAGAGAGACATAGAGACAGAAAGCGAGAAATCACCCCCCAGGGGGGATGGTCACGCCGCAATCCCTTCTCTTCCATTCTCCTCTTGGGATCTTGGGCACACACGCACATACGCCCGGTGTGAGTTCTAAGCCACCGGCTCCGGGACGCGAACCGCGGTCGACTACGTGGGAGTCCAGCAACATAGCCATTACGCTAACTGCTGGTTCCCTCAACTTTTTATTTTTTAAGTAAAGGCAGTACATTAAATTTATAATACAGTGTGGTTTAACTTCTATATATTTACTTTTTTTTTTTTTTCATGTAATCATTCTTAAATCTTTTGTTAGGCTCTGTGTCTGGATTTTGGATTCAGAAGACATTCTTATCTTTACAGGCATCATCTACATCTTCCATCTGCCCCCAGCTGCATTTCCTGTCTGACCTGGCAAACATCATTTAACCTATGTCCAGATTAAAAGACAGGGATGCCTATGTGTAGATGTGGCTGATTAAAGGTTTAAAGAGGTTAGCAGGATTCTTTGTTTTGAGTTAACATTTGATGAAATATAAATTATAAAATGCTATCTCAAGCCCAGCAACTTATTAAAAATTGAAAATAATGTGTGAGGGTTCTGAGAAATGGTTGGAGTGGGAAGCACCAGGAATCTGTCTCCCTACTTAGGCAACAATTGCATTAGCAGAAACTGTTTGATGTAACTTTTTGAGAATTCTGGAGTCTGTTGAAATCTTGCAAGAGCCAGGGAAAATCTTGGATGGTAAATTCTAGTTCACTTCAGTGAATTAAGAATTTTTTCAAAGAATTATTTTATTTAGTTTAATTTATTATTATTATTTTAAAATTTGACCAGAGAGGGACGGAGAGAGAAAGTGAGAAAGTGAGCCACCAGATCTGGGACTCTAACCGCAGTAGACCATGTGGGAGTCTAACGACTTAACCACCACGCCACCTGCTCTCCCTGAATTTCAGTTCTTAACATAGTAGCAGCTGCTTAGCCCCAACCCTTAGCTCTGTGGAAGGCAGCTGTGCACATATCCCTTAACAGCTTACATACAGCTTGTGGGAGTCTAGGGTGAGCAAAAAGGATCCTGTCCTAAGGGTGTGTGTTGCTATGGTTTCAATGTCACCTCCAAAACTCATTGTTGAAATTTAATAGTCATTGCGATAGTATATTAAGAGGTGATAGGTTACAAGGGCTCTGCCTTCACAAATGAAGTGATGCCATTATTGTAGGAGTAGGTTAGTTATTGCAGGAGTGAACTCCTGATAAAAGGATGAAGTCTAGTGCCCTTTCTCTCTGTCTTGAGTGCTTGCTTTTTGCCTTCTGTCATTGGATGATGTAGCATGAAGGCCCTCACCAGATGCTGACATCATGCTCTTAGACTTCACAGCCTCCAAAATGATGACCAAGTACACTTAAGAACAAAAAACCTGGGAACCAGCAGTTAGCATAATGGCTATGTCGCTGGACTCCCATGTAGTCAACCGCGGTTCACGTCCTGGACCCGGTGGCTTAAAACTCACGCCAGGCGCGTGTGTGTGCGTGCCCAAGATCCCGAGAGGAGAATGGAGGAGAAGGGATTGTGGCGTGGCCATCCCCCCTGGGGGGTGATTTCTCGCTTTCTGTCTCTATGTCTCTCTCTGTCTGTCTGGCAAGTGCACATGCCCTATAGTGAAAATCTCTCCAAAAAAAAAAAAAAAAAAAGAAAAACCCCAACATTTTATGTATGTATATACACAGACACATATATAGTAAATTTAATTTAATTTATTATTATTATTATCTAAATTTTGCTTGGGACATGTGATCTCACCAGAGAGAGAGTAAGAAAACAAGTTGCCAAGTCTGGGACTCAAACAGCAGTCGACCATGTTGGAGTCCAGTGCCTTAACTGCCATGCCCTGTAAACATCTAATGTTTATATATAATCCAGTCTCAGTTATTCTTTCATAGTAGTACAAGTGGGCTAAGACAGAAAATTAGTAATAGCAGGTTTGCTTCTATAACAAATACCTGAACATGTGGAAGCAAGTTTTGAAACTGGGTAATGGATAGAGGTTGGATGAATTTGGTGATCAGGCTAGAAAAAAAAAAACGACATTGCTATGAATGGAGCACTAAGGGAAATTCTTGTAATGACTCAGAAGAGAAGAAATGTTAGGGGAAGTGAAACTTTTTAGACATTACTTAATGGTTGCAATTTAGGCTTTATTTAACTGTCACATTATTTAAGTGGTTGCAGTCAGAGTATTGGTAGAAATATGGGTGGTAAAAGCCATTCTAATGAGGCCTCATGCATAATTGAGAAACCGAATAAAGGCCATCCTTGTTATAAAGCAGCAAAGAACTTGGCTGAAGAATATCCGTGCCTTAGGGCTTTGTAGAATGCAGAACTTATGAGCAAGGAAGTAAGATATTCAGAGAAAGAAATAACAGCAAAGCATTCAGGCAGCTATATGGCTACTTTTTTTTTTATTAAAAAAAAATATTTATTTAATTTTATCTATTTATTCATTTTATTTTAATTTGACCAGAGAGAGAGAGAGAGAGAGAGAGAGAGAGAAAGAGAGAAAGTGAGAAAGTAAGTTACCAGGTCCAGGACTAGAACCGTGGTCAGCCATGTGGGAGTGTCCAGTGCCTTCACCACCACACCACCTGCTGGTCCCTATGGCTACTTTTAATAGCATTCAGTAGGATGTGAAATGTCCACATGCAAAAGAATAAAGTTGGACCCCTTTCCTTACAACATGAAAATATTAAAATTGATTTATAACATAAATGTAAGACTTAAAATTATAGAACTCCTAGAGGAAAACAGGGCAAAATATTTACAATATTGAATTTGGCAGTTCACTTTGTTATGACAATAAAGGTAAAGGCAACAAAAGAAAAAATAGACATATTTTATGACAAAACCAACCCACAGAATGGGAGGAAAATTTTCAGATTATATATCTGATAAGGAATTAATATTCAGAATATATAGAGAACTCCTAAAACTCATCAACAACAACAACAACAAAAAACACATCCAGAAAAAATGGGCTAATAAGGACTTGTTATTTCTTCAAAAAGACATACAAATGGTCAGTAAGTACATTAAAAGATATTCAACTTATCTGATTATTAAGGAAATGAAAATCAAGACACTACCTCACACCCATTAGGCTGGCTAAACAACAGAAAATAACAAATGTTGGTGAGGATGTGAAGAAATTGGAACCCTTGTGTATTGTTGGTGGGAATGCAGAATGGAGAACAGTATGGCAGTTCCTCAAAAAGTTAAAAGTAGAATTGCCATATGACCCAGGAATTTTTAAATTTTTTGAGAGATTTTTGCTATAGGGCTCATGATTTCACCGGAGAGACAGAGACAGAAATCAAGAAATCACCCCCCAGGGGGAATGGTCATGCCACAATCCCTTCTCCTCCATTCTCTCAGGATTTTGGGGATGTGCCCGGTGTGTTTTAAACTGCTGAGTCTGGGACTCGAATCGCAGTCAATTATGTGGGAGTCCAGCAACTTAACCATTATGCCATCCACTGGTCCCTGATCCAGCAATTTTGCTTCTGTGTGGTATGCCCTACAATTGAAAACAGGGTCTCAAATAAATATTTGTGCTTACATGTTTATAGCAGCATCATTAACAATAGCTAAAACATGAACTTGTATCCTTTGATAGATGACCAGGTGAACAAACTATGGTATATCATGCAATGGGAATATTATTTAGCCTCAAGAAGGAAGAAAATTGGGTCAGCCAGCTGGCATGATGGTTAAGATGGCTGAATCTCACATGGCTGACTATGTGATTCAAGTCCCAGACTTGATGACCTAAAAACATGCTGGGTGCATGTGCATGGTGCCCAAAATCCTGAGAGGAGAATGGAGGGGCAGGGATTGTGGTGTGGTTATCCTCCCTGAGGAGTGCTTTCTCACTTTCTCTCTCTGTTTCAGGCAAGTGTATATGCCTTATAGCAAATTTTAAAAAAAGAAAGGGAAGAAAAATCTGATATGCTACAACATGGATGAATCTTGAGGCCTTTATATATTAAAAAAGATAAGCAGACACAGAAGAAATATTATGAGTCTACTTATATGTGGTAGAGAAGTCAAAATTGTAGAGACAGAAAGTAGAATGGTGGTTTCCAGGGCTGGGGAGAGAGAAGCATGAGTTGTTGTTGAATGGGTGTAGAGTTTCCGTTCTGGGAGATGAAACAAGTTGTGAAGGGTGGTGGTGGTGGTTATACAGTAGTGAGAATGTGCTTGTTACATTTTTGATAATGGTTTGTCCCCTACAGGTTCCTGTTTTTGGAATTTGATCTTAGTGGGCGGTGATTGGATGTCCCTCAAAGGTTCATGTGTCGGGAGTTGGTTGTACTGTAGAGGTGTTAAGTGAACACTTAATCCCTTCACGGTGTCCCAGGGCAGGGGTTTTGGATGCGATAAAATCACTAGAGGGGAACCTGCAAGATTGAGTTCTGGTGTGTAAACAAGGGGGGGGAAATGGGGCAGTCCGTGAACACGTGGATACAGCCCAGAACAAGGAGAGACTTACGGATGGCTGCTAGGCTCAAGAGCCTGCGCCAAGTTGTATCCTCACCAGAAGTGGCCCCTGGACCTCGAACCTCCAAACTGTGGGCTGAATGACTCTTTATTTCTTTATAAGTCACCCAGTCTCAGGCACTTCTGTTAGCTATATAATAATAGACCAAGCCAATGCTTAATATCACTGAACTGTACACTTAAAAAAATGTTAATGATAGGCCAGCCGTGGTGGTGCAGTGGTAAAGCAAAGCTCTGACATGCTGAGGCCATGTGGCCAGGTCCAGTTTAGCTTCCTGAGGTCTCCTTGTGCACACTGTCAGTATCTCATATTTTGCATTTCTGTTATGAGTAAGGTCACTTAAGGCTTATGCTTAAGAGGCACCCATTTGGGGACTGGCAGGTGGCGTGGTGGTTAAGGTACTGGACTCCTATATGATTGACCATAAGTCCCAGACCTGGTGGCTTGCTTTCTCACTTCCTCTCTCTCTTTCTTTCTCTGGTGAGCATGTGTGCACTGTAGCAAGTTAAAAATAATAATAATAAATAAAAATGAAATAAACAATTCTTTAAAAAATAAAAGAAACACCCATTTGTATTTTCTTTCTGTGTGCTATGATCCTGGCTGAGAGTGGAGGTGGGATCATAGCATGAAGACCTTGTTAAGGGGGGCCTGTGTATCTCTCCCCTCTGTCTTGCTCTCGTAGAAGAAATAAATAAACTTAAAAAAAATAAAAGAAATATCTGTCTTTTTTTATTTAGAGAGATTTATTTTTGCTATAGGGTATGTACACTCACTGGAGAGACAGAGAGACAGAGAGTGAGAAATCACCCCCAGGACGGATGGCCATGCTGCAATCCCTTCTCTCAGGATTTTGAGCATGCATGCACACGTGCCTGGCATGAGTTTCAAGCTGACGGGACCAGGACTTGAACTGTGGTCGGCCATATGGGAGTCCAGCGATGTAACCATTACACCATCTGCTGGTACCAGATCTGTCTTTTTTTTTTTTTTAAAGTTTAAAACAGTAAATATTTTATGTTATCCGAATGTTGCCAAGATAAAAACAAAACAGACAAGGTTTCTATTCATTATTTCAGAGTGTAGTGAAACTAGTACTCACTTTAGCTTTGGAAACGGGTATTTGAGAACTTCTCATTAACATAGACAAGTGCTGCTATCAAAAAGATTATCAAAAGAGAATGCAGCTGGGACCAGCAGATGGTGTAATGGTTATGTTGCTGGACTCCCACATAGTTTACCATAGTTCGAGTCCCAGACTCAGAGGCTTAAACTCATGCCAGGGATGTGTGTGTGTGCTCAAAATCCTGTGAGGAGAATGTTGGAGAAGGGATTGCAGTATGGCCATCTTCCCTGGGGATGCTTTCTGCCTCTCTGTCTCTATTTGTCTCTGGTGAGTGCATGTGCTCTATAGCAAAAAATCAAGGGCCAGCTCCTTAGTTTGGTGGCTAAGCCCTATGCATGGGGAGTCAGATTCTATATGGCCAACCATGGTTTAGATCCCAGCCCACATATCTGAAGCGTGCGCATGTGTGGACCCAAAATTCTGATGGGATGGAGAAATGGAGGGAAAAAGATTGTGGTGTGATCATATCTCACTGGGGAGTGCTTTCTGTCTTTTAATCTCTCAGATGAGTGCATGTGCCCTTTGGCAAGAAAAAGATTTAAAAAAAAAAAAAGAAAAGAGAAATTAGTTCAAATGGGAACCACACTTTTCTAACACAATTAAAAAATAGTGTGGTTGGTGCTATAGCTTGAAAAAAAATGAAACCGAATCGATGAAAATAAATTTATTGTATCTTTAACCCACTCTATGTTAACATTACCATGATGTCCTTGTATTAGTATGTTACTGTGTTGCCAACCGAAATATCTGAATATTGGTAATTCATAAGAATAGCAGTTTATTCAGCTAAGAGTTGGGAGGCGTGAGGTCCACAGGCTAGCTTCTGCTGAGGCTACAACGTGGTAGAGGAGAGTGGCTATCCCTAAGTGTTAGTCTGTTATGGTCTCTTTTCCATTTTTATAAACCCATCAGAACCTAGTCATAGGGGCCCTGCCCTAATGACCTTATCACACTCAAAGGCCAAACTCTGACTTACACACATTTGTTTTTGAAAGAATTATTTTATTGAACTTTATCATTATTATTTTGCAGTTTGATGAGAGAGAGAGAGAGGGAGAGAGTGAGAGACAGAGAAAGTGAGAAAGCAAGCCACTAGGTCTAGGACTTGAACCACGGTTGACCATGTGGGAGCCCAGTGCCTTTAACCACCATGCCATCTGTCGGCCCCTGGCCTTAACACCTTTACAATACAACCAAATTCTAACACATGGATTTTTAGGAGACATTCAAACTACAGCAGGTCTCATAGTTAGAACAAAGATTCATTGATTATATTGACATAATTAAAGAATGTGTATTTAATATTTTATGTGATGTATGTATTTGTATAATATTTAAAAGTTAGGAAAGTGTACACAGTGTATGGAAACTCTTCCTCTTCCTATACCTGATTCTTTCATGAAGGAAACTTCCATTTTTATCTAGTTTAATGTGTTTACTTCCAGAGATATTGTATCTACTTATACACGTACTGTGTATTCCCTTTCTAGTCCCCCATCTACTACACGATATACTACTCCAATCAGTATATACTCCAATTAGTAGTATCATGGAGACCTTTCCATGGCAAATTATTTCCCTCAGAGGGTGTAATTAATTACACCATCATAACAATGTTTGAGACTGTGTTACCATGTTTTTGATCCTTATAAATCTGACAAGTGAAAACAGTATATAATATTTTGCATTTGTGTTATGAGTAAGAAGGTCACATAAGTCTTATGCTTAAGGGACGCTCATTTGTATTTGTATTTGCTCATTTCTCTGTTGCTTTCTTTGTTATATAAATGCAAACATTTATTTATAGTCATTTGGTTATAATTAATATAAAATCTTTTATGAAACATTGTTGAAAATAGAGTTTATTTTACTTAACCTATTTTTAAAAATAATCATTTAATTTTATTTATTATTATTTCTTCATTTCCATAGGACATGTGTGCTCACCAGAGAGAGAAAAGAGACAGAAAGAGAGAGAAAAATAGCGAAAGAGAAAGTGAGAGAGAGAGAGAGAAAATGAGAAAGCAAGCTGTCAGGTCTGGGACTCAAACCATGTTCGCCCATAAGGGAGTCCAGTGCCTTAATCACCATACCACTTACTGGTCTAGGATTTATCTACTTATTCTTATAAGAATAAGTTAGGGATTTAATTGACTTTCCCCCCAGATTTCTACCAGTTTTTTCCAAGTTATTTATGGAATATTTCATTCCTTCCTCACTAAGTTTCTCATTTGATTTGATTCTCAGGTCATATAGCTTTTCCTCTCCCTGGGAAGTACAAGTGTCCTTAGGAACTAAGCACTTTGTTCAGTATTACCCCTTTCCATAGCCCTTCTCCTGCATCCCCATCCTATCCTGTGCACAAATGGTCTCTTCTGGGCTGGAAGTCTCTTTCCTCATTTGCTTTTGACTAGCTTTCTTCTCCTCAAACTCCAAGTCTCATAATAATGTCACTTCCTCTATTTTTTCTTGAGTCTACAACCCGGGTTGGATGCCACATTATATCAATAGATTCTCACATCACCTTGCAGTTCTTCCTCCCTGATGTAGTGTTCCTCATAGCAACAAAGACCCAGCCACGCTGGTCATTCCTGTGTCCCTGGTGCCTACACCAGTACTGACGCAGTGAATGCTTAAATAATGAAAAGAATGCAATGTCTGTTTTCTCTCTCAGTTGATTCCCTCTGCATGCAGTGGCTGGGTGATTGAGGGGCGCTGTGCTCCCTCAGTGAGCCGAGTCCAGCCACCTCTTCTGAAGCTCCCTAGGGCCCCCTGCTAATGCATGGCCACGTTAGTAGCTTGCCTCCCCTTAGATGTGTTTGGCTTTGACCCTACAGATCCATATTTAGGGTGCATAAGGCTTGGACCTTTGCTCTAGGACTCTGAATTATGTTTGGAGAGTATTAGCCTAGGCTGACTTTCCTGTCTCATTTTGCCATCTTAGATGTGAGACAGTATGAATGAGGTTAGCACTCAGAGAAGCTACTTAGAGTGTCCTGTGATTCCCCCCTCCCCATTTATTTATTTATTTATTTTCTTTGAGGTTTTTGCCATAGGGCATGTGAGCTTGCTGGAGAGAAAGAGGGACACAGAGACAGTGAGAGGGAAAGTGAGAAATTACTCCCCAGGGGGAAAGGCCATGCTGTAATCCCTTCTTCTGGGATCTTGGGCATGCACACACACACGCCTGGAGTGATTTTCATCACCAGGTCTGGGACCTGAAACCACAGTCAGCTATGTGGGAGTCCAGCGACATAACCACAATGCTATCTGCTGGCCCCAGATATTTTTCCCCTTTCAATATGGCACTGATACCTGTTGGATGAATAATATAGTTCTTATAAAATCCTTACTTGATAATTTCTATAGACCCAAGTTCCACTCTTAGGGACTCTGACACACTGCAAAAGTTAGAAGTAGACATTTGCAAGGATGAGAACAAGGAAAGAAAATAATAAGAGAAAAATGTAGATTATTAGCAGAATTTTTGACTCTTGCTTCTCAAATATTTTAAGTTGAGAAAAAAGTAAAAAAATATTAAAACACAACATTATCATCATAATGAATGAACACTTATTAATTATATGCTCAGGGCATTACTCTGAAGTGAATTTAATGAACAAATAACTAGGTTTGGTAATATTCTGGTTGGAACTATCTATCCCTTTGAGAAGAAGTTGAACAATCGGAAGACTGTGGTCTGATTGCTGCAGACTAAGATTATTCCCATTCATTCTTTTCCCTTCCTTCTCCCAAGGGCGGAAATGAACAAAACAATAATTTCCTAATTGTTTATCACTCAGTTTTCTGCCTAGCACAGAACTGTGTGGCTCTACCAGTCTCCATGTGATTTTAGTTTTTTTTTTTTTTTTTTTTTTAAGGTCATTGTGCTTAGAGTTCAGGGGACATGAATCTTTTTTTTTTTTTTCTATGTCAATACTTTTATTTTTAATGTCCAGAGTTTGCAAGACAAGGACCAGAGCTTCCTTTCAGACACAAAAATTTTATAAATTCTCAATTGGCTGGTGAGGCTAATAGGGGTATTTCTTCTTGTCTAATGTGGTTTGTGGGAAGACTTCATTAAAGTCCTCATTGGTCATATGGTCAAATGGATCAAATGGATGGGAAATCACATTTTATATGCTGTGACAATGCTCAGGGAATGAGTGTAAATTAATTAAAAAAATGTTTCAGAAGAAAATTACAGTGCATTTGTCACTAGATTCTAGCTTCGTCCATATTTTTAGTTTAAGGTATTTTATGAATCAATAAAACATGGAAAAAAGTTTAGTATGGAAGAGAGAGAAGGGAAAGGGGAAGAAAAAAAAGTAAAAGTATGCTTAACTGGCAAAAAATTGAGAGGCTATTTGCTGGTAAGTTATAGAGTAATATCTTTGAGTTGACTGACATGCATAGTATTTGTGCTGGAAAAAGAAGTGTACACTATAAAGATGTGATTAAATGTAAATAAATAAATTAATTTATAAAAATGGAATTATGTTCATCTTCTCCAGTTGTTTCTGATAGTGTTTAATCCTGGCCTTTGACGGTGACGCAAACTCAGCACAACGTTTCACGTCTTCCTTCTCTTCAGCATCCACCTGGACAGTGTATTTACCCTCCGACACAGAAACCTGAAGGGCATAAGCTTCTTCTCAAAGTCATTCACTAAGCCCATCTTGGCCCTGTTGGCCTTGTAGTAAGCCCAGTTTTTGTCATCCTCAGTTGTACTCAGGAAGGGAGTGGCCCCAGGCAAAAAGCTGCGAATCTTTAAATCTCAGTAGATGCACTTTATGTCTTTCAAAATCCCCTCCAGTTTCTGCTTTCAATCACTCACCTGTGCCTTCGAATAATTTTATTTATAGCTCTCCCAGATTTGATCCTTGCTATTTGAGGGAGGGTAAGCCTGCCATTACTTACCCCAACATTCGAGTGTAGTTCAGTATTCCAGAATCATGAGGTCTGGCAGGCTGCATAGTGGGTCCTCAGAAAGACGTCTACATTCTGATTCTTCTGACCTGTGATCCTGTTGCCTTACCTGGCAGAAGATATGATGAAGTCAAGGATCTTCCGAGAGGAATACTATCCTGGATTAGCCAGATAGGTCCAGTGTAATCAAAATAAGAGAGATGAAATGAAATCAAAGGCAGAGAAGACAGAAGGATGGAAGCAGAGGTTGAAGTAAAGGTTTTTTTTTTTTTTTTTCTATAGGGTGTGTGCGCTTACCAGAAAGACAGAGAGAGACAGAGATAGAAATGGAGAAATCACCCCCCCAGGGAGGATGGCCACGCCGCAATCCCTTCTCCTCCATTCTCCTCTCGGGATCTTGGGCACGCACGCACATGCGCCCGGCATGAGTTTAAGCCACTGGGCCCGGGACTTGAACTGCGGTCGACTACGTGGGAGTCCAGCGACATAGCCATTACACTAACTGCTGGTCCCCCTGTGTGTATCTTGATTTTAGCCCTTCTGACTCACTTTGGACTTCTGATCTCTAGAACTGTAGATAATAAATTAGTGTTGTGTCATTTTCAGCCACTAAATTTGTGGTAATTTGTTACAGTGGCAGTGGATAACCAATTTATGGGGCGATAATTACAAAACCACGCACAGTTTGCTAACTACTTCCTGGACTAGTTTCCCTTACATACTAACAGTGCAACTAACCAACAACTTGCTTAGAAATTGCACTGATCAAAGTGGGTAATGGCTTCAATATGGTGGTAAGAGAAACGACAAGAATAACTCTGAGGCTACCAATGGGATAAGGAACTCAGGTAGTTTATGGTGAGGGAGGTGGAAGGTAAGATTATTATTATTATTATTTTGGATTATTATTAAGTTTTAGCTACCTATAGGATACCAGGTAAACCTCCAGAAATATTGCAACTTCAAATACCATCTAGGCAGTTTATCATAATAGCTAAAAACATGGACTCTGGGCATTGTCGAAACTTTTTGCACTTTGTTTTCATCAATCATAAAAGGGGAAGGATGATAACAATAATTCTTAGCTCAGAAGCTGGTTTTAAGTATTAAGTGAGTATATATATATATATATGCATGTGTGTGTGTGTGTGTGTGTATGTAAGTTTGTATATGAGGGTGTGAAGATGTATGTGTGTGCTATATATAAGTTTGTATATGAGGGTGTGAAGATGTATGTGTGTGCTATATATAATATATATATATATATATATATATACACAGATGGTGAAAACACACTTAATACATGCACTCACATATAGGGTATGTGTACACACATATAGTGTAGCATTTGCACACAGATATTTAAAGAGAATATATAGATACTGAGAGAGAAAACGTGTGTGTATATATATGTATATATATATATATAAAAAACTGGTGTGTGTTTATATACATAGAACTACGTATGCATGTATATATCAGGATACCATATATACATATGTAGAGAGAACATGTGTGTATATAAAAAGAACATGAGCATATAAATAGAATATATTATAATACAGAGAACATATTTATATATGTGTTGACTGTGTGTATACAGAGAGAACATATGTGTATAGAAAATATATGTATACACACATAGAATATAATGGGTATCTGTATGTAAAAATAATGTAAGTGTGTATATACACATGCAGATAAAACATGTATATACACAGAGAATACATGTACCAGAATCTTCAAAAAGTTCATGGAAAATACATATTATGAAGAGACTTCATGGATTTTCAAATTTTTCACATGAAAATAAACTTGCACTCTAATTCCACTTTTCCATGAATTTTTAAAAAGAATTATATTATTTATTTAACTTTATTTACCATTATTATTGTTATTATTTTAAAATTTGACCAGAGAGATACAGAGAGAGAGAGAGAGGGAGAGAGAGAGAGAAGGAAAGTGAAAAAGCAACCTCTGGGACTGGGACTTGAATTGTGGTCAGCTATGTGGGAACCCAGCACCAACCACCATGCCACTTGTCAGCCCCTCCATGAACTTTCTGAATACTCTTTCAGACAGAGAGAGAATATGTGTCTCTCTCTCATTTTCTTTTTTTTTTTTTGGAGAGGTTTTCGCTGTAGGGTGCGTGCGCTTCCCAGCCAGCCAGAGAGAGACAGAGAGACAGAAAATGAGAAATCATCCCCCAGAGGGGATGGCCATGCCGCAATCCCTTCTCCTCTGTACTCCTCTCAGGATCTTGGGCACGCATGCACACGCACTGGGCGTGAGTTTTAGGCCACCGGGTCCGGGATGCGAACCGCAGTTGACTACGTGGGAGTCCTGGAAAAGTGACTAACTTGACTCTGAGTGGGCGGTAGAAAGTCACAGTGGGCGACTAAGAAACCGTGAGTTTAGTGAATTAGCCATTAGGCTAACTGCTGGTCCCTCTCTCTCATTTTCTGTGTGTATAGAGAACATATATGTATATAGAGAGGACATGCATATATAGAGGATGTGTGTGAATATGTGTGTGTGTCTGTGTGAAAACAGTGTCTGGCACGTAGTAAATGTTATGTAAGTATTAGTTTTGTTATCCAGGTAACTCTGCAGTAGAATTTCTTTTGTGATGAGAGAAATGTTCTCTATATACTACCATATGTGGTTATGAGTATTGAAATGTGGCTAGTGAAACTAAGAAATAGAATTTAACATTTTATTTAAAGTCATGAGGTATTTTCCTGTTTTTCTATGCAAAAATATGTCATGACTTTCCCAACAACCCAATATTCAATTTCAATCTAAATTTTTTAACCGTATTTAGTTAGCAGCTACCCTATTGGACAGTATGGGTTTGGGGCTTGGAGGAAAGGCCAGGTATGGAGTTAATAGATGGCTTTCGCTTTATGGGTGATAGACAAAGGAAGGGAAGATAAATAGAATGGGAAGGGAAAAGGATCAAGGATAAGAAACTGGGGAATATCAGGGCTGGCAGGTGGTATGATGGTTAAGGGCCTTGCACTCCCAAATGGCCAATTGCAGTTTGGTTCCTGGACCTGGAAGCTTGTTTTCTCATTTTCCCTCTTTCACTCTTTTGCTCTGTTCCACTCTGGTCAAATTAAAAATAAATAAATAAATAAAGTTATGTAAAATAATTAAAAAAAAAAAAGAAACTAGGGAGTACTGAGATCTAAGGTTTTGTCATGGAAGGAAGAGATGGAAAAACGTATCAAGGAGGCCAGAAGAAGCAGCCGTGTCCTATAGGAAAGCAAGGAAAAGAGAATAGAGTTCCCAGAAGGGAGTAGTTGGTAGCGTTAAATACGATTGACCGATACATTGAGATGAGAACTGAACATAAATCTTCGGCGCTGACCATGCCTGTATGCTGCTCCAAGTGGACTTTGGAATTAGGAAGGTGGTGGGCTGGGGAGACTGGCTATCCTGTGAGACTGGAGGCACAGTTTGTAACTCCTCTGCTTTCTCTGGTGTATACATGGCAAAGACCTTACGAAGGCATTGGCTTTGAGGTGAAATATGAATGCTTAAGGTAGATATATTTTCACATCAATTCTCATGACTAACTCTGGAAAGATTTCAAAGGCAACCATATATGCACCTCTTTCTACACCCCCACCCCCAGTAAAACACTGTTAGAAGGAATTGGAGAATTATCATGGCTGTTCCTATATTAAAATATTAATGTATGAGTCAAATCGGTGGTTTTTGAACCTGAAAGATCAAGTAGTTTTCATTTAATTGTATTAACCAAATTGATTTTAAACCAGCAGAATTATTTGCAGTGCCTAGGAAGTCATTATTCTCCAACCAAGCGAGATAAATGGGTCACCTTGGGATTTGCAGCTGGAGTTTTCCTTTATGACAACACATTGAGAACTAAGTAATTTGTCCTAAAGAGACTCTTGCAGCAAAGGTTCACCAAACCTGTCTTGATTAATTTTTCAAAATCACTTGAGGAGTTTTACCAATTACACTTTCAGGGGTTGATTTGATCAGTCTCACATGGTCGCACAATCTGCATATCAGTACTTAAAGCTCAACAGACCAAAATGGCTAAAAAAAAGGTGTGATGGAAGTGAACAATGAACTACATTCAAATCTGATCTAAACTCATACGCTTTAAAGTCCTGCATATTTGAGATGCTGCATATGAAATGATACAATGCAAAGTCTCATACTATTTCTGAGGTAGTCAGGGGACAAATATGAACTCCTTTTTGCCAGTGAGAGACTGATAGGAAACAGTAAAGTAACTGAAGATAATAAAGCATGATCCACTGCAGAACTAGGAGGGTACGTTTTTCATTCTTTGCTCCCATCGTCCATTTCTAAGGTGGTTATTATTACATTATGGTAGAAATACAGTTACAAGTAATCTGCATTTACAACCATTCTGTAATTGGTCTCTCCTAAAATCTTGCTCCACAAAGTGTGATATCTAGCCTGATGGCAACAGCATCAACTTAGAAATGCCCAGATGCTGGGGCCAGCAGATGGTGTGGTGGTTGAGGTACAGGACTCCCACATGGCCAACTGTGGTTCAGGTCCTGGACCTGGTGGCTTGCTTTCTCACTTCCCTTCTGTATCTCCCTGGTAAAATGAAAAATAATAATACTAAATAAAATTAACTTAAAAAAAGAGAGAAATGCCCAGATGCTACTAAATCAATCTGATTCACATGCATATTAAAATCAAGAAGCACTTCCCAAAGGGACTTCAAGGAGAGTGGTTTGCTACACTGACTGTACATTAAATCATCCTGGAGTCTCTTTTAAAAAATGATAGTTTTATGTATTTATGGATTACAGTGTTCTTTTTCTTTTTTTTTGGAGAGGTTTTTGCTATAGGGCGCCTGAGCTCGCCAGACAGACAGAGACAGAGAGACAGAAAGTGAGAAATCACCCCCAGGGGGGATGGCCACGCCGCAATTCCTTCTCCTCCATTCTCCTCTCAGGATCCTGGGCACGCATGCACACGGGCCTGGCGTGAGTTTTAAGCCACCGGGTCCGGGATGCGAACTGCGGTTGACTACATGGGAGTCCAGCGACATAGCCATTACACTAACTGCTAGTCCCACAGTGTGATTTTTCAATACCTGCACACAATGTATAATGATCAAATAAGGGCAATACACATACTCATCATCTCAAAAATTTATTATTACCTTGTGTTATGAACATTTGAAATCCCTTTTTGTCTAGCTATTTCGAAATAAATGTAAAATTGTTAACTATAGTTATTAAACTGTGCTTTAGTACTCTACAACTCATTCTTCTTATCTAACAGTGATTTCGTATCTGTTAACCAAGCTCTCCTTATTCACCCCAACCCTCACCTCTCCCTGTCTCTGCGTCTGGTAGCCACCCTTCACTCTACTTCTATGTGATTACGTCTTCTAGCTTCCACAAGTGAGAATACCACATCCATCATTCGTATCTTAGTGCCAGGCTTATCTCCTTGAGTATAATTTCATTTGTGCTTATCTATTTTGCCACAAATGACAAGATTTCATCTTTATCCATCTGTCTAATAATGGACGCTTAGGTTAATTCCAGATCATGGCCATTGTGAATAATGCCACGATAAACATGGGAGTTACAGATACCTCTTCCATTTTACTGATTTTATTTTTTCATTATATATATTTAGTAGAGGGACTATTGGATCATAAGGTAGTCCTAGTTTTAGTTTTTTGAGGAACAGCCATACTATTTTACAACATGGTTGATCTAATTTACATTTCCACCTACAATACCCACTAGTTCCTGTTTTTCCACATTCTCACTAGCACTAGTCATTCTTTTTAAAAATTTTTTATTTTTATGATCGCCATTATAACTGGGGCGAGGTGATACCATTGTGGTTTGATTTACATTTCCTGGATGATGATTATTATTTTTTTCTTAATACACTTCTTAGCAATTGTATGTCTTCTTTTGAGACCTGTCTGTTAAGGTCACTTGTTTAATTGGATTTTTTTTTTTTTTTTGCAGGTGAGTTGTTTGAATTTCTTGTATAAACTGTATATATTCATGTTATAAGACCCTCATTGGATGTATAGCTTGCAAAAACTTCCTCCCATTCTGTATGTTGTCTGTTAACTCTGATGATTGTTTTGCTGTGCAAATACTTTTTAGTCTGTGGTAATCCCATACGTTTATTTTTGCTTTTGTTTCCCATGCTTTTGTCCTATGTTCAAGTCTTTAATTCATTTTGCGTTTTTTTTTTAATTTCTTTTTTATACAGTGAGAGGTAGTAGTCTAGATTCTGTCTTTTGCATATGGATATCCATTTTTCTCATTTTTTCAATAACATCATTTATTGAAAAGACTGTTATGTCCCCCAATAAGTATTCTTGGCATCTTTGTTAAAAATCACTTGGCTGTTTGTAAAAATGGCTTGGTTGTATGTACATGTACACTTATTTCTTGATTTCTTATTCTGTTCCATTTGTCTATGTGACTATTTTTATGCTAGTACCATGCTGTTTTGGGTACTACAATTTTGTAGTATATATTGAAGTCAAATAATGTGATATCTCTAACTTTATTATTTTTTGCAAAGGATTCCTTAGCTATTTGGGGTCTTTTCTGTATACATTTTATAAATGTTTTCTCTATTTTTTTGTGAAGAATGGACATGAGTTCATTTTTAAAATGTTTTTGCCATAGAGTGTGCTCGCTCACTGGAGAGAGACAGAGGGAAAGTGAGAAATCAACCCAAAGGGTGGATGGCCAAACTGTATTCCTTCTCCACTGTGCATGCACGTACATGCACCTGGTGTGATTTTCAAGCAGGTGGGTCCCGGACTTGAACCATAGAGTTCCCACTAGATGTGGGAATCCAGTGCCTGAACCACCACATCACCTGCTGGCCCTGGGCTCCTTTTTCCCACCAGAGGTTTTTGCCTTACGGTGTGTGTGCCTGCAGGCAGGAGACAGACAGTGAAAGTGGGAGAGAAAGTGAGAAATCACTCCCTGGGGAGATGGACATGCCACAATACCTTCTCCTCCATTCTCCTCCCAGGATCTTGGGCATGCCCAGCGTGAGTTTCAAGCCACTGAGTTTGGGACTCCAACAGCAGACAACAATGTGGGAGTCAGTAATGTAACCATTGCGCCATCTGCTGGCCCCAGTGGGCTCACTTTTAATTGGAAAGCTCTTTGGGATTTCCAGCCTCAGGGGATTCTGATTTAATTGTTCTGCAGGTGGAGCCTGGGTAACCTAAATTTGCAAAACTTCCATAGGTGATTCAGTGCCTGCTTGAGAGCCACTGCCTTAGGACAGTGTTGCATCTGTGTGCCCTTACTTTCACATTTATCATTTTTATTTTAAGAATTATTTTATTTAATTACGTATGTATGTATTTACATTTGACCAGAGAGGGAGGGAAGGAGTGGCAGAGAGGGGAGAGAGAGAGAGAGAGAGAGAGAGAAAGCTGCCAGGTCCAGGACTTGAACCGTGGTCAGCAATGTGGAAGTCCAGCACCCTTAACTACCATGCCACCTGCTGGCCCTCAAATTTATTATTCTTAAAACAACCCAAAAACTCTTTTATATGGTTTTTATGTAGTATCTTTGTTGCTGCATAAGGAAGTCAAGAAATTCTGAGTACTTCTCATTCAAGTCATTAATTAAATAACTTATTTTAAGAATGAATTTTTTTGGAAGAATTATTTTATCTAACTTTATTTATTTTAATTTGACCAGAGAGGGACAGAGTAAGAAAGGGAGATGGGAAATGAGAAAGCAAGCCTCCAGGTGTAGGACTTGAACTGCAGTCAGTCATGTGGGAGTCCAGGGTCCTTAACTACCATGTCACCTGCCGGCCCCAAGAACAAATGTTTTTAATCTCACGTCTAGCTAACCCTGTAAACTCAATCTTTTGCTTTAGGCTTTGATATGTTAAAATATATTCAGTGTCTCATAAAATGTGAGGGAAGAAATAGAAAAACAGAGGAGATGTTTTGCTTTTATTTTTTAATTTTTATTTATTTTTTTCAGAAAGAGGTTGGGAAAGAGAGAAAGCAAGTCACCAGGTCCAGGACTTGAACAGAGGTCGGCCATGTGGGAATCCAGAGCCCTTAACCACCAGGTCACCTGCCAGTCCCACTTTTATTCTTTATTATAGTAGAATAAACCTAAGAGAAAGAATTTCAACTATGAAATTTAGAGTACAGATGAAAATAGATAAGACTACCAGATAAAGTACAGGAAATGAAGTTAAATTTGAATTTCAAATAAATGATGGATATATTTTTACTCAATAATTTAGTATTTGTAGCATAAATATTTAGCATAGGTAGTACTCAGGCAAGTACACGAGACTCGTTTGTCTTTGCTAAATCTTACAACCCCAAGACATAGGCTGTGTAAAATGAGGACTAAATTATTATCTAGCTATAAAAATAATAAAAATTGGAACCTATATGTTATGCTAGCAGGATAGCTATATAAATTGTCTTTTATGAGGCATTTTACAGTTTAAAGGGCAATAACATAACAATCAAACATTTCTAAGTGTTTTTGAACAGAAACCTCTTTGAAGTGAGTATGGAACACAAGAGATGATCGTTTTAAATAGTTACATGCACTCTGCTTACCATTATACTAATAATTTCATTAGTATTTGTAAGAAAAAGGAACCAAAATAAAAGAACACAATGTTTTCAAAAGAATAAAAGGAAAACAAAAAGCAGTATTGAAAACATGAGCTGTTGGAAAAGACAGTGAGCAGCAGAGGGCAGTCTCGTATCACTGATGAGTTTTGAGCCATTAAAAAGCCCAGTTTTATAATGCTTTGTGCAACCTAGATTTTATTTAAATATTTATTTTAATCAACTTTGCTATGCAATATGGCTAAAACAGATTAGAAACTAAATATAATCCTAGTGTACTATTTGACATTTGCATTGCCCTACATGATATATTTCTTTTGCCTAAGGTCCTCGTCTAAGAAAATATTTTAGCCCATTCTGGGGATCAGAAACGCTGTACTTCTGGCTCACGCTTAAATGCTTGGGTCATCACAAGTGTGTATGGCTGTGTGAAATGATCAGAGTTCTAATTAAGAAAGGCAGCGAAGGGTAGAGGGTTGTCAAGTTAAAGAAGTAAAAATCCTTAAGGAAGTGGGAGTGAGAGGTGGCCACAGCTGACAGACTTGGCTCCTGAACCAGAGAATGCCACAATTCTGTCCCCAAATGTGCATATCTATATGAAGGTGTATGTAGGTCCAGTAAAATTCAGAGCGATTGTACTTTCCCCACAGTACAGTCTTCAGGCACAGAGAGGTGCATTCATTTTTGCTTTCTTTGTACTAGTCTTGTCAATTTATAGACTTAATTTCATTTCAATCTTGCAACAATCCTGTGAGGTAGGTATAATATCATGTGTTTACAGATAAAAAACAAAACAAAACAAAACAAAAAAACTAAGTTTGATAGAAAGAATACCTTTTTAAAAATTTAACTTTACTTATTTATTCATCCATTTTAATTTGACCAGAGAGGGATAGAGAGAGAGAGAGGGAAAGTGAGAAAGCAAGCTGCCAGCTCTGGGACTCAAACCATGGTCAGCCATGGTCAACCACGCCACCTGCCGGCCTCGAAAGGATACGTTTTATGAACAGTGCTCTTGTATACAAGGAATACTCATTTAACATTTGTCAAATGTGGCATTTCCTAAACTTTGTTCTGAAAGACACTGATGCCCTTCAAGGTTTGATAAATTTTCCTTATCAAGCAATTTTGAAAAATGTTGCCAACTTTAACACTCTCAGAGTTTCAAAAACACAAAAATGTAAATTTTCTTAAGACATTTTGCAGCAATGAAATTTATTTAACTCACTTGGTAGATTTCCTAATCTTATTTGACTAGAAAGAAACCTTCTATTTTTAATAGAACAACCATGAGTATTGCAGACATACACCTTTTGTGGAACCTGTTTTGAGAAACGTGGGTCTAATGAGTAAATATGTGGCATATGTATATATATATGTTTTTTTTTTTTCTGGTAGGGATTAAGAGGAGCTAGTTTATTATTATTGTTTTAGAATTATTTATTTAATTTTATTTATTATTATTATAATTATTTTAAATTTTGCTCTAGGGAATGTACACTGACGAGAGAGAGAGAGAACAAGTCACCATTTCTGGGACTTGAAATGTGGTTGGCCATGTGGGGACCCAGTGTCTTAACCACCATACCACCTGCTGGTCCCTCTAGTTCACTATTATTGTCTTCACCAGAAAACATGTATTCAGCACCTTCAACTTGTAGAGTATTATGTTAGGGGCCAGAGATGTGAGAGGAGCTCACTGTTTAGAGGAGGAAAAAGTACCTTTGGTTTAAATGGGAATATAACTCTAACTCCTGTAATAGCTTGAGAGAGAGAGAGAGAGAGAGAAAGTGAGAAAGCAAGCCACCAGGTCCAGGACTCTAACCGTGCCACCTGTGGCTCCTAACTCCTGTGATCTTATTTCTCTAGTTTTTTTAAGAGGAAGATTTTTGCTGTAGGGTGTGTGCACTCACCAGAGAGACAGAGAGACAGAAAGTGAGCTATTAACCCCCAGGGGGATGGCTATGTGGCAATCCCTCCTCCTCTACTCTCCTCTCAGGATCTTGTCATGCATGCACATGTGCCAGACATGAGTTTTAAGCTGCCAGGTCCAGGACTTGAACTGTGGTCGACTACATGGGACTCCAGTGACATAACCATTACGTCATCTGCTGGTCCTTATTTCTTTAGTTTTTAAAGTAGTATGATAATAATGGATAACAGGGTTTTCAGTGATTGTTTAATATGGCATTCTGTTTTGTTCTCGTGGTGAACAATTATCATTGTCTTCTATCAATTTAGCATGGCTCAGGTGTTTGGAGGATGGGAAATTTAAACATTTGAATATGAGCAAATGCTAGAGAGATGTCATGAAGAATCATACATCTCTGACTCCCTGAGGAAACAAGCTTCCTCATTTTCCATACACAAGCATGTGCGTACATATGTGTATACATACACACACACGAAATTTCATCTCATCAGTACATTGAATCTTTATGTCATTTGTTAACTGAACAAAATCAAATAAAACATGGATATTTACCTGAGGGGACTGGTTAAAGGATTTGAAGTTTAAAGAATAAAAACTTGTAGGCATTTTTTTTTTTTCAATAATTTCGATGGCTAGCAAGTTACCACTAAGCTGGAGGTCTGTAGCTTTTCTTTTCCAGAGATGTGATAGTATTTCACATTATTCTGGCCCTTTTTAAGAATCTTTTCACACCTTATCAGGCAATGTAGCATATGACCAAGAGGGAAAATGAAATTAATTCATAGTTGCACCATTAATAGAGGAGTTGGGAATGAAATACTCAGTTTAGACATGCAGAGGGAAATGTGAAGATGATGAAAAATAGTCTAGATAATTCAATCTCGAAATTTATTTTCCTGAGGTATTTAGATGCCTATAACAAACAAACGAAAAAGATATGTCCTCGGAATCACCGTGTCTAAGCCAGTCCGTTACCTCACCTTGTATGCTCCTCTGAGTCAGGGCTCTGCATGGAAAGGCTCTGGGCGTACAGCCAGGGTCTCGGAAGCACCATGACTTGCGTCTCCATCTCATCAAGTCCATCTTCTTGAGAGAAGAGAGAAGAGGGTTTATGTTTGCTTCTACCCATCTTAGCAGCCTTCTGATCCTATTAAACCATCGGGCCTTATTTATTCAGGTCACAAATCATGGAGCAGCATAGAAATAATAGGACGCTGATGTCAAATTGTGTTTTTCCACATCATGACTATAAATAAGTTACCTGAGACAACTTTCAGAAGCCAATTTCAGTGTAACGGTTTAAAGCAGAACCCCACGAAAAGAAGTCATTTTTTCACATCATGCAGTCATGATTAAGAATGATTATTTTCTCTTTACATTGATAACACCTAATCCTTAATCCTCCTTACGAGATTTGCTTTAATATCTAAAAATAATGGGCATTTCTGAAAATGTGCTTGCAGTGGAAATACAAACTCACTAGAAATTGCAGAGAATGTCCACATGGGAATTTTTCATATGAAATTGGAAATAGCTCATGGCTTTTCTTTTGGACAGCTCCCTAGGGGATCATGACACGTATCTGACAATGTCAATGGGGTAATTGATGCCTTTGTCCAAATATGTATTATTATCAGGCTTTCTGCTGGGTTGGCTCTTCATTTCCTATACGTACATTGTGGGGTCTTGGAACAAATAGGCCCGTTCGTCATTTAAACTGTTATTAAGACATTGGGAGCCAAACAAAAAGAGTTGAGCCCAGGAGTTACTGGTTGTAATCTCTCGCAACATCACTAACAAGTCACAGACGCATGCAAACTTTTTAGGGCAAGTTAGGCAACTTGGGACTTAATAATCATTTGTTTATAACCAAAATCAATTTTTTTAAAGAATTATTTTATTTAACTTTATTTTTAATTTGATCAGAGAGAGACAGAGAGAGAGTGAGACGACAGAGAGAGAGAGAGAAGAGAGAGAGAGAGAGAGAGGACAGAGAGAGAGAGAGAGAGAGAGAGAGAGAGAGAGAGAGAGAGAAAGCCACCACCGTCAGGTCCAGGACTTGAACTGTGGTAGGCCATGTGGGAGTCCAATGTCCTTAACTACCACGCCACCTGCCGGTTCCCAGAAATCAATGTTTTATATACCAGGTGTGTGTGCGTGCATGCCCCAAATCTCGAAAGGATGGAGAGATAGAAGAGAAGGGATTGCAGTGTGACCATTCCCATGGGGTTGCTTTCTCATTTTCCCCTCTCTCTCTTTCTCTGTCTCTCTCCAGAAAGTGCATGTGCCCTCTGGAAAATTAAAAAACAAGTTTTAAAAATCTTAAACTCTGTGTCACGAAATCATCACTAGACTCAGTTAGCCATAAACCTTATACTTCAATACTTATGCTTCAATCATTATTATTTTATTTTTTCAGCAAGTATTTATTAAGCATCTGTATCATGCCAGGTACTATTCTCAGCACTGAGATGCTGTGAGCATGACGTATAAAGTCTCAGCTCTCTTAGAGCTTACTTTCCAGTAGAATAAAGATAATAAATAATAGTCTATGAAGAAAATAAAATTGGTAATGTGATTGGGAGCGACAGGTGTGGGGGGAGAAAAGGCCTCAGAGGGGGTGTTAAGATACGGAGTCAGCTATGATAGGGTGAAGAAGAAGCACTGGATACTAGTGCAAAGGCCCCGAGGTGGAGGCAAACTTGGCATGTTCAAGGTACCAGAAGGAAACTTGTAGCTGGAGCCTATGGAGCCAATGAAGACCAGCGATCGAAACAGCTGATCTAAGGAGAGGGTGTTCCAAGAGAAGATGGTCCAGAACCCTGTCCCACATCACACCATCAATGTTAAGAAGAAGAGGTGGAGAAGAAACAGCCAGTGCCATAGGTGGGAAGTTAGAGAAACGTGGCTATGGATACCAAGAGAAAGAAGTGTTTTAGGGAAATGTCTACCAGCCAGGAGGTATAGTAAGACGAGAGCTGAGAGACAGTCATTCGGTTTCTGTCTGAAAGGCTATGGGATGGCCTTGAGAAGAGTGAGGACTCTAGGATGACCAAGGAGTCAAGACTATGACTTCAAAGAGCTGACAATGTCGTCAGAAACAAAATCATTCCTAAGTAGATCTTCATTTTGTGGCTGTACTTCTCAGAGCACCTGTGGTATCCTGGAAACCGAGTTATACTATAGAATAAAATGATCTTTAGATGTAAGGGCTCCTAAGTGTTGGGTGGTCTAAACTATCACCGTTTTCCTTCCATGACTGGCCAACAGATGTTCACATTTGTGGAAACATTTCTAGGGATGGAAGTTCATATTACCAGAGTTCATCCTGTGGCTGGATGGCTTTGGTCTGTTAAAAGAAAGGCCTTTGACAACCTAAATTTAGTAGACTTATTTGAGCAAAGAACAAGTCATGAATGGAGTGTACTCAGAACCCGAAAAGATTCAGAGAGCTCCACGAAGCTCGTATGGAAGGTATTTACAGACAATAAGAAAGGTGAAGTGCAGAAGGAGCTTGTTTGGTTACTGCTCTGTGTGTGCCTTATTTGGACATGGTCCGATCGCTTGGCAGCCTGTGACTGCTGAGACTGTGATGTTCGTAATATGCCTAAGTTCGTTATTAAATTAATTAATTTATTTTTTGAGAGTTTTTTGCTATAGGGCGTATGTGCTCACCAGAAAGACAGAGAGAAACAGAGAGACAGAAAGTGAGAAATCACCCCCCTAGGGGGGATGGCCATGCCACAATTCCTTCTCCATTCTCTTCTTGGGATCTTGGGCACGCACGCACATGCACTTGGCGTGAGTTTAAGCCACCGAGTCCGGGACTTGAACTGCGGTTGACTACATGGGAGTCCAGCGACACAGCCATTACACCAACTACTGGTCCCCATTAGTTAGTATTTTTTTTTTTTTAATTGCCAGGGAGTAAGTATGCTTGCCAAACAGAGAGGTAGAGAGACAGAGAGAGAGAGAGAGAGAAAGCAAAAACACCCTCCCCTCACCAATGGAGCATGTCCTCATGTTGCAATCCTTTGTTCTTTACTTCTCCATCCTATTGGGATTTGGGGCACTCACACACACACCCAACTTGTTTTTCAAGCCACCAGGGCTGGGATTAGAACCTTGGTTGACCTTGTGGGATCCAGTTCCCTTAACCACTTGGCCAGGGGATCCACCTTTACATTAGATTTTTAGTCTGATTAAGTACTAATTAGGTGGCAGTTCATTAATTAGAAACTCAAAGTATCAAGACAGCCTTAGGCCAATGGCTTCTTGCTTGTTTAATTTAACTGGGCTCTTTGAGAGCAAGGAGATTTATGTTCCAGGATGTCTTTAATGTGTGTCTTTTAGCTGTTTCTCTCACTTGTCCCCCCCCCACCCACCCCCGCCGGGTATGTGTGTGTTGGAGTGCTTTGGGAAGTAGAAAGAACAAGGGCCTCTGAGTTAGTTGAAGATTCCTATCTTAGCACTGGCACCTGACAACTCCACACTGCAGAAAGTGGTTTCACTTCTGGGGCATCAGTCTCTTGATTAGCCAGTGGGGACGTGGCCACATATTGCACAGGGCTGTACTGGGGGTGGAGTGCGAGTCTGTGTAAAGTACTTACCCAGCGCCTAGGAAACCTAGTGTTCTTTACTCTCCCCTCCCTTTAGCTGTGTGATGAGACCAGCTCTTGGCTTTGCTGGGGCTTTCCTTTGGAAAATGTTCCTTCCGGCAGCTCTTGGCTTTGCTGGGGCTTTCCTTTGGGAGATGTTCTTTCCGCACCCTCCTGGCCACACCGAACTGAATTTTCATCTTTGTTTTTCCTTCATGTGTACCTTTATCAGACCATTTAGCACAGAGGATTGTGTTACTTCCTACTTTCCTAACTAGATTAGTAACCCTCCAGAGGTTGGGAGTTTTTCTTTTTCCTTCCCTTTTAGGAGGCAAAACAGCATAGTGATTTAGTGAGCAACTTGATGCCACAATGCTGGTTTCATCTGTGTCAGCTGAGCGATCTCGGGCAATTTACTTAACCGCTCTCTGCCTCGTTTCCTCATTGGAGGAGTGGATGAAATTCTAGTCCTGACATAACTGGGTGAAGATTAAATGAGATAGGTCTGAAAAAGCTCTCGAGACTATGCCTAGCACATAGTCAACCCTCCATAAATGTTTGCTATTATAAGGATTGTCTGAAATTCTGGCATTGCCTGATCTTGGGACTGGTATCCCAAAGGATCTAGTCTGTAAAATGTTTGAATAAAATGACAAATATAAGAATACGGATTACTACCAGGACCAGCTGATGCCATAATGGTTATGTTGCTGGACTCTCATGTGGTTGGTCAACCACGGTTCAAGTCCCGTACCTGGTGGCTTAAAATTCACGCCAGGTGCATGTGTGTGCGTGCCCAAAATCCCAAGGGGAGAATGGAGGAGAAGGGATTGTGGTGTGGCCATCCCCCCGGGGGTTGATTTCTCGCTTTCTGTCTCTCTGGTGAGCACATGCTCCCTATAGTAAATATTTCTCTTTAAAAAAAAAAGAAAAGAATATGGATTACTATCTAGATAGGTAAATGCATCACAGATAATAATAATATTTTAGATGACCCTTTAACAAATAGTTTTATAAACTATACATAAAAACATGTTTTAATAATTAAATAATACAGAATTATATCAAGTAGGAAGGAAAAAGTCCCCATTCATATACTCTTTTTCATCCCTAGTTTCTCACTTCCACGTGCAAATTTGGCATGTGACCTTCTAACCCTTATTACTGAACCCATTTATTGATTGCTGTTTGTGGTTTAGGTATGTACACTCAGGCCTATAGATTGAGAAGGAAAATCTATTGCCTATCTACCAAAAATGTCAGAGATCAATTAAACAATTAATTCTATGTTAAAAACTTATTATTAGTAACTTACTATTAAAAATAATGGTTTTATGCCTGAATTATACCTTTTACTTCACTTCTTCTTCAAGATGTTTTGTATGCTGAGACTGTCCTTCAAGGAGTGTTTGGGGATAGTGGGAGAGGTGCCTTATTCTAAAATTCTCTTCCTCTACTCTGTCATATGCCTGCTACATTCTTTATTTTAAAAAAAAGTTTATTTCTTTATGTTATGGGAAAGAGACAGAGAGAAAAAGAAAGAGAAAAAGACCAGTACCCTCAACAGTGTCTCACGCCATCGTCCTTCCTAGGCTTCCCAGCCAGCCAGGATCAGTCATGAATGTGCACCTGGTGTATACAGGCCAACCTGGGCACTGAGCCCTGGTCTTCCATATGGCTTCCAGGATTGCAGAGCTTTGTGGTACTCTTGCACCACCAGGGTTGGGTCACACGCCTGGTATTTTCTTATTAGAGTCACATTTCTTTGCGTTAAGATGTGATTATGCAAAGCTCCTGTGAAGTTGCAAGTGACCCCCAGTTTCTGGATAAAGCAGCTTAAGGGTGAGAAGACCCTGGAAATGAACCTAGAAGCTTTGCTCATGTCAGAGTTTGACTCCTGACTCATCCTGTTCAAGGAATCAGAAATCTAGCTCTGAGTCAGGGGCATGAACTGTTTTCTTATCTGCCCCTGGATTTGTCATGCTCTGGTTCTTAAGTTAAAATTCCTCTCTTTAGACTCCATTTATGTATTGGAAAGACGGTAGGAGGAGCTCTTTGGATGATTTGAGGCTCTAGTCATGCTTTGATAATAAATTTTTATTTCTAAGGCACTACACATAGACCTAGAGGCATTTTCCTGTGGTAGGTTATCTCTTTTAAAAATAAATAGAATGGGACACATGAATTTTTATCAAATTATTGATCTAAAAACAAGACCCATGGTAACTGAATGTTGCTCCATATTTTCTAATAATGCTTTATTACTAACATTTTTCTTATTATCCTAGAAACTAGTTACTTCTCTCCTGATTTTATGATAATATAAAATTATCAGTTGGAACATTATTATAGCTACTTCAGATTTGAAGATTTATTTTGGGACTGGTGTTACAGCTTTTGGGCAAACCCAATGGTATATTCATAGATGTTGCAGATTCCTTAACTAAATCTTTTAATTTTATAATATTTTAAACATTTTTATTTGTCTAAATGTTTAAATCATAAATATCCCAAGGCTTAACAGTGCTAACAGTGTAATTGCATTTAGGACAATAAATTTTGTATTGACAATTTAGTGGATTGTAATACATTACTAGGACAATAAATTTTGTATTGACAATTTAGTTGATTGTTATAGATTATGAAATCTCACTGGTTGAAATATGAATAGATGCAACTATTATGATTCCATCTTTCCTCTGTGGCTAGTATTTTATATGGATATTAGCAGCTACTAAACTTTGCCTTGGCTCAGCCCCCAGAGTGCAGGTGGTGAGGTGCTGCTACGTGATGCTGGAGCCACATGGGATGGTCCAGGGTTCAGGTGCTGAACGATGCAGTGCACAAGGTTCCAATGCCCACATCCTTGCTAACAGGTGTGTGTGTGTGTGTGTGTGTGTGTGTGTGAGAGAGAGAGAGTGTGTGTGTGTTTTGATAGCAGCTATCCTAATGGGTGTGAGGTGATATCTCATTATAGCTTTGATTTGTATTTTTCTAATGATTAATGATGTGCATTTTTTTCATGTGCTTATTGGCTATTTGTATGTTTTCTTTAGAGAAAAGTCTGTTGAAATAGTTTGCTCACTGTTTTTTGTTTGTTTTTAATTTTTACTGTGGGGTCTGTGTGCTTTCAAGAGAGAGAGATGAGAGAAAGAGAGAGAGAGACAGAGAGAAAGAGAGAGAGAGAGAGAGAGAGAGAGAGAGAGCGAGAGAGACAGAGAGAAAGAGAGTGAGAAATCAACCCCAGGGGGAATGGCCATGCTTCAATCTCCTTTGCTCCATTCTCTTCTCAGGACTTGGGGTACACATGCACCCAGGATATTTTCTGAGCCTCCAAGCCACTGAAACTGGGACTTGAACTAATAATGCTTTATTATGAACTAATAATGCTTTACACACTTGGCCATGTGGAGCCAGTCGCCTTAACCATGCTACCTGGCTGGCCCATCTTCTTCTTTAAGTAGTGGGAGCCAGTTTTCTTTTTCTTTTTAAGCTAGTTTATGTATTTCTTTGAAGATAAAGTGAGACAGAAGGAGAGAGAGAGAGAGAGAGAGAGAGAGAGAGAGGAAGAGAGTGCCACTTAATATAATCTTCATGCTATGACCCCCCCCCAGCCTTAGCCAGCCAGGACTGCGGGCATGTGCATGCATAGCCAGTGTGTATAGGGAGACCTCAGGACACAAACCTGGAATTTCATGTGCCTTCAGCATTGAGAAGCATTGCATTACTGCTGAGTCACTGTGACTGAACTTCCGCTCATTTTTGAATCAGGTGGGTTTTTGTTGTTGTTGTTATTATGTTTTAGGAGTTCTATATTTATTCTGGGTATTAATCCCTTGTTAGATGTGTGATTTGCAATTATTTTCTCTTATTCGGTGGGCTGCCTTTTTGCTGTGTTAATAGTGTCTTTTGATATACAAAGACTGATTTGTCTACTTTTTTCTTTTAGGTTTTTGCCATAGGGCATGTGCGCTCCCTGAGGGGAGAGAGACAGAGAGACAGAGAGAGAGAGAGAGAGAAAGAGAGAGAGAGAGAAGCCATAGGGCATGTGTGCTCACTTAGGGGAGAGAGACAGAAATAGAGAGTGAGGGAAAGTGAGAGATCACTCCCCAGAGGGGATGGTCATGCCACAATCCCTTCTTCTCCATTCTCCTCCTAGGATTTTGGGCATGGATGAACATGCACTTGGCATGATTTTCAAGCCATTGGATCTGGGACTTGAACTGTGGTCAGCAATGTGGGAGTCCAGTGTCTTAATCATTATGCCACCTGCTGGCTCCAATTTTTCTACTTTAATTTTGTTTTCTGTGCTTTTGATGTCATAGACAAGAATTCATTGTCAAATCTAATGTCCTGAAATTTTTGCCATATGTTTTCTTCTAAGAGTTTTTTATTTTAGGCCTTACATTTGGGTCTTTGATCTCTTTTGAGTTAATTTTCGTATATGGTGTTAGGTAAAGGTCCTACATGATTCTTTTGCAGGTAACTATATAGTTTTTCTAATGCTATTTGTTGAAAAGATAGTCTTTTCCCAATTTTATTAATCAGCGTTCTCTAGAGAGACAGAATCAATAAGACATATATAGATCTATAAGAGGAATTTATTGGGAGAATTGCCTCATGTGGTTATGGTGGCTGAGAAGTCCCACAACAGGCATTGATAAACTAGAGATTCTGGGTTGCTGGTAACATGGCTCAGTCGAGATGTGAAGGTCCCAGAGGCAGGGAAGCTAATGAAGTAACTTTCAGTTCATGACCAAAGCCTAGTAACCTGGGAGGCCACTGGAGAGCCTTCAGTTCTGATGCCGAAGGCAGCAGAAGAAAGTCTATCTTGCTCTCTCCAAAGAGACCAGTTCACCTTCTAGTTCACCTTTCTTATTTGTTTCTCTGGTGAGTGGTTGAATGTCTGGTGATTGCTTACATTGAAGAGGGATCCTCCTCACCTACTTTACTCTGGAAACACGCTCACTGGCACACTCAGAATAATGTTTTATTGGGCTTCTAGGTATTCATTAGTCCAGTCAAGTCGACACCCCACTGAACGGTCTTGACATCCTTCTTAAAAATCCTGTATTTGGGAGGGTTAATTTCTGGGTTCTTAATTCTGTTACCGTGGTCTATATGTCACTGCTACACTATTTTGATTACTGTGGTTTTGTAGTAACTTTTGGAATCAGAAGTGTGAATTTTCTGGCATTGTTTTCTAGGATTATTTTGGCTATTTTGGGTCCCCTGAGATTCCATGTGAATTTAGGATGAGTTTTTCTACTCTCCAAGAAACTTCATTGAGGTTTTGATAAGGCTTGCATTAAATTGGTAGGTTGCTTTGGTAGTATAGACATTTTAATATTAAGCCTTCCAACCCAAGACCATAGGATGTACTTCTATTTATTTATGTCTTCTCTAGTTTTGTTGTATAAATATTTCAATTCTTTGGTTAATTTTTTTCCTTTGAATTTTGCTAGAGGGCAAGATGCCTGTAAGAGATAGATAGATAGATCGATAGAGAGAGAGAGAGAGAGAATGAGATAGTACCTCCCATGGTCATGCTACAATCCCTTCTCTTCCATTTCTCCCTCCTTTCAGGATTTTGACCACATACGCATATGTCCTGGCGTGTGTTTTTGAACTGCCAGGCTCAGGACTCAAACTGCAGTTGGCCACGTGAGATCCAGCTGCCTTAACCACCACACCAGAGGTTGGCTTCTTTGGTTAATCCTTATGCATTTCTTTTTTGATGCTATTGTAAGTGAAATTGTTTTCTTAATTTCCTTTCAGATTATTCTTTGTTAGTGTATAGAAATGCAACTAATTTTTATGTTGACTTTGTATCTCACTACTTTTTGAGTTTATTAGTTCTAGTTTATTAAGGTAGTTGTTTTTGTGAAGTCTTTAGGGTTTTCTACACTTAAAAGTTTTGGTATCTGTAAACAGATATGATTTTACTTCTTCATTCCAGTTTGAGTGACTTTTATTTCTTTTTCTTCCCCAATTGCTCCAGCTAGAACTTTTTACCATGTTGGATAAAAGTGGCAAATGTGGGCATCCTTGCCTTGCTTTGTTTCTGATTATAGAGTTAAAGTTTTTGGTCTTTTACCATTGAATAAATGGAATACATCTCTGCTATAATCGTTATTATTTTCTTCTTTCTGCTAACTTTGGGTTTATTTGTTCTTTTTTTCTCTAGTTCTTTAAGTAGTAAAGTTAGGTGGTTAATTTGAGATATCTTTTGTTTTTTTAAAATTTGTTTATAAGTTCTATTTGAGCAGTGCTTTCACTGTGTCCCAGGGGTTTTGGTATGTAGTTTTCCATGTATCTGTAAGTGTTCTATTTCTTTTGTGAGTCCTCGATCCATTTGTTGTTAAGTATGCATTATTTAAACACCACTATTTTGTTGTTGTTGCTGTTTTTTAAATTTTATTCATTGTCATTATTTATTTATTAATTTTTTTTTATTGACGTTGACCAGAGAGAGACAGAGAGAAGGAAATTGAGAAAGCAAGCTGCCCAGTCCAGGACTTAAACCATGGTCAGCCATGTGGGAGTCCAGCCACCTTAACCACCATGCCACCTACTGGCCCCAACACCACTATTTTGTGAATTTCCCAATTTTACTTCTGTTATTGACTTCTAACTTTATCCAAGATGATTAGAGAAGATACTTTGTATGATATCTATCTTTTTTTTAAGTCAAAAAAATTTTTTAGAGGTTTTTTGCCTTAGGATGTATGCACTCGCTAGAGAGAGAGAAAGAGAGAGAGAGAGACAGTGAGAGAGAAAGTGAGAAATCACTCCCCAGGGAGGATAGCCACTCTGCAATCCTTTCTCCTCTATTCTCCTGGGATCTTGGACATGCACGCACATGTGCCCAGCATGAGTTTCAAGCCACTTGCTCCGGGACTTGAACTGCTGTCTGCTATGTGGAGACCAGCGACGTAACCATGATACCATCTGCTGGCCCCAGATCTATTTTTTTAAATCTATTGAGACTTATTCTGTGGCCTAACAAATGGTCCATCCTGAAAATGTCCCATGTGTATGCATCGAGAAGAATATGTTTGCTCTTGTGTAGCAGAGTGCTTTGTAAAGTCTGTGTGATCTAGCTGGTTTCTTGAGTTAAGTCCTCTATTTTCTTACTTATCTTCTGTCTGGGTACCCGCAGAAAGGAGGGTATTGAACTCTCTAGCTATTATTGTAGAACTATTTCTTCCTTTAATTTTGTTTTTGCTTCATATATTTTAATGGTCCGTCATTAAGTACATAAATGTTTATAAGCGTTATATCTTCTTGCTGTGTTGAACCTTTCGTTTTATTATTTACTTATTTATTTATTGCTGAAGGAGAGCACTTTATTACTTGTATGTACAGAAAACTCAGCAGCGTACATTTAACCCAGTTTGGTGGCGGGTTCTTTTGCCTTTGCCTTTTCCAGCTTGGCAATACGAGTCACAGGTTTGGGGCCCAGGATGTTGCCTCCCCAGTGACGGGGGATCTTATCATATCTGTCATTGTAATTGGTTCTGATGGCTTCCACCGCTTAGCCAGGGCACCTCTGTACTTGGAGTTAACCTGTGTGAAGGCGACAGTGGTGCAGTTTTCCTGTGGACCAGGCGCCCCAATCCGGCCTTCCCCTGCATAGGGAACTGCCATCTTCCCACACAGGGCAGGCAGGAAGACGCCCAGCTCGATGGGGCCCACATCACGTGCAGTCACCACCAGCTGAGCCTTCTTGTTCTCCACCAAGGTGGTGACAGTGTTGACCTCTGCCCAGAGGACTGGCGGCCTCTTAGTGGGGACATCCCCCTTGCTGGCAGCTTCTCAGCCCAGGCCAGCAGGTGCTGCTTCTCCTGCTTTGTCTCCGGCCCGTACTTGGCCAGCTTGAGCAGCTCAGTAGCTGTCTGGCGGTCCAGGGCCTGGGTGAGCTGGTTAATCGCAGGAGGCACTTTCAGCCGCTTGTAGAGGATGGCCCTCTGCCGGTTGCAGCCTGAGGTGGCGGGGCCATTTGACAAGGTGGGTGAGGTCCCTTTTGGGCTGGATGTCATCCTGTTTGATGCCAAAATTCTTAGGCCTTTTCTCAAACAAGAGATTGACCACCTTCTTAGCCTCCTGCTTCTTCATGACAGCAGGAGCCGGAGCCACGTTCTTTCCCTTGGCCTTCTTTCTCTTTGGCATCTTGAGCTACTGGAGAAGAGAGTGAAACTTTTATTAATAGAAATGTTCCTTTTTTCCTCTTGTCATCTTTTTAGATTTAAAGATCATTTTGTCTGCCCCACGTACTCACTCAGACTAGACTGGCTGTGGTTCTACTGTCTAGGATGTCTCTGCCTCAGCAGGACCAGAAAGAAACGGGGGAGAGGCTGAGGTGCTTGCAGAGGCACTTGCCACGGCCTCAGCCTACAACTGACACAGTCACTTTTCACCTTTTATTGGCCAGAACCAGTCACATGTCCCCTCCTACTAACGATAAGAGGGCTGCGAGGAATAACCTTCAAAATTACTAGAAAGAAAAATAAAGCAAAGTATCAATGAAAATGGGAAGTGTTGACCAAAACACATAAATATTTAGGTCACTGGGATTGTTGTACATAGTGGGGTGGGGGCAGTGTGAACGATCATGAATTTTACCTCAGTCACTGAGACTTCTGGGTGACAGTGAGGTATATGCAGATGTACTTGGCCTTTGGATAATGAAATAAGCAAGAGTTAAAACACAATTTTGAACTGGCAGGTGGTGTGGTGGTTGAGGCTGTGGACTCCCATGTGGCCAACTGTGGTTCAAGTCCTGGACCTGGCAGCTTGCTTTCTTATTTCTCTCTCTTTCTGGTTAAATTAAAAATTAATAATAATAATAAATAAAATAACTTTTAAAAGTCCCCAATTTTGCCACCTATGAATAAATTGAGTTGAATCAATGGTTCAGAATAGACTATGTACACCAAATAGATTTACTAAAACATGCAGCAGAAGATTAGTGCAGATTGAGCATCCTCAATTTGAAAATCCAAAATTTTAAATGATCTGAAATCTGAATCTCTTGAGCACTGATATGACACCATTAGTGGAAAATTCTACACCTGACGTCATATGAAAGATTGCAGTAAAAACTCTGTAAAACAAAAATGGTGTATAATTATGTTCAGACTAGTGCATAAACTGTATATGAATCATAAATGAATTTTGTATTTAGACTTGAGTCCCATTCTCAAGATATATCATTATGTATATGTAAATATTTCAAAAATCTAAAAAAAAAAATCTGAAATTCAAAACATTTCTTGTCCCAGGCACTTCAGATAAGGAATATTCAACCTTTATCAACCAGTCCTTAATCATGGACCATAGAAAGAATTGTGAGCTCAAAAACCAGGGCACTGAGGCATCATCTTTGTGGTTAGCATCATCATTTATCTTAACATCTGGCTTTAGTTGGCAAACAATTACTGCGAGCAATAATAAATCAATTGGAGTCAGCTGTCCAGTAGTTTAGGTTATACAATTTGAATGTAGGCAAATGCTAATTTATTCATTTATGCTTGTCTAACTGCTAAGACATGGAAATATACCCTTTCTTGAAATAGAAAATAGCAACCAAAGTGCCCTTGGCAAAGAAGCAGGTTCTGCACCCTCTTCCCCCAAGATATCTTTAAACTAGGACTTGAATCAGCTTTTAATTTTTTTACATAAAAAGATTTTTCTTTAACAAAATGTTTTTAAGTTAAAAAGATTATTTATTATTATCATTATTTATTTATTTATTTATTAATTGATTTTTGTTTTTTAAATTTTACCAGAGGGAGAAAGAGAGAGAGAGAGAGAGAGAGACAGAGAAAACCAAGCCACCAGGTCCAGGACTTGAACCATGGTCAACCATGTGGGGTGTCTAGCACCTTAACCACCACTCCACCTGCTGGTCCCCAAGATTATTAAAAATGAATAAGGAGTGGGGACCAGCAGTTAGCGTAGTGGCTATGTCACTGGACTCCCACGTAGTAGACCGTAGTTCGAGTCCCGGGCCCGGTGGCTTAAACTTATGCCAGGGGTGTGTGCGTGCGTGCCCAAGATCCTGAGAGGAGAATGAAGGAGAAGGGATTGCGGTGTGGCCATCCCCCCGGGGGATGATTTCTTGCTTTCTGTCTCTCTGTCTCTCTCTGTCTGTCTGACGAGCGCACGCGCCCTATAGCAAAAACCTCTCAAAAAATATGAAAAATGAATAAGGAGTAAATGAAGTCTGATCAGAATGGATTGTGTTAGTGAAAAGTAGTGAATAATTTCTTCATATCATTGAGTCAAGAATTCTAGTGGTGTGCAAAGGTCAGGGGCAATGCCCCTCTAAACAAAGTTCTGTTTCTTCTGACTCACGGAACACACTTGCCTCTTCTTTTGATATTAGAAGATGGTAGTGAGGGGCCAGCCTGCAGCCTAGTGGTTAAGGGAACAGATCCCACATTGTCTCCCACAGTTCCGGTATATGCATTCCCCAAATCCCAATGGATGGAGAAATGAAGGTGTATGGATTGTGGCATGACCACACCTCACGCCCCATTGGAGAGTGCTTTCTCCCTCTCTGTCTCTTTGGTGAGTGCGTGTGCCCTCTGCCAGATAGAGACCTGTGTGAGAGAGACTGGTAGAGTACCTCATGTCCTTCCCTGTAGGAAACCCTACTGGAACAATGGTCTGTGGGCTCCTAGAAGATGTTTTACCTGGACAAACTCTTTAGTGACCCAATAAGTAATGATAACACATTCATTCAATTTTTTTTCTTTTCAATTACCTAGAGGCTGAAGAACTTGAGGCCTCAAAGAGGGTGTCAAGGTGGACATGAACTATTTACTTGCAGAAATGACTATAAATCCAATTTTTTTCTCTCCTTACTTTAAACACATGAATTTAGAAACAATCTGCTATAGATAAAAATCTGAGCAGCTGATTCCAATAAAAAATGACTGCATTTTATATTTTTACCAGAACTTTCACTTTCCATGTGGTTGGTAGAAGGAACAATTTTAGTTGAGGATTAATATTGCTGAATATCCATTTTGAAAGCCTTGTAGACCTAAAAATGTAACCTTGACTACTGATTGGGATGCAGATACATGGGCTAACAGGTTAGTTGTTGGGGACAACCAGGCCGGAATCACTGGACAGTCAGGAGAGAAGATGGAGATTCTGATTCGAGGGGCAAGGAGGGAATGACCCCAGCCACAAGGGAAGTTTGAGGTGGGAACTACTTTTGTAGATGACTAGTTTGCTAGTGACTTATTTTCAGTTGTAATGACTTTTGCTTCCCTTGTATGTGGAATGAAAAATGAGAACTCTGGGCCGGCTGGTAGTGTGGTGGGTAAGGTGCCTGGGTCCCACACGCAACATTGTGTGGTTTGAGTTCTGGACCCAACAGCTTGAGAAACACACTGGGCATGTGCACAAGCTTGACCAAGATTTCAAAAGGAGTAGCAAGGAGAAGGGATTGTGGCGTGATCATCCCCCCAGAGGGTGTTCAAGGAGTTCACTCTGTCTGGTGAGCACGTGTGTCCTCTGACAAATTAAAAAAGAAAGTAGATTGTTGATTGTTAAATGTTCGATTATGTCCTATCTGTGGTGGCACGTGCTGCCAAAATCTGTGCTCTGTGTGCTGGGACCACATGCAAGGTCCAATTTTCATTCTTGGTCCAACATAAAGGCCAGGTGCAGTGGTGCAGGCCTGTAATCTCAGACTCAGGAAGCTGAGGCAGGAGGATGGCAAGCTCAAGGCTGGCCGGGGCAACACCGTGACACTCTGTCTAGAAAACAGCCATTCTAGTGGCGTGTGACTGTATCCCCCTTGAGAAGCTAAGGCAGAGGATTGTGATATGGTGAGGTCTTGTCTTAAAAATAATTTATGTGATTATGATATATAGCAAATAATTTATTTTAGACTTCTCTACACAATTCTGTTTTGTTTGAGTTAAAGTTAGAACATACCAGTTTCTTCTGAATACACTATAAGGAGGGAACAGGGTGGTTCTGAATGATGGCAGGGGAAATGAGTGTGAAACTATGCCATTTTATGTGCAGTTAATTGAGAGATGGCTATAGGCGGACAGACATATACCCTCCCCCCCCGCCATACACACACATTCTCCAGGGAAAGGTTTCTCTTCCTGAACTTGGCAAAGCCTATCTTTCATACTTAGACCTGATAGGACACCAAATTCAGATTCAAATACAGTACCATTTGTACAGTTCACCTCTGAGCAAAGTGGGGTCATTACTTCACTATGATGGATTTTGTAATAACACAAAGATATTGAAGGAGGGGCTGGCATGTGGTATAGTGGTTAAGGTGCTGGACTCCCACATGATCAACTGTGGTTTGAATTCTGGAGGCTTGAAACTCATGCTGGGGGCATGTGCATTTGTGTCCAAAATCCTAAAAGGAATGGAGGAGAAGGGATTGCGATGTGGCCATCCTCCTCAGGGGGTGGTTTCTTACTTCCTCTCTCTCTGTTTCTCTCTGTGTCTCTGGTGAGTACATGTGCCCTGTAGGAAAAATTTCTCTAAAAAGAAAAAAAGGAAAAAAAATATCAAAGGAGTTTTTCTGTCTTTCACATACTTATTTTGGTGCATTACTGATACTTCAGTGAATTTAAGTAAAACAATGAAACTCATAAGAATTCATTCATATTTCTAGCATAGTACAGATTACACGATAATGAAATTCCTTTACAATATGGATTTTTTGGTTACATAGGTTTAGACCGAATATAAGCCAGATAATATCCCTTGAAACAGTGTCTGCATTCAGTAAAGATCTGATTCATCACAGATGTTAGCTTTAGCTCCCAGTGTTTTCCTATAGTTAACATTTTCTCTAAAGACTTATTTTATTTAACTTTATTTATTTATTTATTTTAATTTGACCAGAGAGGAACAGAGTAAGAGAGAGAGAGGGACAGTGAGAAAGCAAGCTGCCAGGCCCGGGGCTTGAACCACGGTTGACCATGTGGGAGTCCAGCACCCTTAACCTCCACACCACCTGCTGGTCCCAATAGTTAACATTTTGAAAGTTTTTGATTTAAATACTAGGCAAATAAAACATTTCAGGATGCATCAATTTGCATATGACCAAGGCATTTAGATCAAAAGGGCTATATACCAGGACTGAAGAATTTCATGGGCTAATGAACAACATACCCAGTATTTATACATTAAAAAAATCTAAATTATCCAACATGACTCTGTCTAATTGCATATCACAATATCCATGGGTAATTGTGCTTGCTATGAGAAACATTTGTTCCAAAGTCCAAATGTCACCTTGCTGTCAAATAATCCCACAGATTACTATACACAGCACTGAGGAAATTGTGATGTGAATGAGAAGATGTGATGTGAATCCCGCTCATTACCCAAGACATGACTTTCATTGTAATTATCTGCCTATCACAATAGCTTCCTTCTGCCACCTCCGCTTACCTGCTGCCTCACCACAACTCATTAACATTCAGTCAATACAGTACCGTTTGTACAGTTCACCTCTGAGCAAAGTGGGGTCATTACTTCATTATGATGGATTCTGTAATAACACAACAACTTGCATCAAGGATTAATATTTCTCTTTTCCTCATTTATGGTCAAATGAATAATTAGTCTAACACCTGGGTTCGATTATGGTCTTGTTTCTTGGATCTTGTGTTGAGAATTGAATTGGCTTAGAGAAAACTTCAGAATCCTCTTGCCAAGGAAGAGCTATGCTCCTCTGTGGCTCACATCTATTTTAAAAAGTAGAAAAAACAATTTGTGTCCTATCAGGTCTAGGTATGAAAAATGTTGATAATATAAAATGAATCAAAGGGCCATACAATCTAGAAAGTTCATTTTAGTTTTTGTAAATTGAATAGGTGAAATTAGATGGAATTTCTTTCTTTCTTTTTTTTTTTTTTTGAGATTTTTTTTTTTTTTTTTTTGATATAGGGCACATGCACTCACCAGAAAGACAGAGAGAGAGACAGAAAGTGAGAAATCACCTCCCAGGAGGGATGGCCATGCACAAACCGTTCTCCTCTATTCTCCTCTTGGGATTTGGGCACACATGCACATGCATCTGGTGTTTTTCAAGCCACTGGGTCTGGGACTTGAACCACAAAGTCAGTCATGTTTAATCCAGCTGCCTTAATTTCCACTCCACTGGTTGGACCATAGGCATTTTTTAAATAAAGGAATTCTTCAATACCGTAGGTAGACATTCAGGCATTTCTAAGTGTATAATTTTCAGAATAGTTGAACTGAGCTTTATTTTTCATAGCCTGAAACTTTATACTAATTTATAATGTTGTATTTTTGAGAATAAAAGTACCGTTCATTAGAAAGTAGCAACATTTAGAGAAGTATACTATTGTAGTTTATCCACAGTTTATGCTGTGAATATTGTATCCAGATAAGAACAACTGAGGTCCATCCCTTATGGGGAGTGATTTCTTACTTTCCCTCTATCTGTCTCTCCTTGGCAAGTGCATGTGCCCTAACAGCAAAAGCCTTAAAGAGAGGTTTTTGCTATAGGGCTTGTGCACTCACCAGAAAGAGAGAGACAGAGAGACAGAAAGCGAGAAATCATCCCCCAAGGAGGGAGGCCATGCTGGAAATCCTTCTCCTCCATTCTCCTCTTGGGATCTTGGGCACGCATGCACAAGCACCCGGCATGAGTTTTAAGCCTCCAGGTCCGGGACTCGAACAACGGTCGACTACATGGGAGTGTTGCAACATAGCCATTACGCTGACTGCTAGTCCCCTAAAAAATATAAAAAAAAGAAAAAAAAAGAAAAAAGAAAAACAATTGGTATGCCAGTGATTTATTGCCTCTTAGGTTCAAATCCACCCATCATTGCCTACTCTATGAAAATGAAGACCCTTAAAATATTCCTCCTTTGCTAGCTGTCTTGGTGTTAACCTTTGTCAACAGAGGGCACCAGAGGAAGATTGGAGGAGAATGTGTTTTTTCCTTCTGGTTTCAGAGTGCTCTCTTGGCAGACTCCTGTTCTATGTGTGGCTTCTACCTTGCTATGGCAGTGCCTTCCTTCATTACTCAGTTCCTGCAAAGTGCGACTTCTCCAGCATTGGCTTCTTAGTGAATGGCTCCTCTAGTGCTCAGTTCCTTTAGTACCTGGCAACTGACAGTGTCCAGCAGCTCTCCCTGACAGCCCCTTGTGCAGTTTTGCAACAAATTTCCGGGCATGACATCTCCCTGTGGATGGCTTTCTCTGGCATGCCAGGGTGGATTTCCAGAAAGTTCCATTAGTATGGCACCTCAGCAACTTTTCTCCATCCAGAGAAAATCATGCCTAAATATTTGTGAATGAATGGAAGAATGACCCTCCCCTGTTTTATTAGGCTGAATATGAGTCAAACTTAATACTTAACATTTTTTACTCATATAAGAGGTCTTCAAACATTTCATGAAAATGCATACTATGAATAAACTATGCATAGAGTTAATATTTTTGCACTAAAATAATCTTGTATTTTAATTCCCTTTTTAAATGAACTTTATCTTTTTTTCTCTTTTTTGGAGAGTTTTTTTTTCCCCCCCTTATTGGATGTGTGTGCTCACCAGAAAGACAGAGAGAGATAGAGAGATAGAAAGTGAGAAATCACCCCCCAGAGGGGATGGCCACGCCGCAATCCCTTCTCCTCCATTCTCTTCTCGGGATGGACACGCATGCGCACATGCCCTGCATGAGTTTAAGCCACTGGGTCCAGGACTCGAACCACGGTCGACTACATGGGAGTCCAGCTACATAACCATTATGCTAACTGCTGGTCCCAAATGAACTTTATCTTTAGAGAAGAATTTATATCTTATTATATAGATTGAATACAATATGCCTGGATCAGTGATTCTGTAGAAAACATACCTTTAAGATAATGAATATTTAGCATAAAAATGCCACTTTTCAGTAGTGAATTTCTTTCTTTCTTTTTTCTTTTTTTGCTATAAGACGCATATGCTCGCCAGAAAGGCAGAGAGAGACAGAGATAGAAAGCGAGAAATCCCCCTCCGGGGGGATGGCCACGCCACAATCCCTTCTCCATTCTCTTCTTGGGATCTTGGGCACACACGCACATGTGCCCGGTGTGAGTTTAAGTCACCAGGTCCGGGACTTGTACAACAGTTGACCATGGGGGAGTCCAGTGACATAGCCATTATGCCAACTGCTAGTCCTATCCTGTAGTGAATTTCAATCCTGATAGACTAGAGGCATTTAGGCAAATCAGATCAAGAACTAGAAATGATATAACATCTGTTCACATTTTATTAGATACGCTGTATGCTCTAATGGAGGCCTCTTTTAGATTTCTTGTCACCATCAGTAGTTTGGAGTGAACGATTGGTACACAGAGATACTGGTAAAGAAGGGCTTAGTTACGGCAGAATGAGAGGATCTGTACTGAATTTATGCACCAAATCGCATGTCACAGACGTCTGGCTACACAGAGAGCATCTTTATCCTATAATACCTAAAATAATCTCAAATAAGAATGGAGAAGCATTCTTCATACCTTATTTCCAAAACTCTAGCAAACTATTTACTGGCAGGAATAAGAGAAGGCTAACAAATTTATTGGTAATGAGGTTAAGAAAGTCGGCATATTTATCAACTCAAAGTAACTCAAGATAAAATAATAAATATTATAAATCATTGTTAAAATGTCACAAAATCTGGAAAAGAGTATATAATACCTATAGAAAACAAAGAGTATTAGGAAGATATATTCTTAATAATAAAGATATTTTTAGCTCAAATAACATAAATTTTTCCTTAAAAAATTATAAAGCTATTCAACTGATGGTGCATATGAAAAAACTTTTGGTGGGTTAGCCTATGTTTTAATAATTTTAAGAATTTTTATTCACTGGGGCAGCAGGTGGCATGGTGGTTAAGGTGCTGGACTCCCACATAACTGACTTTGATTTTAACCTTGGACTTGGCAGCTTGAAAATCATTCTGGGCACATGTGTGTGTGTGCCCAAAATCCTTTAGAGAATAGAAGAGAAGGGATTGTGGCATGACCATCCTCTTGGAAGGTAATTTCTCACTTTTCTTCTTACTGTCTGTTTCTCTCTCAGGCAAGTGTATGTGCCCTGTAGTCAAAATCTTAACAACAACAACAAAAATAATTATCTATTTATTATTATATTTTAAAGAATTATTTTATTTAGCTTTACTTATTTATTTACTTATTTTAATTTGACCAGAGGTGGACAGAATGCCAGAGAGAAAGGGAAAGTGAGAAAGCAAGCTGCCAGGTCCAGGACTCGAACTGTGGTCAGCTAGGTGGGTGTCCAGTACCCTTAACCACCACACCACCTGCTGGCCCCTATTATTATTATTTTTTAATTTGCTGTAGAGTACATGCACTCATGAGAGCGAGAGAGAAAGTGAGAGGGGGAAAGTGAGCAAACAAGCCACCAGGTCTGAGACTTGAACCACAGTGGGCTATGTGGGAGTGCAACCCCTTAAACACCATGCTACTTGCTGGTTCCAGTAATTAAAAAAAGCCCAGGACAAGCTCTCAGGTGATCCTGTTGTTGCTGGTCTAAGGACTGCTGTTTGAGTAGTGAAGAACTAGATTTTGCATTCTAGTTTTTGGTTCAGTGGAGACACTCTGTTAAACAATTAACTTACATACAAATGCTTAATAAACTGGAGAAATGGAATTAAAGTATGAGCTTATTTTGGTACAAAAACATTTTGAAATTCATACATTATTTTTCATTATGCACATTTTCACCATTTTGAAGCCCGTCATATGTGATCAACATAGGGTTTTAAACCAAAAACAAAATTTCCCAGTAAAAACGCCACAATGAGACAAGACTGTGATGTCGTCTCCTTTACTGCTTTGTCCGGGGTCTGCTGAACTGCGTTTGTCAGGTTGACCCATTCTGGGAGGTTTCTTTCTGCAAACAGGGTCCTGATCTACAGTCTCTTTACGAACTTTCTCCAGATTCAAGTCTATTATTCTCAATCCCTGCTGTGCAGAAGAACCCCCATTGAAGGTTTTATAAAATGCAGTCTGGAAGTGGGACCTATGCATTTCTAGTTTAAAAAGCTCCCTCGTTGATTCTAATGTGCAGCCAGAGTTGAGAATCAATCTTTAAAATACTAAAGTTTTCATTTCAGTGTTGCTAAGGTGATTCGCTCCCTCAGAGGTGGCTGTGAAAAGCCTGCTGTTAATCCTTAGGAATGTGGAAATTCCCGCTCAGTGTGCACAGCACCATGCTTCTGCATTTCCCAGTGCTCAGCCTTTTGGGGGGGGGGGGGTCATAGTTTCTGTACTCCTGCTATACCTGCTGCCCAAATGGAAGGACTGCTCTATTTCACTGTCTTTCACAAGATGAATCCCTTTCCTATGTGGTTCAAGCTGAAAATAGAATTTCCCCTTAGGCAGAAACATGGCTACCAGGAAATGTCCTATGCCGTGGAAAGGCTGGTTGTTTATACTCGGATAGCTTGCATCGGATGTTCTTCCTGACACAGGCAGTGGACTGAGGTTTTAGGCCTATCAAAACAGAGGCAGCAAAGTCTGTTGCAGACATCAGCCAGAAGAAGGAAAAGAGAAATGGAAAGGCCAGTCTCTGTCTAGGATTTGAAAGGCTTTAGAAGGTTGCCAACTGAGAAATGAGTTGTGCTGCTGCCCAATTATCCATCTCCCTTCTCTGCTCCACTGGCTCCCTGGTATCTGTGCACTGAGAAAAAGAAGTGATTCCAGGGCAGAGATTTGGAAACCACCTTTAGAACTGCTCGCCAGATTCTTTCATTAAATATGCCGAGGTTCATCCCTTTTCAGTTACTGGAGGCATCTCTGTGTACTGAGCACTGGGTTTAAATGCATGCTTAAGAAAGTGAAATAAATACATTCTAGCTCCATCTCTTTTTTTTCAAAGGCCCAATAAATACGTATTTTCCCCAAATAGTTTCCTCACAAGCATAGAAAAAAAAAAAAAACTATTCAAAAGAAAAGTTATTGACTCTGAGATCCTGCTTAATTGAAACTGCACTTGTAAAAGTGTCAGGTAGGTCTCTGAAAAGACCAAAAGTTAAAGTCATTCTGAGTTTTAACCGTGTGCTTTGAACCTGTATCTTCTTCATTTCTGAAGAAGCATTGTGAAGTCAAAGGTGAAAGGTTGAAGGTGAGATATAAATCATTGTCAACCCGACTGTGTTGCCTCAGACCATGCACTGGAGAATGCATCGCAAACAGGTCTGAAGGAGTGGAAGGTGCACAGGGAAGAGTACTATAAAGCAGAGTTGAAACGAATTCAGTGGTAAGCCTTCGAGACAGGATTGCTCTGATCTGAGAGGAAAGAAGACAACATCTCATAAGCTCATTTGTGGGGAAGTCACATGCTTCTTGAAAACTTTTTGTCCCATAGAACTTCTTTATGCAGCCTCCAGAAGAACTTACATTCTTCAAAATTGCCAGGCTGAGTCCCAGAGATAGAAGGTAGGGGTTGCTGCCTGTCCTGTGCTGATGCAGCCCTGCACCTCACCTGCCCGCAGCAATAGGGAAGCAATTGTCCTCTGGCCTGAGCCGGTCACCGAAGACCCCCGACTAGCCTGGAGTGGGGAAGGAGAGGCTGCTCTGGCCCACGTGCTGCATGAACTGGACCACCACCTTATGTTCTACCTGTCCGGTTCAGCCTCCAGCAACACTGGGAACAGAGAGGTTTTGGAATAGAAGAGCCAAACACCTGAGGACAGTGAGGTTTCAGAGAAATGATCTCTCTTGGGATCAGCAGTTGGCATAATGGCTACGTTGCTGGACATCCATGTAGTTGACTGCTGTTTGAGTCCTGGACCTAGCAGCTTAACTTCATGCTGGGTGTGTGTGTGTGTGTGTGTGTGCATGCCTGAGATTGCGAGAGGAGAATGGAAGAGAAGGGAGTGTGGCATGGCTATTCCCCCTGGGGGGGTGATTTCTCGCTTTCTGTCTCTGTTTCTCTGGTGAGCACATGTGCCCTATAGCAAAACAAAACAAAACAAAACAAAACAAAAAAACTTCTCCAAAAAAAAAAAGGACTATTAGTCATTTGTTATAAATAATTTTAATATGAAACTAAAATTGGAAGTGAATGTGACAGATGAAAAGTTTTTTTTTTTCTCTTTCCCATTTTCTTCTAAAGATGTCAAAGTAGAAAGACTTTGCACAGTCTAGGTATTTTCAGAATGACTGTTCATTTTCTCTTTTTGTTGCTCTAAGTAATTTCTTTAGCAATTCCTCTTCATTTCTTGGCAAACACCTTCTTCTCCAACTTCCTTGATAGGAACCAGCTTAGCTAATATGGAAAATGCAGATAATTGTTTTCTTCAAAGAACAATGGGGACCTAAGTTGTGATTTTAAATCACAGATGATCAAAGGAGATAAAGTTTTGGATGGGATTGCTCCAGGAGCCTTTTCTCTTTCCCATTTTATTATGCAGGCTGTTTGGAGAGGGTGTTTTCTCCAAGAAGACTGAGAAAATACTGTAACGTCTCACTTATAACATCTCAAGTCAGGCGTGACAGGAATGTGACCTGACTTCCGAGGCTGGACCCCATTCACTTAATAAAATCTAAGCTTCTTAACCAAATATTTTAGTCTTTTCTTTTTTTAAATTTAAATTTATTTGCATTCATTCACTGTACATCATTACAGCACACAAAATGAGATTTTCCATCCAGAGTACACTGTATATTGTCTCAATCAAGCACATCAACAAACATGTTATTGTCAGCAAATAATTTTCCATTTGTTTTCTGTATGTTTTCCTTTTTTCCCCCCATCCTTGATTCCCTATCTCTTACCCCCTGCCATCTCCCACTCTCCTCCCACACTGTCTCTGGTATCTATGTTTGCTTTCTATACTGTTTTCCCCCCACATTTTATTGAATTACTAAAGACCTTAATTAATCTAAATAGTTTCATAGCAAATATATCTGATATATACATTTTCATGAACACAAGCCTAACTTTAGGCATCCTATAAAGTAGCACCTAGCTGGGGCTATATATCTTACTGCAGTCATTGACTAGATATTTTTTTTCTGAAACTTTTTTTTTTCATAAGTTAATTTACATTCTT
>NW_006209847.1:3406258-3441128 GCF_000334495.1 Tupaia belangeri chinensis | reverse complement strand
TCTTGCCAATCTTAGTATCTTGTCTTTATCTGTGGTTTTGGTCAACCTGGCTATAATGTGTCTTGGAGAAGATCTTCTTGGGTTGATTCTATTTGGGGTCCTTTGTATTTCTTGGGACTGGATCTTCGAATGCCTCTCTAGGTGGGAAAGTTTTCTTGCAGGATTTCATGGAATAGATTATCAATGCCCTTATGGGTCTCTTCACCTTCTGGAATGCCAATTATCTGGATGTTTGGATGTTTGATGATATCTAGTACTTCTTGTATATTATTCTCAAATTTTTGGGCCATTTTCTCAGTCTTCATGGTGGATTTTTCTAGGCCAGCCATTTTCTCTTCTATGTCTGAGATTCTATTTTCTGAATGATATAGTCTGCTTTTAATACTCTCAAGGGAGATTTTGACTTCCTGTATTATAGACTTCATCTCTAACAGTTCCATTTGAGTCTTTTATAAAGTGTGTAATTCCTCTTTTAGATCTTGCAAGATCTCTGTTAGCTTTGACATTATGAATGCTCTAAATTCTTTATCAGACATTTCCACGATTTTCACCGAACTGCTTGTGGATGAAGAAGAGTTACTCTTTTCCCTTGGAGGAGAGGTATTTTCTTCCTTTCCTATATTTCTTATGATCCGGTGGTGATTTCTTGTCATCTAATGGGTGGTATGTTTCTTTCAAATTCTTGAAGTTCAGTCTGAATGTTCAGGAGCAAGCAGACAGAGGTGATCTAGAATCTCTTTGCTGTTTTGTTGTGATCGCTGGTGCAGCAGATTCAATAGATATTGAGGAATATTTTAACCCTAATAGTATTTAGATGTTTAGCTACAGTGCTCTTAGATCTGTCTAGAAACACATTAAATGGATATTGGAGAGTGGAGAGACAAGAAAAAGGAAAATGAAAGAGAGAGAGAGAAACAACAACAAAAAAAAGAAAAAAAGACAAAAAAAGGAAAAAAATTGTAATTAATGTTTTTCTTACAAAGTAGAAAAGCGTGTGGCATGCTTGCACGAAATACCTAGTTTGTAGAGCCATGAGGAATCTTCTTCTGAAGGCCTGGCCTCTCCTGCCTGGGTGGGAAGACCAGAGTGGATTATTAACAAGATCAAAGGTGGAGCTGAGAGCCAGAGAAAAACTTTACCTTAAAAAAAAAATGTAAAAAGAAAAAATTACAAAAAAATGGGAAGACAGAAGCAGGAAGAGGCAGAGACACAGAAACAGAGATAGAAGTCCAGAGGGGCAGGAGCTCCCTACCATGCTAGCTTGTTTGCTGAAGGCTGAATTATCAGTAGAAAATCTTCATTTCTCATGTGCCCTGAAATACCTAGTTCGCAGGAGCCATATGGAATCTTCTTCTGAAGCTCTGGCCTCTCCTGCCATGCTAGCTTGTTTGCTGGAGGCTGAATTATCAGTAGAAAGTCTTCATTTTTTGTGTGCCTTGAAATACTTAGTTCACAGGAGCCATGAGGAATCTTCTTCTCTATTTTTGTCTTTTCTTAAATCTCCCAAGACTCTTATGGCTGAAATAAAAGACCTAGAGGACCAGCAGATGGCATAATGGTTAAGGTACTGAACTCCCATATGGGTGATTGGTTCGAGTTCTGGAACCGGAGGCTTGGAAACCATGCCGGATACATGTGTATGCATGCATGCCCCAAATCCTAAAAGCACAATGGGGGAGAAGGGATTGTTGTATGACCATCCCTCCTGAGGGTTGATTTCTTATTTTCCCTCTTACTCTCTCTCTCTGTCTCTCTCAGGAGAGTACATGTGCTCTATAGCAAAAACCTTAAAAACAAAACAAAAACAAAACAAACTAGATTCTAGAAGCTACAGATTAATATTATTTACCTCTGCAGAGTCAGGAAGTTTATATAAAGTGGCCAAGGGACATCAAAGATAAGAGATGGAGTTGGGTCAAGAATCTAGGTGTGTATGACCTTTTATATCCTAAGGTTCTGAGATCATTTCAGGGTAAGGCATCTTGGGTCAAGGATTTTGGGTTAATTTAGGATTCTAAGACTTTTAACTTTATTCCTCTGCAAATATCTAAGACCTATGAGGTATTTTAGAGATGTCCCACTTGACACATGCTTCCCGTTTGTTACTCTGTTACTCTGTGCTAAAGGCTATCTAACCCTCGTAAGCAGGTAGTGTGATGGGTAAGGGCTCTGGATTTCCACATGGCTGACCGCATTTTGAGTCCCGGACCTGGTGGCTTGCTTTCTCAGTTTCCTTCTCTCTCTCTTTCTGACATACACACTCTGTCCCTCTCTGGTCAAACTAAAATAAATAACATTAAATAAACAAAACAAAACAAAACAGGACTGTTAATCCTACCCACCCTCATAACTAAGTGCACATACACAGAACCACACCTACACGTACAGCCACACCTATACACAAATGTTATAACACTGTTTGAGTTCGCTAAGTATAAACCTAATAATACTTGAGTGACTCCAGGCAATACCTTTTCACTAGTAATTACTAGTGAATTTTCACTACTAATTTGGTTTCTGATCACCTGTTCAATCAAACTTATGTTAGTTATGTACTGCTGTGTAACAAATTGCTTTAAAACCTAAAAGTTTTCTCTCTGGTCAAATAAAAAAAATAAATTTAATTTCAAAAGATTATTTATTTATTTATTTATTTATTTATTTAAAGAATAGTTTTTGCTTAAGGCATGTGAGCTTGCTGGAAAGAGAGAGAGAGAGACAGTGAAAAGGAAAATGAGAAGTCACTCCCCAGGGGAAGTGGCCACATTGTAATCTCTTCTCCATTTTCCTCCTGGGATTTTTGGCCTGCATGCACATATGTCTGGTGTGATTTTCAAGCCACCAGGTCTGGGACTCGAAACATGGTCAGCCATATGAGAGCCCAGTGATGAAACCACCATGCCATTAGCTGGTCCCAAGATTGATTATCGTTTACAGTCTCTGAGGGCTAGGAATTTGAAAGTGATGGCTTTAGGGTGTATCAGCTTGGTGAGGCTGAACTGTATTTCTCCAAATTCCCTTTCTAGTATGTTTCCTGACAGGATGGGCTACTGCTACTAAAAATAACATATAGTGAGAAATGGAAGATGCAAAAGGTGAAACCTTCTTGCTCTCATTCAAACACTAGGTGTTGTTAAAAGATTTTACAGATATAAAGTCCCTAATCAGTTGAATTTATTATTTAAAACATTTTTAAAAAGTTTATTTATTTATTTTTAAAGAGAGAGAGAGAGAGAGAGAGAGAGAGAGACAGTGCCCTACACAAGGGCACTGTCGTGATGCTGTGACCAACCACCAGTCTCAGCCAACTCTGGATGGCATGCACATATCCAGAGTACTTGGGACATTTCTGAATGCAAACCCAGAACCTTCCCATATGGGTCAGCCTTTCAAAGTGTTGTGTTTTACCACTACTGTGCTATTGTCTGGCCCTTCAGTTGACTTTAAGATTATTCTAATATTGGGACCAGCAGTTGTTGTAATGGCTATGTCACTGGACTTCCATGTAGTTGACTGCGGTTCAAGTCCCAGACTTGGTGGCTTAAACTCACACTGGGTGAGTGTGCGTGTGTGCCCAAGATCCCAAGAGGAGAATGGAGGAGAAGGGATTGCAGCGTGGCCACCTCCCTGGGGAGAGACTTCTCACTTTCTGTCTCTCTGTCTCTCTATGTCTTTTTGGCGAGTGCATGTGCCCTATAAGCAAAAACCTCTCAAAAAAAAAAAAGATTATTCTAATATTAATACTCTGGTTTATCTAGTTGGAAAGGAGATGATCCTTGGCAGGTCCGACTTAAAAAACTGGAAGAACTTTAAAGAGGGTTTAAGCTCTGTGCTTGGGTAGGGTGAGAGAAAGACAGAGAGAAGTGAGGGACTTCCATCCATCTGTGGATAAGAGCATTGGCCTTTGCCCATGGAGTGCCAGCTTGCTTGCTTGTGATCCTCCTTTCCTAATGGTCTGTGGACAACAGCTCTGGTGGGTGCCTGTGGGTGCCAGCTGACTTGCTGGTGATCTTCCCTTCCTGATTACTGCTCTATGGACTTTGGACTTGCTAGTCAGCCCCCATGGTTTCATAAGCCAAATCCTTGTAATAAATCCATATATTGCCTCCTGGTTCTGCTTCTCTGATTAAATTGTGATGAATATAGAGCATTTTGGCCGGGCTGTTATGGCTTGGGCTCACTTATGAGGTTGTAGTCAAGATGCTGGCCAGTGATGTAGTCATTGGAAGCTTGACTGAGACCGGCAGGTCTGTTTCCAAGATGGCTCATTTATAGGCCCGCTGGTACGGGCTGTTGGCAGAAAGCCTTAGTCCCCTGCCATATAGACCTGTATTGAGCTGCTTGAGCATCACTGTGACATGACGGCTGGCTTCCCTCAGAGTGAGTGACTCAAGAAAGCGAAGTAGAAGCAGAAATCTTTTATTATCCAGCCCTGGAAGTCACAAACTGTCACTCCCACTGGTTTCTATTGGTCATTCAGACCTACTCTGAAACGATGTGGAAAGGTTCTGTGCAAAGTATGAGGCGGGGATCATGAAGTCACCTTAGAGGTTGGTTACCACAAACCCTTTCTCATTTCAACTTACTGCATTTGTGCCACATTGACATAGCTACAACACAAGGAATAAAAAATATTCTATTACAGAGATTTAAAACATTTTAGATATAATTTAGTAATCTTTAAGTGATAATTTGAAGGACTACTTTAATAAAATAAAAAATTAATATATATATAACTTTGAAATAAAAAGTAAAGAATATATTAAGATGAACTTCATGTACCTATCATCTAGATTTGACAAAGACAAAATTGATCTCATCTAGTCCTCATTTTTTTTCTAAAATATTTTAAAACAAATTTTGAAAACAGGTAATTCTGTCTGAAAATACTTCCAATTACATCTCCAGTATTTTTTTTTTTAATTTGAAAATTCTTTTTATCATTAAAGTCATTATCACATTTTACAAAATGAACAATAGTTCCTTAATATCATCTGACAACCAGCCCATATTCAAACTGTTCCCATCTTTTTTCAACACTGGTTAATTTGAACTAGGATCTCAAAAAAGACCAAACATTGTTTTTGATTGTATATTCCCTAAAATTTAAAAAATCATTAACACGTTCTCCTCCTTTTTTTTTTCTTCTGTAGCATTTATATATTTTAATGCTTCACAGCACTTACATGTTTTAATCTATCCCAGTTATTTATATATTTGTTTTTCTTCTTTATGCTCATGGGAGCCCCTTTAAATGAGTTCCCTTTCCCTTTGACACAAACTAATAAGTTGTGGAATGCTTCCTTTCAAAAGAATATCGTAGATTCATCTTGATGCATTTTTATGCCCCAGACTTGGAATGAATCATTTATTCAAAGAGTCTTTTTCTTTGAAAAATGGTACTTAGACACCACAACCTGATGCTTGGGGAGTTCACTGCTACTGGAATATATTTGAAAGATTATTTTACAACCAACTTAATAAAGCAGAAAATAAAAATTTCCATGTTCTGGTCTTAATTTAGTTCAGTCTGGCATACTGTAACACATGCTATATGAACAGTGACTATTAAAGTGGAGTTTCCGCTGTGACAGGAGATCTTTAAGATGTAATGGGTTGGGGCTGGCAGGTGGCTTGGCGGTTAAGGTGCTGGACTCTCACACATTGCCAACTGCAGTTTGAGTTCCAGACTTGGTGACTTGCTTTCTCACTTTCCCTCTCTCTCTGGTCAAATTAAAAACTAAAAATAATACATATAATTAAATAAATCATTCTTACATAAAAGAGGTGGAATGGATTACTACCGTATTATGTTGTAGGCAGAATTCTTCTTAGAAGTCAGAATACATAGGGCCAACTCCAGGCAAAACTTAAGTACATTATTCTTTTGCGGCTTCTCAGTGAACTTATCTGTACCCTTTCTCCTTCTCGGGAGTCTTCACCTCTTCTTGCTCATTGTTTTCATGTGCTAATTTCTTTCCTCTCACTTCCTTCACGTTTATGTTGCTTGTTAGAGACTAATCTCCAAGAGAAGCTATAGGGGAAAAAGAGCCGGATCTTTGTAGGCAAATGAAATTGAGTTTCAATTTTGACTTGACTTGTTGTGTTTTTATAAAAAGGATGCTTTGACAGATTGCTAAATTCTAAATAATAGATCAATAATGGAGAACTCTCAGGTGACAGGAAGGAAGATGTTTCTGAGCTGAGGATATCTTCCAGATACTTCCCAAATTCTACCTTTTACTGATTTAATTCTATATTTGATTAGAAAATAAGAACTCTTTATTAGGTTTCACCCCATAAATACAGACACATTTTCCTCTTATCTAGGTGTGAAAAAGAAAACTTTTCAAATCTTTCTCCGTGTAGATGGGCATTAAATACATCTTTGCGAAAGACTTAGAAGATGGAAGCCCATACAACTCATACATCCAGGAGTTAAAGCAGAAAGGACAGATTTTTTTTTTTTTTTGGTACCGGAGTAAATATGTCAAATACATCCATATTTGCATATGCCGTCTTTTAAAATCATGCTTAAAATTGCCTCATATATTCTGAATCTGGCAAGTAGGAGGCAAGGAGGTCACCCGTACAGCTGGTGCAGGTAATGGAATTCCCATCAGGCACACTTACAAGCTCCAAAGTTATGTGATGAACAGAGCCCTCCATCTGTTGGGAGCCCATTGAGATGAGCACCAACTCCACAGACACTTTAATATGGGCAGTGTGTCTTGAGGATAACCACTTATATGGAATTTTATTTGCTTTACATGTAATTATTCAAGAACTAGCCACAAATATGAATTGTCCTGGAGTGCATGTGCTGGCAAGCATATATAATATTAGCTGAATGATGCTACATGAAGCAAAGAAATGGAAGCATGTTTCAGTACAAGACACTTTATAAATCATGCATTATTAAAAACTGTTTAATAAAAGCTTGGTGGCAGTTAATTCATGATATTCAAAATGACCGTGAACAGCTACATGAAAAATGTCTGGGATAAACCCTCTCTAAAATGTACTGTCACTTTAAATAATGTGGGTCTTTAAAGAAAAAAAACATTGATAATTCAACAGAAGAATTTTTTTAGTGAATTATTAAAGGTAACCCGTAACTGAATATATGGTTAGGGGATAGGTTAGGTCTCTACAACTAGTAACCAATCCTCAGCATCAATGTTTCTGCCTAATTCTGGTAGCCCTCATCTGGAAGCAGTAGTTTTCAATCAAGATATGTCCTTTGTAAGGTTCGTTGTATTAATCATTGTTACCGATGTTTTAGAATGAATTACTTGTTAGAATTTAGGGCAAACTTAAAGTGATCTGTATAATGAGGTCATTCAAGGACATGGGTCTCACTGGCATTTCTGGGAGTCTTGGAAGATGACCGTGAGCTGGAGAAGAATTGTACACAACCGGCAGCGTATTTCATCTGTGCCAAAGCCCTTAATCTTGGTGCTATCCAAGACTGTCATTCAGCATGTAGATTGTACTGGTATAATGAGGTTGGGAACTGCCAAATGCTTGATGAGCAAGGGTTGGTTATGGTGCTCCAGACCCCCTGTGGGGCTGAGCTGATAAAATTTCCTTTACTTCTTGTTTTGCTCTCTTTGATAAAAGAAGATGCTTAGTGTTTCCAGTTGCCAGTTTTTGTTACTGTTTGCTAATTCAACATCTTTCTAGTATTGTGTGAAGAATGTTACCAAATGAGAGCATCTAATTACCCAGGAATGTATGCTTTCTGGTTTAATTGAGTAAGGGTCCAAAAGAAGCTAAGTGTGACATAATTCAACCAAAGTGAAAAATAAAGCAGGGAAAAGTAATTGTGGATTATTTATTGAGTTCTTTTAATAATCCATAATATTACATATTCATTAAGTGCTTCAAACATACTTTGTTATAACACTTCTCTGAGGTAGGTATTTTTCTCTCCATTTTATGAAGGGATTGACTGAGCCTCAGGGAGATTAATGAACCTTGCTCAGGGTTCCAGATACTGAGTGACAGAACCAGGTTCAAACCCATGTCGTTGTGATGCTAATTGCCATAGGCATGCCTACTATTTTGTATTGTTGCAAAATGAGGAGTGTCCCATACTTCACGAGCGTACCAGATGTTAACAGTACATTTAAGAAATGTAATAGGGTCAGCCTGTGGTCTGTTGGTTATTTTAGCTAGATCCCACATGGGCAAGATCCCACAGTTCAAGTCCTAGATGCAGTGGCTAGTACAGCTCGCTGGGCACACATGTGTGCATGCATGCCCAAAATCCGGAGGGAGAAATGGAGGGAAAGGGATTGTGGTATGACCACTCCCCATAGGGAATGCTTTCTTTCTCCAGTGAGCACACATGCCCTATGTCAAATTAAAAAAATAAAAAAGGGGCCAGCAGATGGTGTAGTGCTTACATTGCTAGACTTCCACATGGCTGATCACAGTTCGAGTCTCGGACCTGTTGGCTTCAAACTTACTCTGGGCATGTGTGTGTGTGGACCCCAAATCCCGAGAGAAGAATGGAGAAGAGACTGTGGCATGTCCATCCCCCATAGGAGGTGATTTATTGCTTTCTGTCTCCCTCTCTCTCTCTGTCTCTCTGGCAAATGCACGTGCCCTATAGCAATTTCTCTAAAAAAAAGAGAAAGAGAAAGATGTAATAAAAATTTTTATTCTATTCTGGCATTGACTTACACTTTCAAAGCCTATTACAGATTACAAAACTTTTTATGTAGACTATCTCAGTGACTGTTAAAATACTAGGGGAATATATCTTTTAGGAATAAGATCTATATATGTGTATGTGTTTATGTATGTGCATGTGCATATATGTGTTTGTGTGTGTATAAAGAGTGAAAAAACCTTTTATTCCTTGTTATTCAATGAGAAAAATAGCATGAAATAAATTATAAAGATCTTCCTTTAGATTGACCCTAAAATAGATAGATATACATCCTAATAAATTAAGAAATAAGACCTATCATAGTTTGGGTAGGAATTGTCTACTTCAAAACTCATGTTGAAATTTGATTCTCAGTGCGATCTTTAAGAGGTGATGAGGTCTTGGGAACCAGCAGTTAGTGTAATGGCTATGTTGCTGGACTCCCATGTAGTCAACTGCAGTTCGAGTCCCGGACCCGGTGGCTTAAAACTCACGCCGGGTGCATGTGCATGTGTGCCCAAGATCTCAAGAGGAGAATGGAGGAGAAGGGACTGCAGCATTACCATCCCTTCTCGGGGCTGATTTCTCGCTTTCTGTCTCTATGTCTCTGTCTGTCTGGTGAGTGCACACGCCCTATAGCAAAAACCTCTCCAAAAAAAAAGAGGTGATGAGGTCTTGCAAGAGTGAGTAAATTCTGGTGAGAGCGGGTTGTTGTAAAGTGAGGTTGCCTCTTGTGTTGTGTCCCTTTCCACAAGCTCATATGCCTTTCTTCTCTGCCAAGCTATAAGTGTACAAGGCTCTCATCAGAAGCTGAGCAGATGCTGGCACCATGCTTTTGAACTTTCCAGCCACCAGAATTGTTAGCAAAAGAAATCTCTTTTCTTCATGAATTACCCAGTCTTGAGTATACTGTTATAGCAACACAAAGTGAATAAAAAAAGGAAAGTGGTACCAGGAGTGATGCTATAAATATACCTAAAAATGTGGAAGAGGCTTTGGAACTGGATAATGGGGTTGTGTCTGGACAAGTATGGAGGATCAAGCTAGAAAAAGCTTGTATTACTATAAATGGAGCATTAGGGGTGATTCTGATAAGAGTTCAGAAGCAGACAAGAAGACTAGAGAAAGTCTGGAACTTCTTAGAGTCTGGATAAGTGGTTCTCACTAGGATGCTGATGGAAATACAGACAGTAGGGAGTGGGTAGTGGCACAGTGGTAAAATGTGATGCACTGTGAGGCTGATTCATCTGGGAAGGTTCTGAGTTCATGTTTGGAGAATTCCCTGAGTATGCTGGGCAAGCACATGTCTATGATCTGGGGCTGGCTGGCGGTGGACTGTGGCATCAAGACCCTGTTGGGTGTGCAGTCTCTCTCTGTTTATGCCTCTCTTGCTCATGGAAGAAATAAATAAGCTTGAAAATGCATGGGCAGATCTCAGGTAGGAATAAGGAACTTAACGGGAGCTGGAATAAAGCATCATTGTTCTATGGTTGCAAAGAGCTCTTGATTGCATCATGCCTATGCCCTTGGACTTCGTGAAAGGCCAAACTTAAAAGTGATGATCTAAAGCATCCAGTAAAAGAAATTCCTAAGCAAAATGCAGAAGAAAACGGAGGCGGAGTGGAAATCTCTCCAAATCTTTCCAAATCTCTACCCCAGTTGTGTGGTCGAGAATGAAAGAACATTTTTGAGAAAAGTGATGGTGTGGGCCAGAGACAAGTTACTAAAGGAGATAACATGAACAGAAGAGAGCCAGGTGCCAATCACAGAGACTGGGAAACTGAAAGGTCTCTGAGGTTGCCCCTTCCATCACAGCCTCAGGGGCCTAGGAGGCAGACAAGACAAGAAGCTAGGGAAAGTTCGGAACTTTTTAGAGGCTGGATAAGTGGTTCTAAGCCTCACAGGCCTAGGGCAGAATGGTTTTAGGGGATGGAACCAAGGTGCCCACTGCTTAGGGTAGCCTCAGGAATCTGCTACCCACATTCTAGTTCAGTGTTCCTCAGACCTGGATGTGTTCAAGTGGCCCTGATGCTGCTGAATCTGCCGCTCTGGCCCCCACTATACCTGGAGCAAGAGGCAACTCTTGGTGTGCACATTGTGGTAATTGTACAAGAGTACAGTATTCATGAGCTGTGGTAGCCCTCATTTTGATTTCTAAGGATGTATCAGAAAGTATGAGAGCCTAGATAGAAACCTGCTGTAGTGGCAGAGCTATGGAGACTTTCCACAAGAACGATACCCAGTGGAAATGTGAGATCAGGGCTGCTGCCACCAGAAGGCCAGAATGATTGTGTCACTGGCAGCATGCAACACCTACCTGGGAAAACTACAGGCACAAGATTCGATCCATACTAGAAGCTATGCTGAGCTGCATCTGGCAAACAATCAGGACTGCCTGGGACCTTAGAGGCCCTACTCCTGCACCAGTGTGTCCAGGAGGCAGTATATGGAGTAAAAGGTTATTTCGGAAACTTGTAATTTAATGTCTGCCTGATGGGTTTCAAATTTGCTTTGGGCTAGTAACTACTTTCTTTTGGCCCATTTCTCCATTTTGTAATGGGAAAGTCTATCCTAAACCTTCTCACCATTGCATTTCAAAAGTAGATAATTTGTTTTGACTTTTACAGGCTCACAGCAAAAATGAGACTTTGGACTTTTGAGTTGGTGCTGAAGCAGGTTAATACTTTAAGGACGATTTGGATCAAATGACTGTATTTTGTACGTAAGACTGACATGAGTTTCAGGGTCCCAGGGGCAGAATACTATGGTTTGAATATGGATTGTCCCTTTTGAAACTCATGTTGGAATTTGATTCCCAATATGGCAGTAGGTGGGCCCAACCCTAGCTCTTTGTGTCTTTTTAGTTCTTGATTGGTTAAGTAACCCTGAAGAGCTAGGTATGTGCTCCAGATTGTCTGAATCTAGTATCTGTGCATCTTAACCCCTAGATTATATTACTCCTGACTCTGTTCTGAGGATCTGGGGGCCAAATGGGCAGAAGAAACCTGGGACAGAGATAATCAGAAAGCTTACAAAGTATTGGTTTATAAATCATGCATTCAGTATTTATTTTAAAAATTATTTAATTTTATTTATTGTTATTATTATTCTTATTAATTCAAGAGAGACAGAGAGAAAGAGGGAAAGCAAGCCACCAGGTCTGGAGCTTGATCTAAGGTTAGCCATGTAGGTGTCTAGCACCTTAACCACTATAGCACCTGCTGGCCCCATACATTCAGTATTTCAAAAGTACTTATTAGGCTTTCAGTATATTGAACATTTTGGGGAACAAGAAATAAGTCATGAGCTTGACTTTTAAAGATCATGTTGTAGAGGTATCAAGTATGTAATATTTATGTGCAGAAATAATTTGAAACATTAGATCACAAATTCAGCTTTCTTGTGACCATATACTCAATATTACTCAAGTCCAGGCCCAATGATAGCTGGTCAGGTGTGAGCCAAAAATAGTGTGTTAACAGAAATGGTTCATCTTTTTCCTGTCTGGAGGGGAAACATAAAGCCTAAAACCAGTTGGGAAAGAAGAACCTGTTCTTTTCCCCTTTCTTTTTTTCTGTATAGGGTATGGATGGGCTAGGAATCTAGTCTTTTCCCCTTTCTTTCCTCTGTATTGATATGAAAGGCACTTGATCTGTTGATTCTGCAACCTCCACCAGCCCATGGGGTTCAAGAAGAGTGTCCTGTGGGATTTGAAGGGTAATTCAGTTCTAGTGTCCATTCTTTACCAGAACCTCTCACAATGACTGGGAGTTCATAGATGTGTCATACAACAGCTGGGTATAAAAGAACAATTGGGTGGTGCAGTTGAGAAACATAGTGAGAGTTTCTGGCTCTCATTAAATGATAGGAGAAAGTTTTTTTTTTTTTTTTTTTTTTTTTGTGGACCCAGAACCCACCTATAGTTTACAGTCCTACCTTTTCTACCAAGATATAGAGCCAGAGGGAAAGAAGAGAAAGAAGCTGGGTAATAGAATTGGAAGATATTGATTGAGGTAGTAATTTATAAAGAAGATAAAAAAAAAGACACTGAGATATATTACACATCATGGTGACTGTACCTAATGAAGATATATTGTATTAAAAAAATCCTAAGAGTCTGGATTCCTGTGGCATTGGTGGTATAATGGTAAGCATAACTGCCTCCCCAAAATACTAAGAAAGTGGATGCATGCTCTTACCACAAAAATGATAATGATAACTCTGTGAGGTGATTCATATGTATATATATATATTTTTTTTTCCAAGCCAAACTGTATCCAGCTTTATTAAAGAAACTTTTCATAAACAATCATGGTATTTCAGGCAGGACATGGGCAATCATTAACAGTATACAACAACTTTCAAACTCCCTTCTTCAATGGACTACCAAAATCAGAAAGCCACTATAAAACCCAATGAAATCTTCACTTAATGCTCTAAACAGGAAAAGTTTAGAGTGAGGGCTGACATTTCACATTTAGCATGTTGTTTAACAACTTTTCACGAGTAGACCCTGACTTTCATAAAATGAAAATGGCAGAATTAGCAACCTGAAAATCTAACAATATAGAAAAAGAACTGCTGCTCTTTTGAAGGATGCCATCTCAATGTCATTGGAAAGTCCAGATTACCTGATGTACTGGTATAACCAATTTTCTGTGGTCAGGTCCCAACAGGTCTCTGGTTTAAGGGAGTTAATTCTATGCCGAAGGCAGAAAGGGAGAGGACATAAAAGCAAATGTTAAGTTTTCCACACCACGAGGCATCTGTGCCAAGGTGGTTGTATGTGTCAGGGAATCCCTCCTCTCGGGAGCCAAGAGGAAATCTCTGAAAACTAGAAGGGAAAGATGTTATCCAAATCAATACAACTTCAGAGACATTCTATTAGTGACAAATGTCTCTTCCCCAAAAAACAACAATGAAGTGTTTTGTGTGCTAACGACATAGCTTTAAAAAAAAAAGGTAAAACGAAATTCTACATTTTTATAAAACTTGATAAAAAAATAGTATTTCAAACTGTACAGTCACCAGAAGTACACAGTTATCAAAAATGCACACACTTCACTTGGCATCTCCAGCACCTTCAGCTTTTATGCCTGGTCTGTTTTGGCATCTCCATTTTCTGCAGGGTTATTCTCATCCTGGCTAGCATTGACTTCCCCCCTTTTTTCCTGTGAGTACCTTCTCTCCCTTCTTTGCAGGGGCCTTTTTAGGCTTGGGCTCTGGCTTTGGAGGAGCAGGTTTCACAGCAGGTTTCACAGCAGATCTTCTCTGTGGTTCGTCCTTCACCTTGGCTTTATCTCCTTTAGCATCCCCTTCAGCCTTTCTCTTGGGCATGGTGGCGACAATGGTGGGATGCGGGGGATGCAGTGGCGTGCAGGCTTTGGTAGGTCTGGGGGTCGCTCTCGCCTCTTCTTTATACTGCTCCTTCATATATTTTTTGAGAGAGATTTTTGGTATACAGTGAGTGTGCTCCCCAGAGAGACAGAAAGAGACAGAGAAACATTGAGAAATCATCCCCCAGGGGGATGGCAACCCCGTCTCCCCCATTCTCTTCTTGAGACTTTGGGCACTCATGTACACATGCCCAGTTTTAGTTTTAGTAACTGGGTTTAGAACTCAAACTGCAGTTGACTACATGAGCGTCCAACAACATAACCATTATGCCATCTGCTTATCCTAGTAATTCCTATCTTAATTAGTTAGATTTAATCATCACACAGTGTGTGTGTGTGTGTGTGTGTGTGTGTGTGTGCACGTGTGTGTGTGTAGCTTATATTGTACTGACAAGTACATACAATAATTGTATTTTAAAAATGAGTAAATATGAAAAAACAAAATACTGTTGGACCAGGCCAAGTTTGGTGAATTGGACTAAATGTAATATTTCTCCTGTCAAGTGGGAGTGTACATTAATTCAATAAAAATGTGTGCAGTTATACAAATAAAGGAAGTTTCATGTTTTCTCATAGCTGATTTGTGATTGTCCAATTCATACCCTTTGTACTAGATTTGTTAAATCTATAATGAGGTAGTAATGAAAGTTAGACTTTGTTGAAAAGAACATGCCTTTCTAAATTTCAAAAACTTCCTAATAAATCACAAGAACCATGTTTGAGCTTAGAGCTATACTGTGAACAGCAAGATATGGTGGCTATGAAATAGGACTATGCTTTTAATAGAGGAGTAGGCAGTTGGAGAGGAAGACAAGGGCAGGGACTTGACTTGAAGGCCTTGGTCCATCTTCTACCATTGTTTATATACAATGTATATATGTATCAAAATATCACTTTGTATCCTGTAAGTATAGTTTATACAATTTTTTTTTGTTGCTAATTAAGGGAGAAAATAGAAAATAAAAGAGGGGATAAAAAGAGTTCCTGGGCATCAGGAAGAGCAAGAAGAGATAGAAACTTGGAAGTTGTTAACATGTGGATGGCACTTAAAATGGCAGCGTGGATGAGCTCACTTAGGGAATTAAGTCCAGAGAGAATAGAGGGCCAAGGACTGAGCACTGGAGCACCCCAGTGTTTAATTATGTGAGATGCGTAGATTCATAAAGTACTTAGAATAGGGTCAGGCACATGGTTAATACCCAATAGCCACTACTGTTGGTTGGGAAATGCCTGGTTGGCAAATGGAGCTTTCCAGTGGAGATCAAACTTTTTGACCTAGAAGACTTGCTACTGTTACACCGGGGCCCAATATTCACCACAAAAAGAATGAGTGGCAAACTCACCAATTCATTTTCTTACATCCCTATTCCAAAGGCCAATTTACTTAAGGGCTTGTCTTGTTCAGAATGTTGCCTCTGGAGTGAGAGGAGATGAGGATGACATCCAGAGAAGTGAACTGGCCACCCAGACTGGGCTTGGGAAGGCAGAATCTGGTTATAGTTGTTCTGTTCCAGAGCTTAGTCCTTAACTTTACAGGTGCACAATCTATGTTTTTGGCACAGCAGCCAGAGTTGGGATGGCAATACTATGGCTGAACTCTGGAGAGACTGATGGATACACTGAAATGCCATTTTGAATTTTTTGTTATAGTTGTCAGAGGGTGCATGTGCTTGCTAGAGAAAGACAGACAGAGCAGGAGAAAGCACCCCTCCCCGCAATGGGACATGTCACACCACAATCCCTTGTCCTCCATTTCTCCATCCCACTGGAACTTTGGGCACACATGTACACATGTCCAGTGTATTTTTCAAGCCCCTGGGATTGGGATTCAGACCATGGTTGGCCATGTGGGATCTTGCTCCCTTAACCACTAGGCTAGTTTGAAATGCCGTTTTTTTTTTCAATCAAAGTTTTTTGTTATGAGGCACATGTGCTCACTGGAGAGACAGAGACAGAGAGATAGAAAGCAAGAAATCATCCCTTGGGGGGATAGTCACGCTGCAATCCCTTCTCCTCCATTTTCCTCTGGGATTTTGGGCATGCCTGGTACACATGCCTGGTGTGATTTTTTTTTTTTTTAAATTTTTTTAAGAAAGATTTTTGCCAGGGCACATGTGCTTGCTGCAGAGACAGAGAAAGACAGAGAAACAGAAAGTGAGAAATCACCCCTTCAGGGAGGATGGCCATGCCACAGTCCTTTCTCCATTCTCCTCTCTGGATTTTGGGCAGGCTCACACAAGAAGCTGGCATGAGTTTAAGCCACCAGGTCCAGGGTCTGAACTGTGGTCGACTGTGGAAGTCTAGCAACGTAACCATTATGCCATCTGCTGGTTCCAATAACATCTCTCTTGATCTTTAAATCCTTCTGTGGCTGGCCACTATCTTAGAATAAAGTCCAAGCTCTGAGGAGTCTGATTCTACCTGGTTTGAGTCCTGCCTCCCTCTCCAACTTCATCTCAAGTACCATTTCCTCCCTTTCTGCTTCTTTTATTCACACTAGTATTTTCTCAAATATAGATCCCCAGGTGCTTCTATGGGTCCTATGATCTGTCAGTCCCTGTATGGCTGGTGTTCCTTCTCAGCTCTCTGCTTGGCTACTGCAACCTCAAATGCCAGCTGAAACCTTCTCAGAGAGAGCTTTCCTGACCTTCCAAACCAGAGTAAATCCTTTTTGTTATTGTTTCTTATCTTTCTTCCATGGCACTTAATAAAATTTATAAATATACATTTATTTTTATGTTAATTTATTTAATGTCTGCTCTGGTTAGACTTGCAGCTCCATAGGGTGTAGTTCACTACTACATTGCCCAATGCTTGGCAGGATACTTGGTACAGAGAAGTTTCTCAATTAATGTTTGTTGAAAAATGAATGCCAAGAGGCCTGAACTATTAACTCCTTGGTTCAATGGTTATTTCTGTTGAAAATTTATCTGGGCAGCCAAATTACATCCCAACAGTGGTACTAGCATGAAACCAGAGCCAGGGAGCTGGTTCCTGGCTTTACTATTTGGTGTCTTTGAATTATGAGATTTTTGACCAATATGCCAGGGGGCCTTGGGCAGTAAGTCTTTTGCATTTGTATTTTTAGACATCATGCTTACTCACCCACTAACACATTCTTATGTTATACAGTTGACCATGCTGCAGAGAATTTGGTAGGTTTCTGAAATTTTGACTTGAATTTGGGTGTACTAAAACTTTTCCATCATTTATTTTCAGATTATTGCTTAGGGTGGTTACCTTTCCTGATTATTTTAGTTACTGCAAAATTCTTGTTCTGGCAATTTTATGTTGGGCTTACATTTACATTTTGGGATATCTTGTTGCTGTCTATGTCAGTGATTCACTGATAAAAGACTTGAAAATACTTGCTGATTCTATCTCTTATGTAAAGTTCAAATTTCTCTTAGCTGTTAATGGGTCCAATTAAGGCTGAAGATATTCATCTGTGAAAACGGACCCTAGGGGGACCAGCAGTTAGCGTAATGGCTATGTCACTGGACTCCCATGTTGTCGACCGTGGTTTGAATCCCGGACCCGGTGGCTTAAACTCACGCCGGGCGCGTGTGTGTGCCCAAGATCCTGAGAAGAGAATGGAGGAGAAGGGATTGCGATATGGCCATCCCCCCTGGGGGGTGATTTCTCGCTTTCTGTCTCTGTCTCTCTCTGTCTGTCTGGCGAGCGCATGCTCTCCATTCTCCTCTCGGGATCTTGGATATGCATGTGCACGCACATGCACCTGGTGTGAGTTTAAGTCACCAGGTCTAGGACTTGAACTGCGGTCGACTAAATGGGAGTCCAGCGACATAGCCATTATGCCAACTGCTGGTCGCTCATGTTTTTAATATTACCGAATCTACTCATTCCCGACTACAAAAAACCTCCCCAAAAAGAAAAAAAAAACCAAAAAAAAAAAAACCAAAAAAACAAACAAAAAAGAACCCTAGCAAACTTTAAAATGAGAAGCAAGATGGAAACATACTAATATTTTCTCTAATTTCTCCACCTTTCTGATAATTAACTTTTTAAAAATCATTCTCCATAGTCTCCAGCAAAATAACTAACTCTAGTTAAAAACAGAAATTAGCTGACCATTCTGGATATGTCAAAATTTAAAATTTACCATGTGTCTTTGTCCATAGTCTGTTCTCTTTAAGAAAGTCATTCAAATATGGTCATAGTAGAGACTGTGGAAAGAATTTAAAAGAATCCAAGCAGAGGAATCGTCTCTAAATAAAATCTGAGCCCCTTATTTCCATAATTTATAAATATTTTTACAAAAGACGTGGTCACCAAGCTTTGTCAGGCCCCTGTCAGTGGTGGAGCTATTTGGTTAAATCTAGTACACTGTGTGAATTACAGGTTGCAGAGTGACAGAATTTATGCAACTTTATGAAACATGCCACAGCAATGTAGCATTTTAGCTAAGATATGTTAATGACCCAATTTGTTCAGACTGCTTGAGGATAAAAAGCGATTTCATAGGATTTGCTGCTATGAATCACCACAGCCCCTAATATTTAGTACATTGTGAGCAGGTGCTCTCAGGATTACACTAATAACGAAGGAAAACAACAGACATGTTTTTAATAGTCAAATTAAAATTAGAGACAATTAATATAGCATTTTAAATTAGAATAAAAGGGGCAAGGTTAGTATATCATAAAATATAATTAATGTATTAAATGCAGATACAATATCTTACTTCATTTAGGAATGACTCATTCTGCTTAACTCTGAATAAATTGGTAACATATTCAGTCTGAACTTAAGTGGGTGAAAATGAAAGGCATCACTGCTTTACTCCTGGTGTCTAGGAAGGAGCGAGAATAAGCTACATTTTAAGAGACCTCTGAAAAAAGTTCATTTTAAAAAATGCCAAGACTCAAGTTTATTATTATTCTCCTGGGGCACACACTTTGAAATGATATTTTCACACAAGGCAGAATCTGAAATTTGAATCCTGTCAGAGCTACAAAATGCTGAAAGTCCAGATCTCATAGGGAATAACATTTAAATATTAAATGTCTATGTCCAAGACAGAGATGACAAGAATAAAAACGACCTCATTTCAAGTGAAAGCTCTGTCCTCTTTGTTTTTTAAACTGGGTTAAATTAGCATTTTTGCTCAGTTTGGCCTGAAAATAAATATGATAAGAAGCAAAGAGTTTGAAACTATAATATTCACATCATTAAAATGATTCTCCATTTCACTGAAGGCCTTCTTTTTCATGGAAACTTACAATTGTTATTTACAGGCCATGGAACCCAAAGGATTGCTCCATCAGTCAAACTGGATGCCTAGTGCAATGGAACAAAAACCCAAGAGTTGATCTACTGAATTTCTCATGTCGCAAGAGATTGTTTTGGTGTCATAGTCACGGCTATTTGGTCCTTCCCTTCATTTTCAGGATCATGTCTTACGTATGTTAGTCACTGGGTATCCTGAAGAGTTCTAGCCTAAAGGGCCACCCTTTTCCTAGATATTTAAATAAAAAGAGACAGAATCCTATCATGCCATGTGTTAAAGTATTTGAGGAGCACACGATAAATAGCTCCTTTTCCCTTAATGAAATTCTAAATTAGTGGAGGAAAAAAAAAGCGAGTGAGTGTATGGCATGTGAACAGTCAAGTGATTGCAGAGGTCACCATAATACCCAGAAAACCAGAAGGCTCTGCAACAGGTCCATGTTGCTGTGTGAAGTGCTCTGCCAGGTGACGGACAGGTCCAAGGGTCTGCGTAGATTGGGATGTATGTGGAGGTTCTGACAGCCCGCTACAGAAGAATTATAGTGCATACCTTCAGAATTTTGAAGTAAAGCTCTGCCATCCTTTGCAGATGGCTATTTATTTCTTTTGAGAAACAACTAATGGCTTGCTATTGGACCTTAGTAGAGACCCAACAGTTGCCTATGGGCCACCAAATGAGCAAGAACAACCTGTTATAAATGGGGTGTTGTCTTGTCCAGCAAATCACAAAGTTGGGCATACGGTATAGCTTGAGTAGGTCCTGAAGGCATGAGTAAGTCGTGTGAGCAAGTTGCCCAGAGGCTGATGTCTCCTACTCTTGTTATCTTTTTTTTTGGAGAGGTTTTTGCTATAGGGCACATGTGCTCGCCAGAAAGACACAGAGAGACAGAGAGACAGAAAGCAAGAAATCACCCTCCAGGGGAGATGGCCATGCTGCAATCCCTTCTCCATTCTCCTCTCGGGATCTTGGGCATGCACACACACGCGCCTGGTGTGAGTTTAAGCCACCGGGTCCAGGACTCGCACCATGGTCGACTACATGGGAGTCCAGTGACATAGCCATTATGCTAACTGCTGGTCCCTCCTGCTCTTGTTGTCTTGCCTTTTCTCTCTCAAACCACATATGGCATAGTGGGAGGGTTCTCTTCGATCAAACCTGACAGAGGGAAAAACAAATCCAGGCCCAGTTTACAGATCTGTATGATATGTTGACATATGCCCCAAATGGGCATGCTGGCATTACTGACCCGTTCTGGGTATCTTTGGCACTCACTATGAAGGGAAATACTATAACTGAACTGTACTTCAAGGAGTACATCTAGTTATTTATTTTCTTCCTGGTAGAAGAGATGGACCAAAGATAGACATACTGATTCATAGACAATGGCTAGTGGTTTGACTAGGTGGTCACAGTAGTGGTCTGAACGTGTCTTTATAAGATGAAACACAACTGGAAAACTGATGAGAAGGGAGAGTGTGGATAGATCTTTGTAAATGAGCATAGACTATAAAGATGTTTGTGCTGTGTGGTGGCTCACCAAAGAGCAACCTTGGTGGAGGAGGAGCTTAGTAATCAGATGGACAAGACAAGATGTCGAGGTCTGTGGACATCAGTCATCCCCTTTCCAGAGCTTTCTCACTCATGCCCAATGGACTTATGAGCCAAGTGGCCATCACAGCAAGGATGGGGGTTATATATGGACTCAGCAACATGAACTTCCACTCACTAAGGCTGATATGTCTATAGTCACTGCCAATAGCAGAGACCAGCTCTGTGTTCCTGATAGGGCACCGTTGTCTGGGAGGAAGAGATGGCCACCTGATGGCAGATTGATTGCATTGGACCGCAGCCACCTTGGAAGAGGTGGTGGTTTGTGCTCACTGGAAGAGGCATTTATTCTAGGTAAGAATTTGTTTTGCTTGCTCTCAATGCTTTTGCCAAAGCCACCATCTGTGGACTTTTGTAGTATGAGTTACATCAAGGTGTTCTTGTAACATTGCTTATCACCAAGGAACTCATATAATAGCAATTGAAGTGTGGCAATGGATAGGTGCTTCACTGATCTTACCATGTTCCCCATCACTCAGAAGTAGCTAACTTGGTAGAATGCTGGGATGGCCTTTTAGTTTCAAGTCAGCTGTGTAGAAACACCTTGCAGGGTTGAGATAAAGTCTTCTAGGATGTGATACATGCTGCCAATCAGTGACCAGTATATGGTATCATTTTTCATATACGTAGAATCCATGGATCTAGGAAAACTATGATATTTTAGTGAAATGATTCCTTAATGAATTCCTTAGTGAGCTACTGTGTGCAGAAGTTCAGTGTGGAGTACCAGTTGCTCTTGTAGTTCTCACGCATTGTCGCTGATTTGCTGGCTCATCTGTTGGCACCAGGCAGCAGCCAAGCCCACAGCTCTTGGAGCTCCTGTGTGATCACCCCTTTCAGCTTCTCCAAACCCTAAGCCAGGTGTGTATGTGGCTCATGTGTGCCAGCTCCTTCTGCAGAGCATCTGGACCATTGAGGCTGAGGGTGGAGAGAGATGAGGGCTTCATTTGGTCCTGTGGGTTCCAGTTGTTTCTTGTTCTGCCTTTTGCCTATTCAGCTTTTCTTGGCAGCTGCTTGTGCGGAGAGGCTCTACAGAGACTTCAGGCTCCCAGCAGTCAAGGAGGCAACAGCATTTCGTAGAGTCTTCAACAGCTCCCACTGTTGTATAACGTGTAACTCCTTTAGGAATTTTATACAGCAGTTCTGCTTGTCTGGCAATGCCTAAATGACACAGCATTCCTTCACTGTCTCTAAGGATTCTTAGGGAAGACTTAGTCCTCTCAGTCATTTATTGATCTAATTTTTTGTTTCTCATAATTTTTGAATTCACCATTGTCTTAACTCCTAAAATGTGGAACGCAATGCCTTCTCGTTACTTTAGCTCAGACACTACTCGTAAGGGCAAGGAATTTCATAAAGATTTTGTGCAATAACAGGAGCTGCACTGAAATAGCTGCCTATGGTAGGTTACTGAAGGTTAAGCAGTAGGAACCTGTGTTTTGGGAAGTCACCCTCTGGCCTTCTGCCAGGTGCCAGTTTTCTTTTTCCTCATTTCTTATTTCTCGCTTCCTTTTTGGCAATTCAAAGCTCCTTTCATTGAAAACACACACACACACACACACACACACACACACAAACAGATAAATTCTGCTATCATAGTCTTGACCTTGATCACGCTGTTGTGTGCTTTCCCTTTTATAACCAAAGAGGCCACCATAGAAAAGGTGATTTTTCTCCTGAGGAAGACGTTTGCTACCAGTCATCAAATATAGGTCCCCTCCTTTCCCCCATGTCTTGATCTTATATCAGATCCCAACAGAAAAGGACACTATTCTCTGGCATCCTGTCCCAGATGAACTCAAAGTCAGTTTTATAAAACCAATGTCTTAAAGGAAAGATTGGCAAAAGTGACTGTATTATGAGATATAGGTTCTGCTAAGAAACAGCTTTGGGGAAGTTTTGAATTACAGGCAGTTTGTAACAGCTGTGGGTTGCAGCATTTTCCCTGTTGAGTTGTTTAGGGTGCCCTTGTGTATAAATTTCAAGCTATACATGTAGAAGCTTTCATTTAGAAAGTTGATATTTCACTTCTTTAAGAGCATAAAAGGAAACCGCAGGCTGTGCCTTGGTGTGTGAAACTGTGGGTAAATTGTAGCATGTCATTCTTCCCTTTGGAGTCATGTATGTTTACCAGTTCAAAAAATAACACTGAAGGACTCCAGCAGGTGGTGTGGTGGTTAAGGTGCTGGACTCCCACCTGGCCGACCATGGTTTGAGTCCTGAAGCTGGTGGCTTGCTTTCTCACTTTCCTTCTCTCTCTCTCTGGTCAAATTAAGAATAATCATAAATAAAATTAAATAAAAAAAAATAACACTGAAGGAAGCAACAGAGTTATAGTGAGATGGGTATTAAATTCAGAGAAGGGGGAAACATAGAAGGAAATAGAGAAAGATGGGAGAGTTATTTTGTAATTGATCAAAACACGAATATAAGCACTATTAAATAAAAATGACAGAAGGCCATTGTTTTGGGGTAAATGCCTGCTCTAGGCCCCAGAAGAGCAGACCCAAATGGAGTCACTTATGTGAACATGCCACATCACCAAAAGGACACTTTAAGGAAGCCAAGAGATCCCAAAATAGACCATTTTTTCCTGAAAACAGTAGATGCCAGTCTACTTGAGTCAACACCATAAGGAAATAAAATTTATACACATCTTGTGGCTTTCTTGGGAATGTGCACCTGAAATAGCTCTAGGTGTAATCTAAACTCATGGGACTTTTTTCTTTTATGAACACTGATATTGCCCATATTCATTCCTCCTATGATAAAGATGATGACAATCATTAGTGGATAGGCATCCCAGACTTACCCAGCTGCCAACTGGAGGACTGTGGCCTGTTTCAAACCCAGAAGTGAAAAGTGAGAGTAACTCTTCCTACTGGAGAAATTCGAGTCAGTGTGTGTTAGATTTTCACTATTATCATCAGATTATTCTATTAGAGTGGGGGAGCAGTGAGCATGGCAAGTTCTTGCTCTCTGCATGGAGACAACTTTCTCTATAGTGAGCTGCAGTGGGTGCTTGCTTTAGTGTGTGCCAGCTCCACGGCATCCACCAACATGGACTATAAACTCTGGACTCCAGTGGCTGTGATTATACAACCTACAGAACCCTGTGGCATAGGAAGATGGTCTTGTGTGTTGTCTCGCACAGGATAGGTAGAACCCATGAGCAGTGCTGCAGAGATAGGCATATGCTGGTGGGTGGTCAGGGAAGGCACAGAGGTTCATGGAGAGGACTGATTATGGAGAACTCAGTACGTCAGGCAGAGACCTGGACCGATCTGACCTGAGCAACAGGAATGCAGACCTTTGATATTTATAAATACATGTCCCCAAATCTTTGTGAGTCCCCAAATTTATTAAGTTCATAATAATATATGATCTTTTACCTCCAAGTAATTTTTAGTCTTTGTCCTAAACTCATTATCTCCCTAGGACTTTCCTTCTGTGCCATCCATGCCTGACTTGAAGGACAGGCTTTCTTTTGAAAGTAAGCTCTAAAAAACAAAAACAAAAAAAACTACTTTTTCAGCTGTTTATGAATAAACAACATTGAGAATGAATCCTGAGTGGCCAGCTGGGTCCATTCACTGGCTAAGTAATTTAATCCTACGCAGTTGCATTGTGTAATTCAAAATTGTGTCTGAGTAATATTACAAACCACTAAACACTACGGACCTTTGTGGATGGAAATAGTTCATAGTGAGAACACTCTCTAGATCTATCTTTTTTTTTTTTTTTTAATAGAGATTTTTGCTATAGGGCTCAGGGCCTCAGCGGAGAGACAGAGAGGCAGGAAATGAGCAATCACCCCCTAGGGGGATAGCCATGCTGCAATCTCTTCTCCATTTTCCTCTCAGGCTCTTGGGCATGCACACATGCACCTGGCATGAATTTTAAGTTGCCAGGTCTAGGACTTGAACTGTGGTCAACTACGTGGGTGTCTAGTGAGGTAACCATTATGCCATCTGTTGGTCCCAGCTAGATCAAGTTTCGAGGTCATTCAGAACTATAAACCCAAGCTCCAGTTTCTTGAGGTCTATAGCTCAAATGCACCATTTTAGAAACAAGCTACAAATATTCTTCCTCCAAACCGGGTACACTCCTGATTTCTACCAGGTGCCTGAAACAAAACTTAAGTCATCATCCTGTACTTCTTTCCACAATGACTCATCACCTCTCTATCTTTCTCCAGCAAGGTCTGTGCTTCTGCTCCCCTTTAAAGCATAACTTCTTGTAAGGGTTTGTTTCCACCATCTCTGCTTTTTGCCTCCCACTGTGTCTTGAATGGACCCCGGTTAGGCTTTCACAATCACGAGATCACTGAATCTCACTTCTCAAAGCTTTTGGCATACACCTCACTCTCTCGAGAAGCCTCTCTTCTCTTGGCTCCTGGACACCTGGACGCTTTGCTCTTCTATTTATCTCCCATCTCACTGGCTACTCATTAGTTTCCTGTTCTTGTTTTCCCTCCTCCTTTTCTTGAACTTCTAAATTTTTGAATTATGGAAGGCTTAGATCTTGACCCTCTTCTCTTTTCTATCTACCCTTTACTCAGAAAGTGATTTTGTCTAGTCATTTCTTTTAAAATACCATGTACATACTGATGACTAAAATTTTGTCTCCAGTTCCGACCTCTCTTCTCATTCCAGATTTGTTTACCCAGCTGCCCACTTGACAGCTACACTTGAATAGTTATCTGAACTTAAGATGGCTGCTATGGTTTAAATGTCCCCTCTAAAAGGCATGTTGAAATTTAGTTGCTGAAAGTCAGACAGTGGTTCAGTGCTGACATGGCATGCCACGAGGCTGACCCATGTGGGAAAGTTTCAGGTTTGCCTCCAGAGACTTCCCTGAGCACGTGGGGTATCTGTGTGTCCATGATCTGGGGAAGAAGCCTCTTTCCTGAGCAGAGGCTAGGGGTGGATCATGGTGGAGGGGAGTTCTTGTCTCTCTTTCTTACCCTTAGAAGAAAGAATAAATAAGCTTAAGAAAGGTATTAAATTGGGACCAGCAGATGGAATAATGGTTATATTGCTGAACTCCTACATGGTTGATCACAGTTCTAGTCCCGGAACCGGTGGCTTGAAACTCACACTGGGTGCGTGTGTGTGTATGCCCAAAATCCTGAGAAGAGAATGGAGGAGAAGGGATTGTGGTGTGGCATCTCCTTGTTTTTCTGTTTCTCTTAGTCTCTCTAGCAAGTGCACACTCTCTATAGCAAAAAAATCTCTCTCTAAAAAAAGACATTTAATTGCCAATATAACAGTATTGGTAAGTGGGGCCTTTTAAGAAGCTCTGTCCTGGGAACCAGCAGTTAGCATAATGGCTATGTCGCTGGACTCCCACGTATTCGACCGCGGTTCGCGTCCCGGACCTGGTGGCTTAAAACTCACGCTGGGCGCGTGTGCGTGCATGCCCAAGATCCCGAGAGGAGAACGGAGGAGAAGGGATTGTGGCGTGACCATCCCCCCTGGGGGGTGATTTCTCACTTTCTGTCTCTATGTCTCTCTCTCTGTCTGTCTGGCGAGTTCACGCGCCCTATAGCGAAAACCTCTCAAAAAAAAAAAAAAAAAAAAAGAAGCTCTATCCTCATGGATAGATTCATGCTGTTATCATGGGAGTGGGCTTATAATAAAAGAATATGTTTGGCCCTCATTTTCTTTCTGTCTTTCTCTCTGCCATGGGATGACCCTCACTAGATGCTGGTGTCATGCTCTTGGAATTCTCAGTATTGTGAGCCAAACAGACTGACTTTTTAAGATAACTTACCCTAGTCTGTGGTGTTCTGTTACAGCATTAGAAAAAAGAGTATGACAATGGCAAAGGAAAATCTTAATTTCTCTTCAAACATACTCCTTCTTCATTGTTTCCTCTCAGTAAATGACACTACCATTCCTTGTTCAGGAAAAGTACTTAGGCATTTTGGCATTGTGCTCTTTGGCACTCTCACATCTAATATATCAGCAATCCTGTCAGCCCTATATTTAAACTATATTATGAATGTAGGTACTAATTTGCTGTTCCACCATGGTCTAACTAGCAGCATCTCCTTCCTAGACCACTTTTATTTTTGAAGGTTAGTTCATTTATTTTATTAACTCATAAACAATTACTTGTCTTCTGGTCTGTTGAAACAGTAAGTCCGACAACATTTGCTACAATAATGTCTGTCAAAATGGCTGGCCATGAAAACCCCAGCACCACACTCATCTGAAAGGCACTCCTGATGAAGGCAACTAATTTTGTCATTTTCATCCTCCTTATAGTATTTCAGGACAGCCAGCTTAACCTTCTTTCTCTTATGCTTATTCTTCTTGGGAGTGGTGTAGGACTTCTTTCTTTTCTTAGTATCACCATGAAATCTCAGCACGAGATGAAGCGTGGACTCCTTTTGGATGTTGTAGTCAAAGTACGCCCATCTTCCAACTGCTTGCCAGCAAAAATCAGTCTTTGCTGATCAGGAAGAATTCCTTCCTTATCCTGGATTTTGGCTTTTACATTTTCTATGGTATCCAATGGTTCAGTCTCAAGGGTGATGGTCTTCCCTGTAAGGGCTTTTATGAAAATTGCATCTTGGTGGCGGTCCCACTGCAGATGGCGGATCGGAATGCCCTCCTAGACCACTTCTAACAGAACCAGCACCTGATCTCCACTTTCTCCTGACAGTTTAGTTCATACACTGCAGCAGGGGGATCCCTCAACAATGTAAATTTGATGTGTCATTCCCATCTTTTGTTTATCGTTTACCTTTCCGACTAAGTGTGAGCTCTGTGTATCATGGCAGCTGGAGCATTACCTGGCATTTAGATATTTAATCAATAGTTGTTGAGTAAAAAATGGAAGACAAGAATCAGGCAGGATGTCCTTATGCACAGAGCATTAAATATTCATATTCTCACCAGTAAGAAAGGAAGTTATTTTCTTTTTTAATTGTATAATAGATAGGTGTCCCATTCCTTTCTTGTCTGCCAAAGAGAATTCTGCATTTGTCTGCTTTGTCTTCTCTCTCCCAAGAAAGGAGAATCCTTGCTCCTAAGAGAAAGAAGTGGTTTTAATGAACAAGAGAAAGCTGAAAGTGGAAGATAGAAAAAAGTCGTAGGATCAGTGTGTTAAGAGAGTTTTTGGAGAGAGATGCCCTGGTGAACATACTTGCAAATATATGTTTCAGATGGTATGTTCAGGCTAGATTTCCCTAAGTGAAATCTCCTAATCAAATTGGAGATTGGTCTAGATTAAAAAAAAAAGTTTATTTCATTTCTTCCATCATCCTCCTTATAGTATTTCAGGACAGCCAGCTTAACCTTCTTTCTCTTATGCTTATTCTTCTTGGGAGTGGTGTAGGACTTCTTTCTTTTCTTAGTATCACCATGAAATCTCAGCACGAGATGAAGCGTGGACTCCTTTTGGATGTTGTAGTCAAAGTACGCCCATCTTCCAACTGCTTGCCAGCAAAAATCAGTCTTTGCTGATCAGGAAGAATTCCTTCCTTATCCTGGATTTTGGCTTTTACATTTTCTATGGTATCCAATGGTTCAGTCTCAAGGGTGATGGTCTTCCCTGTAAGGGCTTTTATGAAAATTGCATCTTGGTGGCGGTCCCACTGCAGATGGCAGATCGGAATGCCCTCCTAGACCACTTCTAACAGAACCAGCACCTGATCTCCACTTTCTCCTGACAGTTTAGTTCATACACTGCAGCAGGGGGATCCCTCAACAATGTAAATTTGATGTGTCATTCCCATCTTTTGTTTATCGTTTACCTTTCCGACTAAGTGTGAGCTCTGTGTATCATGGCAGCTGGAGCATTACCTGGCATTTAGATATTTAATCAATAGTTGTTGAGTAAAAAATGGAAGACAAGAATCAGGCAGGATGTCCTTATGCACAGAGCATTAAATATTCATATTCTCACCAGTAAGAAAGGAAGTTATTTTCTTTTTTAATTGTATAATAGATAGGTGTCCCATTCCTTTCTTGTCTGCCAAAGAGAATTCTGCATTTGTCTGCTTTGTCTTCTCTCTCCCAAGAAAGGAGAATCCTTGCTCCTAAGAGAAAGAAGTGGTTTTAATGAACAAGAGAAAGCTGAAAGTGGAAGATAGAAAAAAGTCGTAGGATCAGTGTGTTAAGAGAGTTTTTGGAGAGAGATGCCCTGGTGAACATACTTGCAAATATATGTTTCAGATGGTATGTTCAGGCTAGATTTCCCTAAGTGAAATCTCCTAATCAAATTGGAGATTGGTCTAGATTAAAAAAAAAAGTTTATTTCATTTCTTCCATGACAGAGAGAGAGAGAGAGAGAGAGAGAGAGAGGCACCTTCAGAGGGTTCTCATATGATCCTCTCCCAGTCCTTGCCAGCCTGAACCGTGGGCTGTGCATATGAGACCGGTGTGCAAAGAGCCCTCTGGATGTGAATATGGGACCTTCCCATGTGGGTCCAGAATCACAGAGCAGTGTTACTGCTGTGCCACTGAGCCCTGTGGAGGGCAATTCTCTCTCTGTGTTTCACCTGCATGTATGTGTGTCTTCCACAGGGCTCAGACATGCTGTAATCTCCAGCCCTTGGTCTACACATTAAAAAACATTATTGAATATTATTATTATTTTTAAAATTTGGCATGAGAGAGAGAGAGAAAACCATCAGGTCTGGGACTTGAACCTTAGCAGCTCTGTGAGAGTCCAACACTTTAACCACTATACCACCTGATGGTCCCTGGTCTAGACATTTTAAAACTTTTTTTTTTAGAGGTTTTTGCTATAGGGCACGTGTGCTCGCCAGACAGACAGAGACAGACAGAGAGACAGAAAGTGAGAAATCACCCCCCAGGGAGGATGGCCACGCCGCAATCCCTTCTCCTCCATTCTCCTCTCGGGATCTTGGGCACGCACGCACACGCGCCCGGCATGAGTTTTAAGGCACCGGGTCCGGGACACGAACCACAGTTGACTATGTGGGAGTCCAGTGACATAGCCATTATGCTAACTGCTGGTCCCCAAACATTTTCAAACTTTTGTTAAAGAAGTGCTTTTGAGAGACATCATACCATCTAACCTCATCTATTTTCTACTCTAGAAATATAAAAGGGTACCCATATGTTTCCAGTACTTTTACATTTTATAGCTGAGGAAGCAACGTTTTGGAGAACGGAAGTCGTCACACAGTGGGTATATATTCAGTCTGCCCCACTCTGAATAGCTTGCCTTTTCATACTTAGCACTGTGACTCACAGTTGAGAACCGCAGAAAATGTCACAAGGCTGGTCTTTGACTCAGGCCTGGGATCCCCGGGAATAAGAATAGGGACTGAAAGAGTGGGCTGTGGATGCAGGATGCAAGGAAGGCTGCAAATCTCCTTCTTTGACAAGGTTCAGGGACATCCAGGCACTTCCCTGACTGCACCTCTCTGATTTGCTTTCAGCTGACTTTCACGTTCTCAAGGTTAACCTTGTCAAGCTTGATGATCAACAAGGTTGCAATGAGTATTCATAGAAATTGGTAGAGAAGTTAACGTCCAGATGCCCAAGAAACACAGGCAGAGAGGAAGACAGTGACACTTACTAATCTTGACAGAAGGGACAAAAGCCTAAACTCTACAAGGAAACGTCGCCGCCCTCCTCGGTGTGGTGCTGCATATTGCAGAGAACGCATGCACTTTAAAACCACCAGATCGGAGTAGCATGGAAATGACAATGACAACGTAAAGAGAGCTGTTGGCACTGTGGGACGATGCTTAGAAACTTGCACTGCTTTTTAGCGTCTTCAGGAAATCCCCAAGTCTTTGGTTTTAGGCAATTTATTCTGTAAGTTTATAAGCGATAGGTCTCAAATTCTTCCTGTGTTATCTTAGTTCCTGAATTTTTATGAAGAGTAAACATAAAATAGGGAAGGGAAGACAAATGAGTCCCTAGCTTTTACAAATACTGTTATAAAATACTTTTTAAAATACTCTCTGAAAACGAATAATACGGAACACACTCATACCACCTAGAGGAGGATCTCCACCGAAGGCACAGAGAATAAGGAAGCTCATAGAATACAAAAATGAAAAAAAGGGACATTTCATGAATATTCAAAATATTATCCCCCCCCCCCCAGGAAATTCCAATTTTCTGACCTTAGTTGGTTTTGAGTGTTGAGTTTTTTAGGTCAGACATGGGGGTTTTGGGGTGGGGATGAGGTTATTTGCTCTTTTGTGCTTTACTATTGTGGGCTTGCATTATCATGAATTCCGAGCCAATTCAGGACAAAAGGAATTCTTAGAGCCTCTCCAGGACCCCTTCTAATTAGACTTGAATTTCCACAAGGAAAGGAGCTTCTAGTATCTTTACCTTATTTTCTGCCTGGAAACAAGAGGACACTATGTCTGAATGTTTGGATCCCCCCAAAATGACAAGTTGGGAACCTGATCACTGGTGTGCTGGTGCTGGTGGGGCCTTTGGGAGGTGATTTGGTCATGGGAGTGGAGCTCACGAGTACGATTAGTCTTAGAGCCTTGCCCCTTTCTCCATGTTTCTCTTAACCTTTGTCTCTCCATGTGAGGCTAAAGGGAGATGATGGCAGTTATCAGATGGTAAGTCTGCCAGCACCTTGACCTTTGACTTTCCAGCCTATATAACTAGGAATCATAAATTTCAGTTGTTTGTAAGGCACCCAGCATTTTGTTAAAGGAGCCCAAACAGACTAAGACAGATGCTTTTTTTCTTCTTAATTTGTGGTAGGACACACATGCATGCAGGTGATACACAGAGAGAGAAGCACCCTCCACAGGGCTCAGTAGTGTTGTAATCTCCTTCTTCCAGTCCTCCGGCTCACCAGATTCTGTTCTGCTGAGCCCCATGTTTGTGCCCTCAGAGTTACATAGACATATACTTGAGTCCCTGGCTGTAGATGCTGCTGGCATTCGAGTTGGAGCTGGTGCTACAGGTATACAGACTGACAGACTGCCTGGGGCCTGTCCTATGAATAATGTGTGGGAGCAGCTAGCCACAGGCTGCGTTCAAAGATGATCAGCAGCACCATGCTGATGGAGAATCCAGGAAGGGAAACTGAAGTACAGAAGCCAAAGTCAAGAGGGGCGTCCTATTGCTAGGTATGCTAATCCAAGCAATAAGCAGAGAAGATCCATTTTGTAGAAGCCGAAGTCTAGGGAGACCAGAATCAAGGTGTGAGTCAAGGAAAGGGAAACGTACTACAGCTTAAAAGGCACAGTGCTGAAATAGTCAGGTGGCATGAGAGTTAGCTTCGGTAGTGGCAGTGGTAGTTGGTGGTGGCCTGGGTAGAGAGGGGTGCTTGGGGAAAGTTATTGAAAATGCATAGATTTGGGGGCCAGGCAGTGATGCAGTGGTGTTACAACTGGATCCACATAGGATAGGACTCGGGTTCACATCCTGGGACCTCCCTGGGTACACCAGGCATGAGTGTACCTCTGTGATCTGGCCCAGCTGAGATTGCAGGTGGATCATGGTGTGAAAGACATTTGGGGGCACCTGTCTCTCTGTCTGTCTTTTCCTCTCTCTCTTTCTCTCTCTCATGGAGGAAATAAACAAACATAGATAAACTTAAAAAATACTTAGGAAAAAAAAAGGAAAAAAAAAAAGAAAATGCATAGGACTGGCTGTCCCGATACTGAAGCTTGTCAGTCTTAGAATGGAGGTATAAGAGACCAGCAGGTGGCATAGTGTTTAAGATACTGTACTCCCACATGGCTGACGATGTTTGAATCCTAGACCTGGTGACTTGAAAATTGTGCAAGGGATGTGTGTGTGCATGCCCAAAATTCCAGGAGAAGAATGGCAGAGGGTGAGAAATAGGGGGAAAAATACATATTTACAAGAAGCAAGAAATGGAAAATTATTTGTTGACGATAATATATGTATGATTAAGCCATTTTACAGTGTATTCTGGCTAGAAAATCGCATTTTGTATGTGGTGATGTTCAGTGAAAGTATGTAAAATAATTAATAAAAAAAAAAAAAAGAAAGGAGGAGAAGGAGTTGAGGCATGACCATATCCCCCTGGGGAGTGAGTGATTTCTCACTTTCCCTTTCACTGTCTCTCCAGTGAGCACACAGGCCCTTTGGCAAAATCCTAAAAAAACCCGAAAAACAAAAGTCTACTTTTTAGGCAGAATGTGTAGAATCATGTTTATTGGTGGGAAAGATCTAAAGCACTGGTTTTACTTTCCTGATAAGGACCAGTAGAATTTTCCATCACAAGATTGATTGACTTCTGGTTATTTACACAAAAAGATTCCAATATCTCAAAGTTTTAGGAAAGTATATATGTATGTATGTATTTTTTTATGCAATAGAAACATCAAATGTATACAGTGTGTTAAGGAGTTGATAGGGACATTAGTGGTTAATTCCCACCCACTTCTGTGTTCACTAGAAAGCAGGAAATACTTGGGAATAGGCTACCTTTAATGCTAAAATTAATATGCCTTATGGAAGCTGCTGAAGAGTAGACGGAAATCTTAAGCTTATTTCCTACTGGAAATGTTGGTTATTTAAAAAATATTGTGAATGTTGAAAATAAAAATGTACCGGGACACGGTCTTAAGGCTGAGCCGCGGTGGACGTTTCTAGGGCAGCGGATCCCCAGCCTGTGAGCCCTGCGCCCAGACCAAGGCTGTGGTGGACGGAGGCGCTATCCCAGCGTTCATTTCTCTGTTGGCCTCTCCCCACGCGCACATCAGTGAGCAAGCTGTGTGGGCTCTAGGAAACATCGCAGGTACTCCCCTTTGACTGAATATGTCTGAACAGAATGAGGTGAGAGAAAGGCCTTGTGTCACTGCAGTAGTGACGTTCGTGTCAAGTTTTGAGTTTATTTCAGGCCTTTTACTAGGTATGGAAGTGGCATCCAAAAAAAAAGCCACCAAAGAGGTATCTAAAGTCAGGGAATTCCTGATGGTACTAGACCTGTAGATAAGATAATCATGTCTGTTTTCAGGGGATGGTTCAGTTTTCCGGGACCTAGTTATCAAGTATGGAGCAATTGACCCGCTGTTGGCTCTCCTTGCAGTTCCTGATATGTCATCGTTAGCAGTAAGTGACTAACGTGTTACCTACTTCCCCTCCTTCTTAAGAGACAGCCCTCTCATTGCTTTTTTCCCCCCTAGTGTGGTTACTTACGTAACCTTACCTGGACACTTTCAAACCTCTGCCGCAACAAGAATCCCGCACCCCCGCTAGATGCTGTTGAGCAAATTCTTCCTACTTTAGTTCGTCTTCTGCATCACGATGATCCCGAAGTATTAGCAGATACCTGCCGGGCCATTTCCTACCTTACTGATGGTTCAAATGAACGGATTGAAATGGTTGTGAAAACAGGAGTTGTTCCCCAACGTGTGAAGCTTCTAGGAGCTACCGAATTGCCCATTGTGACCCCTGCCCTAAGAGCCATAGGTAATATTGTCACTGGGAAAGATGAACAGACCCAGGTTGTGATTGATGCTGGAGTACTCGCCGTCTTCCCCAGCCTTCTAACCAACTCCAAAACAAATATTCAGAAGGAAGCTACGCGGACCATGTCCAACATCGCTGCCGGTCGGCAGGACCAGATCCAGTAGGTTGTGAATCACGGGTTAGTCCCGTTGCTCGTTGGCGTGCTCTCTAAGGCTGACTTTAAGACGCAGAAGGAGGCTGTGTGGGCTGTGACCAACTACACAAGCGGCGGAACAGTGGAGCAGATTGTATACCTCGTCCACTGTGGCATCATAGAACCGCTGATGAACCTCTTAACTGCAAAAGATACCAAAATTATTCTGGTTATTTTGGATGTCATTTCAAATATTTTCCAGGCTGCTGAGAAGCTAGGAGAAACCGAGAAACTTAGTATAATGATCGAAGAATGTGGAGGCCTGGATAAAATTGAAGCCCTACAAAACCATGAAAACGAGTCTGTGTACAAGTCTTCATTAAACTTGATTGAGAAGTATTTCTCTGTAGAGGA
>NW_006209847.1:3386887-3406131 GCF_000334495.1 Tupaia belangeri chinensis | reverse complement strand
TTTGTCTTACTGTTTTTCTACCAAGAACTCTTTTTAAATGTGGTTGTTATTGTAGCACTTTTTACAACGAAACTATACTTGAACAGTTCCAAACTGTACATACTGTATGAAGCTTGTCCTCCAAACGGGTTTCTTATTTCTATGTGGAATTTCATACCTTGCAAGGTCCTGTAAATAAAATTAAATTCCACCCTTTTCTTTACTTCAAAAAAAAAAAAAAATAAAAAAGGTATACTGGGACCAGCAGGTGGCATGGTGGTTGGGTGCTGGACACTCCCACATGGCTGACCATGGTTTGAGTCCTGGACCTGGCAGCTTCCTTTGTTCCTTTCCCTCTCTCTCTCTCTGTGTGTCTCTGGTCAAATTAAAAAAAAAAAAAGAATAAATAAAATTAAATAAATACTAATGAAAATAAAAGAAAGATATATACCTAAGTGTTTTCTCAAAAGAAAATTAACAAAGGTATTTGATGATACAGAAATAGTCAAAACCACCAATTTGTGAAATAAAGTAGCTTTGGGAACTCAAACAAATAAACAAACAAACAAACAAACAGACCCAAAACATTGGTGTGGTGCCGGCCATTGTGGAAAGTGGTGCCTGGACACAGTCAGCAAAAGTTTCCCATTAGGAAGGAGCCTCTCTAAAAGGAGTTTTGGAAGTTTTGTTACTTTCTAATCTACTTGGTGCAAGGTGTGTTCAAATCTCTGTATGCCTTCTCTTTTCCATTGTTTAAAATGAAGACATTTTCTAGTTTGTAGCTCCTAGAAAAGATGTTATGAGTCCAAATGAGATTATGTAGTTCTTGGAATTCCACAGAGGAAATAGCTATGTAAATTCAATGTATTGTTATTCACAACATGTGTGGCTGAGCTGAGAAGTCTAGCTACTACTCAACCATGCAAACCATAAAGTTAGACTTCCTGTATCCTGCCCAGTAATTCTCTTCCTTACAGTGGAAACCACAAGCCAATTTTGCCTTACAGAAATGTGCTCTCATCCTAACCTTTTTTCTCCTCATCTGAACTTTTAATGCACATTAAAAGGAAAACCGACTCAGTTTGTCCATGAAGTCACATCTGAGAAAAGTGACACAGTTAGGGAAATGTCTGTTTTACATTTAGGACCATGTATATTTTACATGCTTACCAGGAGTTGATTATAAAGATCACCAGCCCAAATGATCTAACAACTTTCATTTTTACATCCCTAGTTCAATTAAGAAATAATTTCCAATAGTATCATTGTAAGTATATTACATTTCTGACCCTACTTACACCCATGTGGTGGGCATTATCTGACTTTTGGATTGCTCTTTAATTCTTTAACAGTTGCAATTTTTTCTTTGCAAATGCATTATGGGTAATTTATGTTGTTTTGACAGTTTGCTTCTTTGACATAATTTGCAATTCTGCACCCAGAGTTGTAATATACTACAGTTTAGATAAACGGTATGGAAATAGAGGTTATCTATGTAAAATGATTCATATTTCAAGATAGGGACTTCTGTAAAATGAAAAAAAATATTGCTATTAATCACACTTTTTATATTACTTTTTTTCCTTGACTGAGATTTGTTACATTTACTATTGTAACATATTTCCAAAATACATTAGTTAAATGGAGCTGAAAATCACACATGCATATTTTATGGAAAAAATAAGCAGATATATTTTCAATTTTAAGCTATAAACTATGACTTTTCTTGGATGATTAAAATATCCCGGCCCATTTAAAATGAGCTACATAATAAAAGTGATGTAAAATAATAATTTTACAATGCTTAATAATATAAAGTGCTTTATCTGAAAAATGTCTTTTAAAAGGCTTTATGCATGATTCAAGCACTTTTGTTCTGTATAGAAAATAAGTGAGTGATAAGCAAGGGAAATAAAAAATTGAGAAGAATTTAACAAATAGTTTAAAAAACCAGACTTGGAAAAACTATGTCTGTCTGTTAGAATTAAGAAGTAGTGACATGTTAAAAGGTTTATGTTGTTGGCAACTGAGGAAGCAGGGCAGAGAGACACAGTAGAAACCATTAGATCCAACTTTCTCTAATACAGGTTTTCTGACTTAAAAAAGGGGGTTACAAAGTGTGTTGAATATGCTTCTTATTGTCAATTCATGTCACTAAAGAGAGTTTGCCCTTGCTCACACAAGAGAGGAGCACTGAGATCTTCAAGCAGATACCTGCCAGGAGTTCCTTTAACATGCAAACTAGCCGTGGGAGTTTGCCCGCTTCCTAGTCACCATCAAAGCACGGAACCTGAAGAAAGAGTGCACACATCCTCCGGGTGCTGCCCCTGAGCGATCCCTAAAGGAGAGGCAGGAGAGCCAGGTGAGAGAATGGTAATATATTTATTAATGAAGACTGGGCTATTCATTTAGAATCACTGAAATGTTTAAAATAATCTTGAAAGAACCTTACAGTAAGAGAAGAAGCATGGAAAATCAGTCCCAGTAGAGCTGGCTTAATTACTAATCTATAGCAGAAACCATGATCCATACGTTTTTTCTTCTTTTTTTTTTAACCTGAAGACATGGTAAAATACTGGTACATTTAAAAAATGACAAATTAACTAATGACTATATTGTCAAATGTGATACAATGCCAGTGTACTCCAGTTGCTTTGGTACTAAAATGTACTATATTGTTTGTAGGTTTTATCTAACGCTGTAATTATTTTTCAAAAAAATATTTGTTTATTTATTTCATTTGTTATTATTTTAAAGTTTGTTATAGGATAAAGGCACTCACCAGAGAGAGACAGAGAGAAGGAAAATGAGAAAGCAAGTTGCCAGGTCCAGGACTGGAACCACAGGCAGCTGCGGGGGAGTCTAGCACCTTACCCTCCGCTCCACCTGCTGGCCCCATAATTCTTTTTCTGAAAAAATGTTAAAGGTGCCTGTGCTGGCTAGAGAGACAGAGACAGAGGGAGAGGGAGAAAGCACCTCTTAATTGAGTGTGATCATGCCACAACCTGTTCTCCATTTTTTCATTCTGTCAGAACTTGGGGCACCCATACACACATACCTGGTGTGCTTTTCCTAAGGTCCCATTCAGTAAAGCTCTTCTGAGCACTACCTGGTATTGCTCTAGTCCTGACAAGGAACCGAGGCCAGACCTCTGCATTATTAGTCTTGGCAAGAGACCACACTTCAGGTGCTGCTACCGCAAGGTCGCACTGACCCAGGAAATAGCAGATAAAGGCCTAATGCGCGTACTGGGAGGTCTAACTTCCTAGAAATGGATCAAAAAGACCCACCAGATGTTTCATTTGTGCTTATCCCAGTGTGCCTAACTCCCTGGATACCACTCACACCTACAGTCTCCAAAGTAGCTTGATGGCCCTGTAAAAGAAACTCCCTCTGTCTTGGCAGGCGGGCTGAGGCACCTCTGGCTTCAGACCCCTGGATGATCTTTCTCTCAATAAACTTTCTTTGTCTCTTGAGATGATGCTTCCTGAGTTACTCTGAACCGTGACACTTTTCAGACCTCTGGGGCCAGAATTTGAACTGTGTGAACCGTCACGTATAGGACCCCCTTAACCACTAGGCCATGGGGCCAGCCCTAACGCATAATTCTGTTTGGGTGAAATTTTGTTTCCACACAATGAAGGTTTTGGTTATATAGTCTGGCTCTTTTGAGTTGAGCAGCCCTAAATCTTTCATTCTGACTCAATCTTCCACAAAACAAACTTCTAAAAGGACAGGTACACAATTTAAAAATTTGTGGCCATTTAAAAAAAAACAAAAACAAAATAAAACAAAAACAGAAACCAGCTGAACATGGTTTAGATACTATCTTTCCTGAAGGCAGGGTTTGTTTGTTTTGTATTACTTCAATAGAGCCTAAAAAGGTTCAGCGAGCTCTGTAAATAGTATCCTGAGTCTTGTTTGTAAGAAAAGCTGGTTATTCTGGCTTCTATAGTCTCATTGCTCTAAACTATTTAATGGTGCCCACATCCTAAAGAATCAAGTTTAAGCCTCACTGCCTTGGTGATGGGTGAGGGGGATAGAGAGTAAAGGGTGCCTAGATATGGCTCCCTTCCCCTCCATGCCATCTCTCTTCTGGATTTGACGATCTCCTTGATTTTAATATTTTTGTTTGAGGGGCCTATAATCCTCACTTCTTTGGGGCTAATTATGACACGCTCTATAGTTCTTGATCCAAAACAAACGGTGGCACTTAATTTATATTGGGCTGTTCTAATTGAATCATATGGATAATATACACTTAATCATAGAGAAAGTTTAATATAGCCTAAATAGGCACAGGATTTTGTTGTGTTGGAACAATATTTACCAAGTGTCCAACACAGTATAAGGAGTAAAATTGTATTTTAACATGGGTTGTCTTTGGTCCATCCTTCTATAAATTAGAACTGAGACATTCTAGTGAAGGATCTCTTTGTTATCTGACAGTTTACAGATGACACTCACTTTTGAAACAAGGCTTTATGCAATCCTTAGCCAAGTTTAAGTCAACTCTGAAAAATCACTTGTTTAATATTGCTTTTTGGCCATCTGTTGTCATTTATTCTGGTTTCTTTTTTTTTTTTTTTTTTTTTTTTTTTTTTTTTTTACCTAGAGCAATTCCTTAGGAGAGCATTACAGGAGTAGAAATAAATAATTGTTGGTTGATTGATTATGATTAGAAAGTGTGTGTTCCAAAGTTGAAGGTTAAATAAAGCCAACTCTGTAGCTCTAAATAGAGAGTATGCATGGTTGATTTGATGGTGAAAGGACTCCATTGCAGAGAGGGCCAGGTGAGATGCCTTGAGGGTTTTGAACTACTCATTTGATTCCTAATCTACAAAGATTACTTTGGAACTGACTGTAAACTAGTGAAATGGTTGGATGGTGACAAAAAGATGAAGAAAATAATGAATGCATACTAGATGGCACAAAAGATTTAGAGGTATTTGTATCAGTTTTGTAACCACACTGACATGTGGGAAATAAAATTTATTGTTGCTAAACATCGAACATTACTCCTGAGGACTAAAATAATGAACACAAGTAAAAATAAATAGCATTGAACTAACTAGAGCAGTAAGACTTTCAAAAGAGCACTCCAGAGAGAGGAAAGAAGGGTTTTTCTGTAACACTATCTAGATAACATAAAGCCACAATTCACCTATGCAATAGCATTAAACTAATTATGCCCAGATAGACTCAGTTTATTGAGTCTTTCCTCCCTAATTCCAGAGGAAGCATCAATATTTGTTAAAATATACATATAAGGTTTTTAATATTTGCTAGCTTTTTAAAAACATAGTAAGAAATTGTAATATGGTTTAGGTTAGAAAATGATTAGAAGTTTTCAATTCAGCATCTGTTTTACGTATTGAATAAACCCGTTAAGACTTTGAGTTATTGCCCTAGAAAACATAAATGACAACAAGAAGTATTAGTTTAGGGAGTCACTTCCCAGAGGAAGAGTTGGAACCTCTTATCACTAGAGACATTAAAAATGGGCATAAAATCTACCAAGCAAATTATTTTCTCTCTGATGTTATTCTGAGCATCTATCATGAACAAAATTTATTTTTATTTCGTCAATGTGTTTTATCTCTCAGTTTGCCCAGTAAGCACATTACAAATCAGTTTTGAATTTCACAGTAAACATAGTCATGTTTCAGTGTCTCCCCAAACAGATCTGCATAGTCACAGATTAGTTGTTTAGGACAGTATCAGATTTGTCACTTACCCAACTATTGAGTTTCAAACTGTATCTCTCTTTAGAAATAAGATTGGTTGTATTTTAAACTTCTTACTAAACACATTTGTCTTTCAAAGATTTATTTATTTAATTTTAGTTGTTATCATTATTATTATTTTTAAAATTTGACCAGAGAGAAAGAGAGAAAGGGAAAGTGAAAGCAAATCTGCAGGTCCAGGATTCAAACCATGGTCGGCCATGTGAAAGTCCAGCACCATAACCACTACACCACCTGCTGGTGCTGACATTTGTCTTCTTTTAAAAATTATTTATTGTTATTTTAAGTTTTGCTATAGGGCATGAGTGCTCACTAGATACACACACACATACACACAGGAAAAGTGAGAAGGCAAACCATTAGGTCTGGGACTCAAACTGTAATTGGCTATGTGGGAGTCTAGCGTCTTAACCAACACACCATCTGCTGGGCCCCACATTTGTATTTCTTTGTCAAGGTAAGCTCTTCATAGCTGTGTCTTCATTTCTTACCAATACACTGAGGTTGATCATTTTGATCGAAAGACCTTGAAAGGTGTTATAATGCTTTATGTTGGCAGCTCCAGATCAAGGTGGTATGTTGTGAGGGGATACTATAATAGCTTTAGCTCTGCCACCAAAAAGCTGTTGGACTTGGAGTTAGTCGATTAGCATCAGGTCTTGGTTTCTACAGTTGCAAAGGAGAAAAATATTATCTTCCTGTTCTAGGATAATTTTAGAACCTTTTTTTATCCATTCAAACACCAGGCGTTGCTGCAGCCAAGGACAAAAATATAAATGAGCAGTGCCACAGGTCCCATTCAGAGCAGAAGTTGGAAAACTTTCTTTTCTTTCTTTCTTTTTTTAAAAATAGTTTATTTGATTGATGAGAGAGAGGGAGATAGTCAGGCACACTCAGCAGAGTCTTGTCATGCCCCGATGCCCTTTCCCAATCCTTTCACCCAGACATGCAGTCATGGTCTTGGCTATGCACACCTCATGTACTTCAGACTGACCCAGGAGCGAAATCCAAGGTCCACTGTGTGGCCTCCAGCACTGCAGATCAGTAGCCATTACTTGTGCTATTCTTAAACAGTCAAATAGTAAACATTTTAGATTTTGTGAGGCAAAATTGAGAGACTTATGTAATATTTATGTAACATTTAAAAATGCAATTGTTAAAAAAAAAAACATGTAAAAAACCATTCTTGAACTGGTGCGAAGACAGGTGGATGCTCACCCATGGTCTAGAGGACCAACAGATAATCACAGTCCAGGTGGAAGCTGAGATGATAGAAGTAGGAGGTAAAACATTTCACCTGAACTCTTCTCTTCTTTGAACTGACCAGACATTTAAGTTACAGTAACCAGAGCCATTTGTCTCACTAGAGAGCAGAGAAGAACCTCACTGGGGTGCTCTTTTCATTTCCCCTTTTCATCTTCTTTTCTCTTTGTTTTCTTTGACCTCATAATACCATTCCCATTTTCTCTAAGAACTCTTTTATTGGGGACAAGATGGAGAAGCCTGGGGGGGAGGGAAGAAGGCAAAGAAGAGGCAAACAAGGATTTTAATTTCCCATGCGCCAACATAATTACAGAGCAGATACAAATCCCTCCAAATCTTTTGTGCCGCTTTATATGCATTCATTATTTTTCTCATCTTTTTGTCACCAGCCAACCATTTAACTAGTTTACAGTCAGTTCCAGGAAAATTTATGTAGATTAGAAATCACCAACTTAAACTGAAGCCCTGAGGACATCTTACCTGTTACCACCTTGATAAGTACTGTTTGAATGATTTCCATCTTTCTCTATCAGAAACTTAATATTAGCTATAGCCTCTTTTATCACAAAGGCCTCTGAATTGCCTTAAGTGTGGAATATGGACAATCAGAAAGTCTCATCTCAGATTGTTTTGGATTTTTTTTTCTTTTTATCAATCACAGCCCATCATTTTGGAAATTTATCTAAATAGGTAGTAGGAAAAGAATAAGAGCCTGAGAAACACATTTAACTCTGCTGCATTTCCTTTTCTATGATTTAGTTTCCCCTGGGAGGTATTACTCTTTGAAGTTGTGGAAGAATTAGAATTTCTCTCTTAGAATTATTAACGTGTACCATTTCCGACAAGTAGTGTGTTTTCTAAGGACATCTTTCATTTTTCTCACATTTAAATACAGTTAATATTGAATAAATGGTCTAATGTCATTATTAGTGTTTACTGTTAATGTGATTTGAACACTGGTAATATTTTCTTTTTAGAATGTATAAAGATATACACACATTTTAGGATATGACTTTTTTCTAATGCATTCTAACCAGTGGTAATATATATGTATCAAAAATAATATGCTTGTTGATTTGAAGTCTGGTTAGACCAACTCTGTCAAGGCAAAATACAAAGTGGTGGGACAGGGCTGGCAAATTGTGGCTTGAGATCAAAGAATGACTATTATGGGATTGCCGCATGCATGAGCTCATCTCCTAAACCCTATGGGCCACTGCTGCAAAGAAGCTTTTGCGATTACTACAAGGTGAGCGCTTGTATTGAGAGAGAAGCCGGCCCAGCCTGGTGGTGTAGTCTGTAGCGTACTGAACTGCAGAGCTGGAGGCCACATGGTTCAGCACAGATTTGGTTTCCAGGGTTGGCCCGAAGACACAAGATCACGGTGAGCTGAAGGGCTGGGAAAAGAGGTTCGCAAAGGGATGAGACCTTGTTGAGGGTACTTCTTTTGCTTTCTCTTTTTCATGCATGTGCTCTCTATTATAAAAATGAGGTGCTGACAAACTTGATCCATTACCAAAACCAGAGTCACAGCCAGTGTGTTTGTGGGTGAGATAGGAGACAGTAATATAGGGGACAGATGCCAACCACTTAGTCTTTTATCTGGCCAGTCCCCCATGGACTAATGTCTGGCTTGTAGAAGGCAAAGAAGACGGAATAACATTTCCGTGTGTAGAAGGAAATACTGTCGAATTGGAACCTGTGGCAGGCACTGTTGGTTGCCCCTTTCTCCGACAGCTGTTCTCCATTTTTGCAAGCACAATCCTGTTTTATTAGGGATGGGAGGCAGTGTGGCCTTATATTCAGCTATGGGGCTAACTCTATGATTGTTTTAAGTCATTAGTTTTAATATTATTCCTTTGACAGTCTTCCTTCCTTAGAATTCCCCAGAGCTGAATGACCATGTTATCTCGTTCTACTAAAAACTGTATTAGAAGGGATCTGCAGGTGTGGGTAGGAAAAACTCTTATCTTTTTTTTTTTTTTTTTGAGAGATTTTCGCTATAGGGCGCGTGTACTCGCCAGACAGACAGAGAGAGCTATAGAGACAGAAAGCGAGAAATCACCCCCCAGGGGGGATGGTCATGCCGCAATCCCTTCTCCTCCATTCTCCTCTCAGGATCTTGGGCACACATGCACACGCACCCGGCGTGAGATTCAAGCTACCGGGTCCAGGACGCAAACTGCAGTCGACTACGTGGGAGTCCAGCGACATAGCCATTATGCTAACTGCTGGTTCCCAAGCTCATATCTTTTTGACCAGTTGTTGTGTAAAGACATGCTGCTGAGGTCTATGGCAGCCTACTTTGTGATCAAGAGGTGACATGCCCAAGAGTGAAAAGCTGAGACAAGAATGATGGTCAAGACAAAGAAATTACATGACTGACGGTGTTGTGACGCCAATACGCTAATATGCCATACCTTCACAGTTCTTATAATGTGAGAGAAGTACTTTTTTTTTTTGAGAGAGATTTTTGCTATACGGTGCATGCACTGGAGAGACAGAGAGACAGAAAGGGAGAAATCATCACTCCCTCTCCCCACCGCCCCTGGAGGTATGGTCATGCTACAATCCCTTCTCCTCCATTCTCCTCTTGGGATTTTGGGCATGCATGCATACTCACCCTGTATGAATTTTAAGCCTCTGGATCCAGGACTTGAACTGTGGTAGACTACGTGGGAGCCCAGTGATGTAAACATTAAGCCCTCTGCTGTTCCTGTTCTTTTTAAAAAGTATTTTTGGTATGATATATGCAATTTAATTTTAATCCCTTTTAAGATATTTGGATTTCCTGCATAGATATACTTACTATTTGAATAAAGGGACCACAACTTTGATAATTTAATGAAAAGGTATTTCTGATGACTGTGTGGCTTCTGAGTACTAAGAAATGGAATTTAAAAATGAGCATCAGACTTATTTTTCAAGTGCCTTGTCATAAATGTGTTGCTATCCATGTAATAAAGTAATTTTCCCTTGTGTGGTAAATATAACACTAAAGAAGAATGAGCCTTGTCTGATAAAATGACTTTTATTAATCTCCTAATGTTTTTATTTTGTGCTAGAGTTTTGATTAGTTTCAAGAGAGTAGCAAACAGGTTATGAGCAGAGTTGAATATTATTGCTATCCAGATATCTTTGGTTAATGCCTGCTGTTTATTTCAAGAACAAAATGCTCCATTAAGAACAATCGATAATGGTCCAACTTTATTATCAAGAAATTATACCTGTTATGTAAACCTTGCTAATTATAAACACTTAGATTCATTTGGGTGATATAACAGTTGAAAAAGACCATTTATTAGGGGAAATGCTTGGCATTTGTACCAGCACAATAAAGCTGAAATAATAATAAAAAAAAAATCTGAGGAAAGAAGAAATGTTAATAAGGAATGGAATTTGCCTAGGAGACAGCATGGAGTGTGGGATTAATGCCAAGTACTTCATTTTGTGTTTATAAAGTTTATTTTATGACTGAGAGACAGGGAGACAGAGACACAGAGAGATAGCACTCTCGCTAGGTTCTTGATGCCATGATCTATCTACTTCAAGCCTCAGCCAGCCTGGATCACGGGCACAGGCAAGTGTGGAGTACTCAGGAAGGTCTCCTGATGCGAACCGGGAACTTTCTAATGTGAGTCAGCCTCCACTGCTGTGCCACCATCTGCACCACCAACTGCCCCATCTCCTCCAGAGCTTCCCTTACTGGTTCCTTTCAACAACTTCAAGTAGCCTGTCCTCATCTTCTATTCTCACTGCTCTTCTCACATGCCTTGACTGAAGTCATGCATGCACCTGCTTCAGTTTGGACGAACTCCTAAGCAGAAGTTCAGCACTGACCTCTTGCCTATGGTCAAGGCTGCCTTCTGGACATCTTTGTCTGAACATCTCATAGGAACCTGAACATCATGCATCCAAATAGAATTTATTTTCTGCCCTCTTCTTGATTGTCTACCTTAATCTGAACATCAAAGTGTCAATCTTGACGCCTCCTTCCCTCACATCCTATATCCAATCAGCTGCATTTCTTATAGTAAGAAATTTCTTTCAAATGCAGCTTCTACATTCACTTCCCCCATCTTAATCTGGGCCATTGTCACTTCTTGTTTTAATTGCTATAACCTCTATAAGAGGACTTTTAAAAGTTTGCAAAAAATAGAATTAGAATATGAATTTATTTTGGTACAAAATGTCTTCCAAAATCCATGTATAGTTTTTTCAGAAGACTCATTTTGAACTTTTTGAAGATCGCACACATATTTAGCTAGCAGACTCATAGGATGTAGTCATTAAGGCAATTTTATTTTTGTATTCTATAGTCCTTAATTCTTTCTTTAAAAAATAATTATTTGGGACCAGCAGTTAGCGTAATGGCTATGTCACTGAACTCCCATGTAGTCAACCGCTGTTCAAGTCCCGGACCCGGTGGCTTAAACTCACGCCGGGCACGTGTGCATGTGTGCCCAAGATCCCGAGAGGAGATTGGAGGAGAAGGGATTGCAGTGTGGCCATCCCCCTTGGGGGGTGATTTCTTGCTTTCAGTCTGTCTCTGTCTTTCTGGCGAGTGCACACGCCCTATAGCAAAAACCTCTAAAAAAATTATTTTACTTAACTTTATTTATTTTACTTTTACCAGAAAGGGGGGTGGGCGAGAGAGAGAGAGAGAGAGAGAGAGGGGGGGGGAGAGAGAAAGGAGAGAGATAGAGCACCCCCAATAAGGTCTTGATACCCTGATATAGTCCAGCTTAAGTCTGACCCAGATCATGAGACCATCCACACAATGATTAAAGCTGCTGAACAATTAAAGAGAGGGGTGACATCAGAGTTGTACTTTGAAAAGATTTCTTTGAAAGCTATATGGGGAGCTAGAAAGAGTATAGAGAATCTAGTTAGGAGGCTTTTTAAAAAATAGTCCATGTGATAGACCCTCTGGTACTCTCAAGAATAATTTGGGGGTGATTTTTGAGTTGGAGCTAGAATCTCCAAAGTTGTGAGTAGGTATGAGCCAAAGAAATTCTATATTATGTTTGTGGCCTTTGTTTTGCATGCAAGCTGGTAGGCCAGGGAGCTCAGATCACAAAAGTGTAACAATAGCATCTCTATTTTGTGAACTCCGAATTGAGATACATGATGTGACAATGGGAAAAATGTTTGAAGTTCCTGGGTAGTCCCTGGAAAGCCTGGACTGTAATCCTACTGAATTAGCTGGAGTCAGATTTGGTGACTCATATCCTCCTATTTCAGTGGGCAGAGAAGTACTTCAGGTCCTCTCATACAATCCCAGAACGAAGCATGAACATCTTGACGGTATGTGAACGCTTCACGTGCTGCTAAGATGCTTTATCTACACGATGCCAAGCTGGTGATAAATAGCCAAGAACCTGATGCTCAGTGGTTCTTTCATTCTTTAATTTTAGACTATTGTCACTAGTTTGGCTGTTTAAGGATCTGTGCCATTAGAGACCTCACACCTTCAGTTTGCCCTCTTTATGCTACAAAGCAGACTCTTGAGCCACTGTTGGAGATTTTAGTCCTAGATGGTGTTGTGGGTTCTATGTTCTACCATGGCTCTTACACTAGCTCTCTAATTGTACTTTTTGCTTTGGGCAAACTCACTGATGATAATCCATACTCGTGGCAATGACTTAAACTTCAACTACGGAGGAAGAAGGGAGATACAGAAATTTAAAACTGTTTCAACTGTCAATTAGGTATAGGTCTGAGGATCATATGATAGTCCTATGATAAGTAATATGAGATTATAATGTTAATCAAATTTTTAGAGGTATTTTTGCAATAGGGTGTGTGCACTTGCCAGAGAGGCAGAAAAAGACAGAGAGAGAGAGACAGTGAGAAATCACCTCCCAGAGGGAACGGTCGTGTCACAATCCCTTCTTTTCCAATCTCCCCATGGGATTTTGGGCACACATGCACACATGCCTAGTGTGAGTTTCAAGCCTCTGGATCTGGGACTTAAATCACAGTCGATCATGTGAGAGTCCAGCAATGGAACCATTATGCATCTGCTGGTCCCATAATGTTAATAATTAAAAAATATTTATTTAGTTTTATCATTATTATTATTATTTTAAAAAATTAGCTACAGAGCACATGCACTCACTAGCCAGAGATGGGAGTGGGGTGGGAGAGAGAGATAGAAAGAAAGTGAGAAAGCACGCTGCCAGGTATGGGACTCGAACCATTGTCAGCCATGTGGGAGTTCAGTGCCTTAGCCATCACACCTTCTGCTGGCCCCAGTATTAATAATTTTTGAAAGATCAAATCTCCATTATAATTAATAGCTTACTTTCCTTAAAGTTATTTCTATTGGCCACTGACTGATGTGATTTCTGTGAAATTGTACCTGAGAATAAAGAAAAGAGCTGTTTGCTTCTCCTTATTCCTACTATGTAGAGATATGAGAGTACTTCAAAAGTTTATAAAAATGAGTGGGCCCCATAGCCTAGTGGTTAAAGTAGCTGGATCCTGCCTGGTTGACTATGGTTTGAATCCTGGCCCTGGCAACTTGAAAAACACAGTGCGTGTGTGCATGTTCCCCAAGTCCTGAGATGATAGTGATAAGGAGAGCAAGGTGTTTTATCATGTGACCACCTCCCATTGAAGGGTGCTTTCTCCTTTTTCCTCTCTCAGTTTGTCTCTGGTATGAGCACACACTCTCTGGCAATCAAAAAGTGTTCTTTACGGGACAAACAGCGTAATGGCTATGTCGCTGGACTCTCATGTAGTCAACCGCAGTTCGAGTCCCAGACCCAGTGGCTTAAACTCATGCCGGGTGCGTGTGTGGGTGTACCCAAGATCCTCAGAGGAGAATGGAGGAGAAGAGACTGCAGTGTGGCCATTCTCCCGGGGGTGATTTCTTGTTTTCTGTCTCTCTGTCTCTGTCTTTCTGGCGAGCACACACGCCCTATAGCAAAAACCTTCCCACCCCCCCCGCAAAAAAAAAAAAAAAGTGTTCATTGAAAAATGAGGTTAAAGCACACGTTTATTTTGGTGCAGAAAATTTAAAATCTACACATAGTTTTTCCTAAGCGTTTTTCATAAACTTTTTGAAGATATCGCGTCATACATGTATTATTTGGTTATTATGATTTAAAGAATCATCCTTTCATCACAATTTATACACATTGTTTTTTTTTGGAGAGGTTTTTGCTATAGGGCGTGTGCACTCTCCAGAGAGACAGAGAGAGACAGAGAGACAGAAAGCGAGAAATCCCCTCCAGGGGCGATGGCCACGCCGCCATCCCTTCTCCTCCATTCTCCTTTCAGGATCTTGGGCACCCACGCACACGTGCCTGGCATGAGTTTAAGCCACCAGGTCTGGGACTCGAACTGTGGTCGATGACATGGGAGTCCAGTGACAAAGCCATTTCACTAACTGCTGGTCCCCACAATTTATACACATTTTAAAGTCTGTTTATTTCTTCCATGAGAGAAAGAGACAGAGACAAGAGAAAGACACCTCAAACAGGATCTTCATCCTGTGACCCACCCCCATTCTCAGCTGGCCCAGGACATGAACCCAGGCTTTTTTTCAGTTGTGCTATCACCTGATCCCTATAACTCATATTTTAGAAACTGCCTTTTTGATAATAAGAATGGAAACTTTTTAGAAATTTACATTTTTTTGATAGGTGACAGTATTTATCACTAAATCCTATTGATTTTACTATGTTTTCTTTCTTTCTTTCTTTTTTTTTTGACAGACTTTAGCTATAGGGCATGTGCGCTTGCCTGAGAGACAGAGAGACTTGAACTGCAGTTGGCCATGTGGGAGTGCAGTGAGGAATCCCCCCTTTGGGGGGGATGGGCACGTCATAATTCCTTCTCCTCCATTCTCCTCTTGGAATTTTGGACACACACACACGCCCGGTGTGAGTTTCAAGCCCCGGGATCTGGGACTTAAACTGTGGTCAGCCACATGGAAGTCTAGCGCCTTACCTACTACACCATCTGCTGGTCCCAATTTTACTTTCTATCTCTTGAACCTGTCCACTTTTCTTCATCTATCCCTGGCTGTTGCACACACAGGTGTGAGTGTGGCATGTACAATCCATGTAAATAGAAGAATCTAGGAATACTGTGTTCCACCAGTAATAAAGATATGTGTAAAAATGTCAATTTGTTTTTGACATAAGAAGCTTGACAGTTGTCTTTAATTTTTTTTTTCCTTCTTTATCCCTCTACATCTCCTGATTGCATCACGGCATGGATATTTATACTCTATTAACTTTGCTTGCCTCTAAGGAAGCAAAGTAGGGGGATTTGCTGAGGGCATCTGTATCAGCAGTAGGGGAACAAGAAGTGTTAGCTAGTACTTGGTGGCAAATGAGAGAACGTGACCTTGAACCACGGAATGTAGGAAAGACGCTTACCTGGTTAAGGTAATGGGAAGGGCAAGGGTGGAGGCAGCATTAGGGACAGCTGGAACCAGGGCCTGGAACATTGTGTGGATTCCTGTTCTTTGCATGCCTTGGCTTCCTACATCTTCATCTCATTTGCTCTGATTGGCTTCTTATGTGGCTGGGACCATGGTTACTGTAGCTCCAGCTTCATATTTACACTTTAAGATCGGAGAGGAAAAGGCTTCTCTCTCTAGCTCATGTATGGAAAACAAGCAGGATACAACTTGGATTGATTGGTCTTAGGTCCTAAGTCTATTCCTGGGCCAATTGCAAACCAAAGAATGAGACTTTAGGATTGGCCCAGTTGGGTTAAGTGCCTACCTAAAGAGGTGCATTTGCTGGAAACACTCTTTGGCATCACCTGGTTTAAAAAGCATCTCTCTGAAGATGCTGTTCTGGACAGTTGTTTTAAAAAACATCTTTCTTTCAAGTTTTCCTCCCTTCTGTTTCTTTTATTTATAAATGTGCAAAATGACATCTAGGAGATAGCCTTCCTTAGGTCCTAATCTCTCTTTACGAGGAGGTAGCATCTGAATATCCTTAACAAAGGAGAGTGGCTGACACTTCTAACAAGGAGGGCCTACTCAGGGCAGGAGCCAGGGGGAACACAGGGCAAGGCTAGGGGGAGCAGGGGGAGGGGTGTGGCCCCAGGCAGCAGGGCCCAGGGAATGTGTGTTGATTGGCAGGACACAGTAAATGCACTATAGTAGAAGTCATGAATCTGTGATACTGGAGGGGTTTCTGTGTTTCTGGCTGCTAGTAGATAAGAACCAGAAATTTCTGTGTGCTGAAAACTGGAGCACAGAAATATTGGTGCTTGTATGAGAGGAGGGAGGGAGAGAGACATGCTTACCTTGCTTTTTACCCTTTACCTAGAGCCTTCCTCTCTTTTTGGTATGTTTCTTGACTCAGAAGCTTGCTCGTGGCTTCCCCAGCCAGTTCTCTGTTCCTCAAGGCAGGAAACAATGCTTGCTAATTTTTTTTGGTCTCATTTTGATTGGCTTGGAAATTTAATCAGAATAATGCCAGATACATGCAATTATTAAAAAAAAAGAAACTATTAACTACTCATAGACTTGCCTTCTCAAGTTAGGTTTAAACCTTGAGGAAAAAATGACTCACAAGCTCTCTGATCTGTTCCTTCAGGCACGGAATCACCACCTGGGATTAAGGCATCAGTGAAGATGCCACTCTGGAGGAATTCAGATTCTAGAGAGAAAAGGAGGTTAGGAGAGCTCCTTACTACATCACTGAACTAATAAGAATTCAGAAGAGCTTCCTTTTCTCTTTTGTTTTATACGTGCATTGCATTCCTTTCTGTGGTGTGACAATAGTACTTGTAAAGAGCCGAATATTCACTCTGCTAATGACAGTTGACATTTCCTGTCACCCAGGAAACGAGCATGCCCAGCTTTAGGAGACACGCATAAAGCTAGTAGGAACCAGTCCACTATGTAGGCTCATTGGTGGCTAAATACTCAAAATGCACACAGGTTCATTGAGCCAGAAGCACATCGCAAACTTGCAGTGAAGTCAGTGTGGCTTCCATTTTTTTCATGCCCATGACCTTTGATTTATTCACTTCACTAGAATTTAACCAGGAGTGGCATCTTGTCTCAGTGGTGGCCAAGTCCACTGCCAAGTACCTGGTCTAGTATGTTTTGTTCTCTCCCCCGACTCCCCTCTGTCTTTCTCTCTACCCCTCTACTGATCTGGGGAATTTACTAAAATAAAGAACTCTCCCCCGACTCCCCTCTGTCTTTCTCTCTCTACCCCTCTACTAATCTGGGGAATTTACTAAAATAAAGAGCCTGTTTCAGGAGGATGGGGTGGGGCCCGAGAGTCTGCATTTCTAGCACGTTCCCAGGTGATGCGAAAGCTGCTAGTCCCAGGGACACATTCTGAGTAGCAAGGGACTAAGTCACAGAGATAGGAAATGAAGAACCTGGCACTTTAACTGTGAAGCTGGTGTGAAGGTCTGGGGATTTAAGCTGCAGAGTCCCAGACAAGCCCTACTTTGTCCTGTGAGTCCTGTTTTAATTTCCCCCTGCATTACCATGGATTTTACAAGAGGTTTATCTTTTGAACAGAGACTCTTTTCTGAGCTAGTTTGATGGGGATTCTATTGTTTCTTGCAGCCAGATGTGTCACAGCTAGTTTAGGAAACAGATACATCAGCATTTAGAGAAGGGCACACAGGTTAGGTCTGTATGAAGTACAAAGAACCAGGCTTTGCCTTCCCTAGGGCTATGGCCTGAAAGCTTTCACCTTCTGCCCCTGTCCCTCTGTCAGGTGGACACTTTGGCAATTTGTGCCTGCAGGGCAAGACCTCTTTTTGACCCTGTTAACTTGCTCATTTTTCTAGTCAATCCCTCTAGTGAAGAGATGCAGTTTTAAAATGGAAACACCTCCAACACTGCTAACAGAATCAGAAAGAAAAGAACTGAAGAAAGCAGAAAATTTAGCTATTTAATGTGAAAAAATGTCAGAAAACCCAGTAAATGAATCCATGGTTGGAATGCTAAAGAGTACATTTATTTGCAATGTGAATGGCATGTCAGTTGTGCTTTTACTCTGGCCCAGAATAATTTCCAGTTATAGCTACACCAAATAGAAAATACCTTTTATCCTATTATTTAAAGTAGTCACAAAGTGGGGAGAAGGCTAGGAAGAACTGGACACACGCCTATGATTATTGGGGTGTTGTTTTAACGCTTAACACTGTGTGGCATCCACGTTCAGTTTGGCTCAGGCAATGAAATGAAATGGACAATATATTTGGTGACATAAATAACAATAAAGGTAATAGGTTCTACTCAGCACTTGGTAGGCGGATGTAAAGGGAGTCCAAACTCTCTGGGTAATATTCAGTTGCTCAGGGTATACTGAGTCCCCACCTTTTTCCTTCATGATAGAGCGTGTGTTGCGTGCGTACATCTGTGTTTGTGTGCATATGCATGCATGAGAGCGAAAAGAGGGTGAGAGAGAACCCTTGACAGGATCTCATCATGTGATCCCCTTTCCTTAGGGGATCCTTCTCAGGATCTTGGGCACCTGCATGTGGGCCCACCATGTCTTTGGGCCTACCAGGTATGTGAACTCACAGTTGCCACATGGCTTGTAGCCTTACAGGACATATGTGTCACTGCTGTGCCACAGTGGCCAGGACTGAGGACTCACTTTTGTATAAGGCACCATTCTAGGTGCAGTGGGGGTTCAGAAGTGAGACACAGGCTGATTCTTCCCTTAAGGTTTGTACAATCTAGGAAAAAATTGATTAAAAAAATGGTCTTTTATTCTCTCTCCATTTTCTATTAGTTGGCAGCTACATCAATCCTCTTTTCCTTAACCCAGTGCAATACATTTTTCATGGTGAAATTCTAGTCTCAACATCAGGCCAACAAGTGCGTATTCTGAACAATTTCCAGTGTTTCTTAGATCCTGTCACACAGCTGATAGTCCACTCCTAAGCCCAGCTCCTTAATCTTTTCAGGTTACTCCACTTTCATGGTCAGAGCCAACCTCAGTTCAGATAACTGCAGGTGCTTTTGATCAAACAGTCCTTTTCTACTCTATTAATCCTTACAACTTCCCTGAGAAAGTACTGCCCTAGCCTTTGCGGGTGTCATATAGTGAACTGTCACTAGATGAAGGTCTTTGAGGAACCAGGTAGCGAAATGATACGGCTTGGTGGATCGGGAGAGCCCTGGAACCCACTGACTGCTCTCCCTGTACAGTTTCCTCAACACCCACCTCCCTTTTTTAAAAAAAAATATTTTATTTTATTTTATTTATTCATTCATTTATTTTAATTTGACGAGAGAGAGAGAGA
>NW_006209847.1:3353948-3386795 GCF_000334495.1 Tupaia belangeri chinensis | reverse complement strand
GCCATGTAGGAGTGTCCAGCGCCTTAACCACCATGCCACCTGCTGGTCCCATTTTTTTTTTTTGACAGGGGAAAGAATGATATATCAAGGCAAAAAAGAGCATTAGTGTGCCAGGACCAGGGGTGCAATGGACTGAATTGTGTCCCTCCAAAATTTACAGGTTGAAACTTGAGCTCTCTATGAGGACTATTCTAGAGATAGAGCTCGAAGGATCATTAAAGTTAAATGAGAGGGAGAAAGAAGGAGCAGGAGGCAGACCCTGCAATCCCAGAGACAGAAGAACCAACAGGCAGTCCCAAGCCAAGCTGTTCAGCTTAAACTAATCAGCAAGAACCCCCACCCAGCCTTCTGTTGGGGAGGAAGGGCCCTCCAGCCCTTGTGATGTGCAAGCACACTGAGAAAATTGGTCTACCACCTTCCTTTCTATCTGTACAACCTCCATCCACATATGGAGCAGTTAGATTTTGGTATACAAGAACCAAATACCTGAAAATAGGAGTTGCTGGAAGAATTCTTTCTCCATAACTCTTGTGACAGTAGAAGGAGAGAAACTCCCTTCTGAATACCTAAACCTTAAGCTCTTACTGTGGTTCCACATTCCCACCTACAGTAGAGGAGAGAAATTGGCACAGATCTTATGGACATCATAGAGAAGTGCAAGAGCACACAGCTACAGAAACATACTTTGAAGAAGTAGAAAGAAGTGATTCTACCACCACTAGGTAACTAAAAATCAAAGCAGAGCCTATTAATAGGAGAAAATCAGGAAATGCTCCTTCCTACTTCAAAGGATCATCACTCCTCACCAACTAGGGATAAAATACAAGAGATCATAGAAATGTCAGAAAAGAATTCAGAATATTAATTGTGACCATATTAATCAATATGCAAGGGAAAATATAGCACCAGTTGCAGAGGGTGAGAAAATCCTTTCATGACCTGATGGAGGAACTTCATAAGGAGATAGACAGACTTAAAAAGAATCAGCAGAACTTCTGGAGATAAAGAATATGTTGCAGAAGATCAAAACCTTTTTTGAAAGTATCAACAGCAGACTAGACCACACAGAAGAATCTCTGACTTTGAAGACAAAACCTGTGATTTAGTCCAAGCAACTGAAAAAAAAATAGATGAATAAAAACATCTTGGACACCATTGAACAGCCAAATTTCATCATCATAGATAATCCAGAAAGTGAAGAGACAGGTAAAGGCATATAGAACATCTTTCATACTATATTAACTGAAAATTTTCCAAATTTAGAGAGGCATGCAAATATCCAAATCCAGGAGATGCAAAGTACACCAAATAGATAAAACATAAAAAAATCCTCTCCAAGGTATATCATAGACAAATAAGAAAAAAAAATTAAAGACAAAGAAAATCTTTAAAATGGCAAGAGAGAAATGCCAAACTACTTACAAAGTTTACCCCATTAGACAAACATCAGCTCTCTTAGCTGAAACAATGCAAACAAGGGAAGTATAGGAAGACATTTATTTATCTATTTTTTTTTTGAGAGATTTTTGCCATAGGATGTTTGAGCTCACTAGAGAGACAGAGAGAGATGGAGAGAGAGAAAGTGAGGAATCACCCCCCCTACCCCCCAGGAGAAATGGCCATGCCACAATCCCTTCTCCTCCATTTTCCTCTTGGAATTTTGGGAACAGATGAAAATGCGTACAGTGTGAGTTTTAAACAGCCATGTGAGAGTCCAGCACCTTGACCGTTACACCACCTGCTGTCCCCATGGGAAGATATATTTAAAGCTGAAAGAAAAGCAATTTCAGCCAAGAGTAAGTACTATACCCAGCAAGATTATCCTTCAAATGGGAAGAAGAAATAAAATCTTTCCCAGATAAACAAATGCTGAAAGAATTCACCAAAATGAAAACAAGTTCTTCAGGAAATACTTAAGGAACTACTATATCAGGAAAGCTAAAGAGAGACAAATAGAAGAAAGAGAACACAAAACAACTAGAAGAAAAGGATAAGTCCACACATGTTGATAATAACATTGAATGTCAGGACTAAATGTAAGTTAAACAATTTTACACACAAGCAGGTTTACATACAAATCTACCAATTAATTGATAGATGTTGTATCCCCAGATTTAAACTTATGTATTTGTCATAACCATTACTCATTGTTATAGAACTAGGTAATTGAGAAAAAGTCCATACTGTTACAGCTGAGTTCAGTTCCTTGGGCTGAATAATAATTATAATAATAATAATAAAAAACAAAATAAAATGAAGTTTGTAAAGCCTATAAGTCACCAAATTACTGACTTTACCATGTCTTCACTTTTAAACATCTTTTTCAATTTTGTTTTAACTTTGCTTTTTTGAAGACTTATTTCTTTATGTACAGTACAGTACTATGGTCTTACAAAAACTCAATGTATGAATAAAAGTGTTCTTTTTTTTTATCTTTTCCTAATGAGCTATTGTTATGTACAATTTTACCTATCTATACTAGAACCAATGATAGATACCCACAGATTTTTCAGATTATAAACTTTGATCTCCCACAATCTTCTGTAAAGAAATTAAAAATTCTTCTTCCATTGGCTATGTTAAGATTGTCTTTGTTAATTTATAAGATTGCTTATTGCCTGATTCTTAATCAACATGTTTTTCTTTAGAACTGTACCTCACAGTAAAGAATGTCATAAACAATTCAGTATATGCTTACAGAATAGCCATTGGAGCAAATTTTGAATGCTCACAACATAAAGTTAAATGTTGAAGGTGGATATGTTCATGTCTTCAATTTGTTTATTATACACCATATACATACTTTTAAAGACCATTCTATAACATACAAAGATATGTAATAATTACACGTAAATCAGAAATTACAATAAATATTTTAAGAAAAAGAAAGTTTAATGAGGTCTATCTGGTGCTCTTATAAGGAAAAGAAATATCTCTCTTTCCTCTACATAGGATACAGTGAGAATGAATGACTAAAAAAGGGTTAATTTAGTGTCTTGCTGGTGCCTTAGATATATATATATTTTTTTTTTGGGAAAGGCTCATCTCAAATGCCCAAGTGCTTCAGACATTCTTTCTCCTCCTCCCTTTTTCATCCCAAATTAGTTGGTCCTTTCTTGACTTCATCACAGATGTCTGAACCTGTATTTTTCTAAATTCTTGCCTTCAGACCTAAAGATTGTAACATTCATTAACGGTTGACAGCAAAACTAAAGACAGAATATATGGCAGACTACAGCAGCCAGATATGACAACCAGAGATAACAACCAAACAATCCAAGGACTAACAGATGTTCTGTCCCAGGATTACCCTAATTTCCCCACCATAATCTCTCCTTTCCTTAAATCCCAATAATAGCTCCTTGCCCCACCCTTCAGGCTGATACTACTCTTAGCATCTGGCTCCTTTCCTCTCTTGGAAAGTGAATGCATTCCTTTCTACCTGCTTTCACTCTAAGTTTGTGAAATTCTTTCATAGCCTGTGACAAAGACCACACTAAGGTATTGTAGAGATCATCTTAATAGAGAAGATGGCCATCTAAAACCAGAAAGATAGCCCTCAGCAGGACCTGGCCAGACTGGCAGGCAGAACTTGGACTTCCAGCCCTCCAGAACCATAAGAAAATAAGTCTCTGTGAAGTTCTGTGGTGTTTTGTTATGGCAGTCTGAGCTGACTGACTAACACAAAGTGAGGCTCAGTGACTGAGAGGCAGGGAGATGGGCAGATGACAAAGCACGGTGGCTCAGTGTGCCATTTAACTGAAAACTGTGACTGGGATGGCTCCCAGTAGAGATCAGTTTCATCCTTCAAAGTGTTTGAAATCCACAGCTGGACACCATGAGTTTACTTCTCACAGATGGATAGCAAGAAAAGCTGCCTGTGACAATATATATACTTAATTTTGGGAATTCTGGCAAGAACATTACTTAAATTACAAAGAATATGCACATCTTATGACACAGATAGTGGAAGAGTCTCATAAAAATAGGCCTTTGGCTTCAAAATTACTATCTAATAGAAGTGGAAGTTTGAATCCTCAGTTAAAAATAGGCCTTTGGCTTCAAAATTACTAGCTACTGGAAGTGGAAGTTTGAATCCTCAATGTTTCTTAATTTTTGACAGCCTCAATAAACCACACGTGGCGGCACAGTTTCCCAGACTACTGATCTGATCATTAGGGTTTCTATTTTTCAGGAGTTAGTAGGAGGGAAAACAGCCATATCCAAGCTACAGGGAGATCTGCAACCACTGATAATTAGAAAGAAGTAAAATCGATGGCTAAATGAATGTGCAGTTTACACGCAAAGGTAACCTTTTATTCTTTCCAATTAGGCTTTCTCCTGTAGACTTGGCAGATGAGGCTGTGTTATAAATAGAAGTGATATTTTGTAGGGTTCTTCTAACTGAAATGTGCATGAGGTCAAATTATAATCAAGGTAATATATATAAGTAATGAGCTGAGCCCACTTTCCCAGGCATTTATCTATTTAGTGGTAATAAATGAGCAAAGATGAAAAGATAGCTTCCGGACAAATGCAGCCAAATAGTTACTCTCGTGGTTGGCGCACACCAACTTATCTTTTTGTAATGGATGCTTGCCAGTGATAATTGACTTCATTTGTTAATTGTATTCATAATATTAATGAGCTAATTAGCATAACAGTCACATCATATTCTCCTGTGGTCGAAGTCTGGGGAATCACAAGTTTTGCACACCTTGTTGCTATAGATATACACATGCATTCCAATTATGTACAAATTCAAATGCCATCTGTGTTGACTTTACAGAAGGACACCCTGAAATCATTCCTTGCCTGTTTTTAAGGGTGTCTCTGAGAATTTGGTAGACTGAATTTTGACCACCGAAGACCCTCTGCCCAGACTTCAGTCTCCTGCTCCCCAGTCTAGCCAGGCGTTGGGATAAATCTATCAGCAGCCACCTATATTTGAGTTCTGAGTGGCCCCATTCAGGGATTTCGACCACCAAAGACTCTCTGCCCAGACTTCACCCTCTCGCTCCGCAGTCTAAGCATTTTGCAGGAAGGGACTACATATGGAATCAAGAATCCCTTTCCTTTCTTGAACATCATCTTGGGAAGAAGGAAAGAGGGACATATGAAAGACTGTACATTTATTTCAGACACATTACCTAAGTACTATGTTCCAGTTCTGGGATTGGCCTGAGATTGCAGAATCGAACTAAAATTTCTCATTCCCTCTTTCTACTTATAAGGGGAGTAGTGGAGAACTGATAAGAGGGATGAATCAGGAAGAAAATAACCAAGCTTGATTTTCTCAAAATTGATGAACACATCATTTACCATTGGTGATAAATTCAACTTTTAGCACTCTTCCCTTCTTTAGTTGCATGGCTGGTTCCCCTTGGCCACCATCTAAAGCTATCCAGGTGCTCACTGAAAGTTTGGAATTCTGTCTCAGATACTCCTATTGTTCAGGATATTATAGAGGCCTTAGGAACTCTGCATCAGAAACTGGGATCAAAGACCAGATATTAGCTCAAGAAGCAGGGCAGAGACCAAATACATATTTCTTTTAGTATCACGATATTATACTTGTTCTCTCTCATTGTGAGAGAGAGGACTTCTCTCAGGAACTTCTTGATAACTCAAACTGCTTGGGGTCCATGTTCTCCTTATTCTCTTCAGTTGTAGTAGTTCCATTTTAATTTTTAGGGATTTCCTAAAATATTTAATATTTAATTTTATGTTTTAAAATTAATATTATTTTAATGGAAAACTCAGAATTACATACAAAATATATCATTTAAATAAAGACCTTTGTGGCTAAGTAGTTGAAGCAGATTGACATATTATTTTCCTAGGTAATATATTTAAATCAAACATTTTTACAGTTCTTAAGACCCAGTAGCTTTTATTGCAACCTACACAAGGTGACTAGGTTGGATAGGTTAAGGTTAATCTAGGCTGCACTTTCACAGGCCGAATCTTGAAGGCATTGCTATAGACATGGTTTTAGCGTTGCAGGATTGGAACATGTTTTCCATCTTACTCCCAATTGAACAAAATAAATAGATTATTATGTAATAATACATGTTCATTTTTAAAGTCAGTATAGTGTAGCATCTGCAAATCCCTCTTTCTTCTGTTGTTGTATTGCCTTCTCTCATTTTGACCCTTCAATTTCTATCTTATAAAGACCCTTGTGATCACATTGGGTACACTTGGATAACCAGGACACTCTCCCCATCTCAAGATTCTTAGTCACATTCACAGACTCTTTTGCCATGTCAGGTAACATATTCACTGATTCTGACAATTAGGGGGACTATTATTTAGCCTCATTCAGGACTTTTACTAGAACCTGGATAACAGATGGAAGAAAGAAAGTAAAGTGTTGGACAGAAAGGGGATGATCAAAGCAAGCTCAGAAAGTCACAAGTGGAAAAAGATTAGGGTACAGAGGAGCCCAGCCCAGTTAAGACTGGAGGCTTGCTATCTCCTTCACCTCTCATCTCTCATTCCTCGTATTTCATAATACCTAGGGATATGATTTCTATGTCTGCATATAGTTGTTGCATCAAGTTTGAGGCAGAGTTGGTGGATTTACTCAAAGCCATACAGATTGGTAATAGGATTATAACATGAAGTTAATGCGATGCTAAACTGTTGCTTAACTCCTAAATCCCACTACCTATGCCCATGCTGCTTTTGCATATTTATGTAACTATGACATAAATAAAAACATAATTCTGAACAACAAAGTACATGTAAATGCAGCACACTCCATGAATCTTTTGATATACATGTATTTTTAATCATATACTTGAAAATATTCTTTTTCTTTTTTCTTTTTCTCTTCCTTCCTTCCTTCTTTCTTTTTCTTTTTTCCTTTTTCTTTCTCTTTCTCTTTTTCTCTTTCCCCATCTTTTTCTCTCTTTTTTCTTCTTTCTCCTTGTTGAGGTCCCAGCTTATGTCTAAGCTTTTTTCCCCTCACTCCAGGGTTTAGTCATATCTGGGGCACTGTCTATGTCTGATTTTTCACTAGTGTGTCTCTTAAGTCAGAGTAGTGTCTGACATTTGACAGGCCCTTATTGTTTGTTGAACAAATTAATGAGTGGTGCTATTTACACCAGGACTTTGGAGCCTTATGGAAAATAACTTGACTCAGGGAATAGGGAGTCAGGTACACACTTTTAGCACAATTAAAAAAAAATCCTGGGCAATTCAAATTCCAGCACTGGTGGCTTGAAAAGCATGCCAGCTGTGTTTGCATAAGTATCCTAAGTCCTGGCAGGTTGGAGAAATGAAAGAGAATGGATTGTGATGTGAGCACACCCCATTGGGTAGTTTCTTCCCTCTGTCGCTGTCTCCCATGTCATGCATGTGCATGATCACATTGCTTTCTGGCAATTAAAAAAGAAATCCCAGTCCTGGAGGAAAAGAGGGTCACTTGGAATCCAGTTTTCTTTCTTTCACTCAGATTGCCCTCTACTTCCCTGTGGACTCTCCTTGGAAGAGAACTGCAATTAGAATTCATTAAAGTCTTTCAAGAACACCTGGTAACACTGTTTTGGGGGAATTTAGTATTAAATCCTCAGGCAAAAGTGGCCCTGTCTTAATGTAGCAGGGGCACATGATGGTGCTGTGTTGTGGGCACTAGAATCTGCAGCAGCTTTGGCCCAGCAGGGTAGCTCTGGAGCACTATCGTGTTGACTGAGGGACATTATGACATATAATGGCTGTATGAGGCCAGCAAGGCTCTTTTAGGGTCTCCGTGAGCCTTGAAAGCCATAGCAGCAGTCATCAGTGCATGGGATGGGCACTGAGCTTCTGAGCACACATAGGACATCCCATAGCTCCTGGAAATGGTTGGGAGACACTGAAGGGAGTTGAAGGGGATTTCATACACAGTAGTGTATGAAAGAAAAATCAGACAACTCTTGTTCATTGTTAGTGTGATCTCGCATTTACCTTTTAAATGAAGTTTGAATAAATATAAGTAATGTGTAAACAATACGTGTATTGTATGTGCAAATAACATGTGCTGACAAACAGTAATATAGGTAGATTAGATGGACATACATGACAACTTTAAAAAGTCCATGGAAAAATAGAATTAAAGTATGATTCTACCTTGGTGCCAGAAATTTTTGAAATTCATGCATAAGTTTTTTTCAAAATTTACATTTTTTCATAATTTACATTTCACATGAATTTTTTGAAGCCCCTTTGTATATAATATATTAACACTAATATGTACACACAAGCCACACTTTATTTGCCCTTTGTATATTTCTATATATAATGTGTGTGGGTGCATAAACAGAAATCAATTGATCATTAGAGTTTTTGCTATCAGAGAGACTGACAAGCTCAGTCACATACAGATTAATATGAATAGTAAAGGTCATTAAAAAGCAACCCAGTGGACCAACCTAATTTGAATGTGGTCAGGCAAATGAACACGAAGCTCACTGCTCTTGCAGAAAATGTGGCAGTAGCAGTAAACAATCCCAGAAGGCACTGTTAAGGCAGTTTTTCTTTTTTTCTGAGTAAGAAAGGCTAGAGGAAAATAGCAAAACTATTATTTTGGGTGCAAAAATTTATTTTGTTTTATTCAAAGTCAAAGCTAACATTTTTCATGGCTCTATTTCTTTAAGTCTGGAAAGAGATATATGATTATCTTCACAAGAACTTTCCTGACAATATTATCCGGTTTCCTTATGGAGAAGCAAAATTTAATAGAATCTTTAAAGTCCATAATTACAGAATACCCAAAAAGGTATTTGTGTAGTTAATTTAGAAAAATGTGACTTTTTTTGGTGTTATTTTTCTGTTCTTTGCCTAGTTTCCAAGGGAAGAGTTAGTAGATTTAGTTTTTGGAGGGAAAATATCTGTCCGTCAGAGAGAAGACCACCCTGTAACTGTGTTTTTGGATATGGAAGGTCTGTGTATGTTTGTGTGTGTGTAATTGTTTGTGGTTGTAAGCTTTCTATTTCAAGCGTAGAGGAATAGAATGGGTTGATCACCAGGAATGTGATTTGATCCCCAAGAGTGTGAAGGGCAGTAGAAGGCTGGGAATTCTAAGGGTGACAGAGACCAGAGCCTTCTGGAGATGAGCGCCCCAGCTGTGGCAGAACTTCATGTAGTGCATTAGTTTTCTATTGCTCTTGCAACAAATTACTGCAAACATATTGACTTCAAACAACACCAATTTATTTTCTTACAGTTCTGATGTCAGAAGTCTGGCAGGCTCATCTGAATCTCATAAGGCTAAAACCAAGGTCAACAGGCTACTTTCCTTTCTGGATTCTCTAGGGGAAGAATTCATTCCCTTGTTTATTCAGTTTGTTGACAGAATTCAGTTCCTTGTGGTTGTGGGACTAAGGTCCTTCCTCGTCCACCGGTGGTCAGCTGAAGGCTGTTAGCTTTAGATTGCCTACATTCTTGGCTTACGGTTCCATTCCTCCATCTTCAAAGCCAACAAGGGTGAATTGAGTACCTCTAATGCTTTGACTCTTTCCTGCCTCTCTGTCTCATCTCTCCAATGAACTGTTTTACCTTCTCCTTCCATTTATAAGGGCTCATGTGATTACATTGGGTAATTCAAGATAATCTCTCCATTTTTAAGGTCACCCAATTCCGTCTGCAAAATTCCTTTTGTTAAATATATAATGTAACACACACAGGTATAACAGCAGGGAGTGAAATCATGGGGTCAAAGTTTTGCCTGTCACATATTGGAATGGCTACTTGGGTTACTTAGTAGACTGAGGCTTTGGGAACTTCAGCGATCATCCCTTTGGCCAAACTTGGTATAGAGAAAGTGTACTGTCAATGGAGTTGGCCATTCGTGAATGCATCTCAAGGGCTTGCTAAGGAATAACAGCAGTAGTGATTTCTATTTTAGTCCAAGGATCCTTACCTGACCCAACAGGGGGTGAATTCTTGAAAATGACTAGCACTAGACTTATAATTAACTGGAATGGTAAGGTATGCAGTAGGTTAGGATGTTTTCAGCTATACACAACACAAACTTGGATTGAGTTGACTAAGTAATAAGGAATGTTATCACAAACAGCACAAAGTGGAAAGGTAGGGTGGCTGAAGAGCGGGTTAACTCTGGACAGCAATGCCATTGAGGAGCCAGATTCTTCTCATCTTTCTTCCTTCCTTTCTTCAGCTCCCTGGTCTTGTCCTTGGACTGTGGTTTCTCTTACTGTCAAGTTGCTTCTTTGATTTCACATCTAGTGATGCCTATGTCCAATGGAAAAAAGAGCATGTCTTTCTGTGTCTCTTTTAAAGATGGAGTAAGTGTTTCCCAGAAGCATCCAAGCCTCCTAGGGTGTCTCAGTCATTTACTGGCAAGTGTTCCATTAAGGCCCCTCAGGATTTGCTTACCTTGGCTAGGGCTGAGGTGGCAAAGTGTTGTCACCTGGAAAAAAAAATCAAGGTCCTGTTAGAACACTGGAGTGGACATTGGGCAGGCAACCAGTGGTGTCTATTACAGGGAAAGGACCAGATTTAGTTCAATTTAGGAAAATGAATGAAAATAAATGTGACATTTATTCTCCATTTTCATACAGAATCCAAGATCACATTAATTTTCTTGTTGCCATAAGCAGAGAGACCTGGTCAGAGAGTGTAAGAGAGTTGCCCAGAGCTACACAGCAGGGAAATGGAGGGTCATGGACTAGGATCCAGGTTTTCTGCTCAAATAAACTTCTCTCTCCACTATCCTGAACTTGTGTTGTAATAGTCCAGTAGATCATTACATCAAAATTCTGTCATATTTTCAACTGTACACTTTGATTTATAGCACAAAGCATTTTAAACCACCCATTATAGTTTTGAATAAATCTTCAACAGAGAAATGAAATTAATATATTAGAAATAAGATAAATTTCTCCCTGCCTCATACACCATACACTCATATCAGGAGAGACACCTATAGGAAGATAATCAAAATATTTGTGGTATTTTAGCTTGATATTAAATGGAACAATATACTTTTCATTTTTTTCTCAAAAGAAATTTTTGTTTAGCAAGAAGAGTTAAACTACTAAATTTAAAATTGCATTAAAAAGCCATTCTCAAATAAATAAGAACAAAATCATAGGTCAATGAATTTTTCTAAACTCTGCCTCAAATCATATCTGACTGAGAAGAACATGGAAGTTTTAGCATAAAATACAATTACTTGGGAGCCAATAAGACACAAAGAACAGAAGTTAAGAAAATTCTGAACCAGAGCAGTAATAAATAGAAGCAGCCATCAGTGTATTTTGGCAAGAATACATAACTTTGTATGGATTTTAAAATACAAAATATGTAATACATAAAACTATCCAAATCACTGACTATTCATGAAGAATCCATTGCATCTGGAAATTGAAACAGGCTATCTCTGTTTATAAAACTAGAGAAGCAATTAACTAGGCTAAAGAAAATTCTCTCTCTACCTTGGCCCCCCTGCCTTCTGTTAGTCTTATATGAAGCTTTTAAGGAATAGTCAGCTGCACAAAAATATCTGCTTGCCAGATTTCCTCTTCTCCGGGAGCCCACCATCCTGTTCTATCCCATCGAGCATGTTTATTCGAAAGTATGAATGGGTTCCAGGGGAGGCGCAGATGCATTTATTTAGCTAGCTGCTTGCTTTTTTGAAATTGCTTGTTCAAATGAAGGCAATGGTTCTGGAGCTGGACATGCTGGGTGATGTCCACATGTGGGAAGTGCTGAATGATGGATCACGTAACGGCTACAATGCGTATTTGCCGAATGATAAATGTTCTAGATTTAACTCCCATGCATGCATGGCCAGGAGATGACTAGTATATTGGCATGATGAGGTCAGAAAGTCATTTATTAGTCAAACCACTCAAGCAAGGTCACAACATTACTTTTTAGTAGTCTATTATACTTTAAAGAATGGACACAAAGCTTTGATTTTCCTTTTGAAGGTCACTTTCTGAATCAATGAGTTTTTTACTGTGTATATTGCTAGAATGAAGGATTTTAGTCAAAATAAAAATTATGTTAAAAAAGGCATTTACTGATGATCTAATAATATATATCGATGATCTAATAATATATATCGATTGTTAAGATTATTTTCTGGGACCAGCAGTTAGCGTAATGGCTATGTCTCTGGACTCCCATGTAGTCGACTGCAGTTTAAGTCCCCGACCCGGTGGCTTAAACTCACACCGGGTGCATGTGCGTGCGTGCCCAAGATCCCGAGAGGAGAATGGAGGAGAAGGGATTGCGGCGTAGTCATCCCCTCCCCCGGGGATGTGTTTTCTCTCTTTCTATCTCTCTGTCTCTCTCTGTCTTCTTGGTTAGCACACATGCCCTATAGCAAAAACACCTCTCTAAAAAAAAAAAAGAAAAAGATTATTTTCTTCTTTCATATTGGTAGCATCCATTAGATTAGGTTGAACATTTGTATGTGCCAATATTTGACAATTTTGACCTTAAAAAAGACAATTTTATGTGGTTCAACTGATTATGTATTAGATTTAAATTCATTTCAATAGTTAAGCAAATACTAAGTTCCTACTGAGATACTATGCTAACTGCTGAAGGTATAAGGGTGAACACAATAGGCATAGGTCTTGTCTTTACAAATCTTATAGTCTAGAGAGGTAGCAAACAATTAAACTGCTATTTTGATGGAGAGAGAACAGTTATATATAAAATCAGAGCAAGGGAACCTATTTCATTCTAGAGAGGTCAGAAAAATCTTCCCAGAGGGATGAAAGCTAAGCTGAACCTGAAGCATAGTGAAAATTAGACAGATGTTTGAAACAGGGGTGCGGAGGCTCCAGGCTAAGGGAACAGTGGTGTGAAGATGCAGAGGCAAGAGCAATATGGTAGGAGTGTGTGTTCCTCTCTCAGAGGAACTGAGAGACACTCAGTGTGGCTGGAGCAAAGAATGAAGAGAGGCTGTGTGGAGAGATGATGTCTAGAGGAAGAAGGGCATCCAGGGTAAAGAGAAGACTGTAGTAAGAGATTTACCTCTTTTTTTTTACATTTTTTTTGAGAGGTTTTGCTGTAGGATGCATGCACTTGCCAGAAAGACAGAGAGAGACAGAGAGACAGAAAGCGAGAAATCACCCCCAGGTGGGATGGCCATCCTGCAGTCCGTCTCCTCCATTCTCCTCTCGGGATCTTGGGCACACATGCATACGTGCCCAGCGTGAGTTTAAGCCACCGGGTCCGGGACTCGAACCATGGTCGGCTACATGGGAGCCCAGCGACATAGCCATTACACCAGCTGCTGGTCCTGAGATTTATCTCTTTATTCAAAAGACAATGAGCCAGTACTGGACAGGGAGTGACATAATTAATTATAATGATGCTATAGAAGAAGAACTGTATGATTGCTTTGTGGAGAATGGTCTGGAATATGGGAAATCACTTAGGCTGTTTCTGGAATCCAGGCAATAAAAGATGGCAGCATGTACTGGGGCAGTGAGTGTGGAGGTCGAAAGTGCAAGACTCAGCCATTTAAAAGGCAAATGGACAGGTCTTGTTGACGGGCGTGACAAAGAGATGGGGGGGAGGGTTGATCTACCAAAGTAGAACTGCTTGAAGGTACTAAAATTTTCATGGCCATAACCAACAATATCATTTATTAAAAAATTAATTGATGCATAATGATGGTACATACTGGATTACAGTGTGATATTTTGATACATGCATACGCTGTGTAATTATGGGTATTTAATGTAAGTATCACTTCAAACATTAATCTTTTTTTTTTTTTTGTTGGCAACATTCAAAAGCTTATCTTCCAGCTTCTTTGAAAACATCATTTTGGGACCATTAGGTGGCATAATGGTTATGTTGCTGGACTCCCATATAGTCCATGGTTCAAGTCCTGGATTGGAGGTGCGTGCGCGTGTGTGCCCAAAATCCTGAGAATGAATTGTGGCATGGTCATCCCCCCTGGGGGTGACTTCTCACTTTCTGTCTCCCTGGAGAGTGCACACACCCTAAAGCAAAAATCTCTGTCTCTTAAAAAAAAAAATTCACTTAATAACCCAGTGGGTTGCAGTATCACAGTTTCCCACTAGGTGCTGCTCTCTAACATCTTCTGAATTCTAGCTTAAATCTAAACTGGTTTCAGAATATATAACAGTTGTTATGTTTTAGCTTTAGCAATTCCAAAATGTGTGTATGGAGTTTACTTAACATGGAGAAATACCCACAGAATTGTGTTGCTTAAAACCTGATGACAAAAGTTTCAGTTTATAGTTCAACCCTATGGACATAGTAAGACTTTGCCATTCAATTCTGTATTCTATTTAGACATAGCTTAGACTTGAATTTGGTAAAGATAGGCCAAGAGTGGAGTTGATCCATTGTTGGAAGGTTGATCCCTTATAACAAGCTTCAGTTTTCATTTAACAGACAACAGCTCAACTGTATCCCTGCTTTCAAGAAAGATTATTCTCCTCAACGAGGAGAACGTGTTAAGAGAACATTTATTTACTGAGTGCTTATTTTTCACATACTTTAATTAATTTACTCAAATCAATCTTTTGAGATAGTTCTTTTTAACTCCCATTTTTACAGATGAAGGGAGACGTGGGAGATTAATTTATGTGCTCAAGGCCACATAGCTGCCAAACAACAGAACTGAGACTGGGCTTCCAGTATACTTTCCCCTCCACTTTACTGTGTCATCTTCAGTATGTCCCACAGCCACAGCAAGCCATTAGGCACAAAGGCATGATTAAAAAGGAAACACTTTGATATCCAGTTTAGATTTTAGTCAATTATCCTTTTTAAAAAAATTTTTTTTTTTTATTTTGAGAGATTTTTGCAACAGGGTGTGTGTACTTTGTCTTTACAAATCTTATAGTCTAGAGAGGTAGCAAACAATTAAACTGCTATTTTGATGGAGAGAGAACAGTTATGTATAAAATCAGAGCAAGGGAACCTATTTCATTCTAGAGAGGTCAGAAAAATCTTCCCAGAGGGATGAAAGCTAAGCTGAACCTGAAGCATAGTGAAAATTAGACAGATGTTTGAAACAGGGGTGCGGAGGCTCCAGGCTAAGGGAACAGTGGTGTGAAGATGCAGAGGCAAGAGCAATATGGTAGGAGTGTGTGTTCCTCTCTCAGAGGAACTGAGAGACACTCAGTGTGGCTGGAGCAAAGAATGAAGAGAGGCTGTGTGGAGAGATGATGTCTAGAGGAAGAAGGGCATCCAGGGTAAAGAGAAGACTGTAGTAAGAGATTTACCTCTTTTTTTTTTTGCATTTTTTTTGAGAGGTTTTGCTGTAGGATGCATGCACTTGCCAGAAAGACAGAGAGAGACAGAGAGACAGAAAGCGAGAAATCACCCCCAGGTGGGATGGCCATCCTGCAGTCCGTCTCCTCCATTCTCCTCTCGGGATCTTGGGCACACATGCATACGTGCCCAGCATGAGTTTAAGCCACCGGGTCCGGGACTCGAACCATGGTCGGCTACATGGGAGCCCAGCGACATAGCCATTACACCAGCTGCTGGTCCTGAGATTTATCTCTTTATTCAAAAGACAATGAGCCAGTACTGGACAGGGAGTGACATAATTAATTATAATGATGCTATAGAAGAAGAACTGTATGATTGCTTTGTGGAGAATGGTCTGGAATATGGGAAATCACTTAGGCTGTTTCTGGAATCCAGGCAATAAAAGATGGCAGCATGTACTGGGGCAGTGAGTGTGGAGGTCGAAAGTGCAAGACTCAGCCATTTAAAAGGCAAATGGACAGGTCTTGTTGACGGGCGTGACAAAGAGATGGGGGGGAGGGTTGATCTACCAAAGTAGAACTGCTTGAAGGTACTAAAATTTTCATGGCCATAACCAACAATATCATTTATTAAAAAATTAATTGATGCATAATGATGGTACATACTGGATTACAGTGTGATGTTTTGATACATGCATACGCTGTGTAATTATGGGTATTTAATGTAAGTATCACTTCAAACATTAATTTTTTTTTTTTTGTTGGCAACATTCAAAAGCTTATCTTCCAGCTTCTTTGAAAACATCATTTTGGGACCATTAGGTGGCATAATGGTTATGTTGCTGGACTCCCATATAGTCCATGGTTCAAGTCCTGGATTGGAGGTGCGTGCGCGTGTGTGCCCAAAATCCTGAGAATGAATTGTGGCATGGTCATCCCCCCTGGGGGTGACTTCTCACTTTCTGTCTCCCTGGAGAGTGCACACACCCTAAAGCAAAAATCTCTGTCTCTTAAAAAAAAAAATTCACTTAATAACCCAGTGGGTTGCAGTATCACAGTTTCCCACTAGGTGCTGCTCTCTAACATCTTCTGAATTCTAGCTTAAATCTAAACTGGTTTCAGAATATATAACAGTTGTTATGTTTTAGCTTTAGCAATTCCAAAATGTGTGTATGGAGTTTACTTAACATGGAGAAATACCCACAGAATTGTGTTGCTTAAAACCTGATGACAAAAGTTTCAGTTTATAGTTCAACCCTATGGACATAGTAAGACTTTGCCATTCAATTCTGTATTCTATTTAGACATAGCTTAGACTTGAATTTGGTAAAGATAGGCCAAGAGTGGAGTTGATCCATTGTTGGAAGGTTGATCCCTTATAACAAGCTTCAGTTTTCATTTAACAGACAACAGCTCAACTGTATCCCTGCTTTCAAGAAAGATTATTCTCCTCAACGAGGAGAACGTGTTAAGAGAACATTTATTTACTGAGTGCTTATTTTTCACATACTTTAATTAATTTACTCAAATCAATCTTTTGAGATAGTTCTTTTTAACTCCCATTTTTACAGATGAAGGGAGACGTGGGAGATTAATTTATGTGCTCAAGGCCACATAGCTGCCAAACAACAGAACTGAGACTGGGCTTCCAGTATACTTTCCCCTCCACTTTACTGTGTCATCTTCAGTATGTCCCACAGCCACAGCAAGCCATTAGGCACAAAGGCATGATTAAAAAGGAAACACTTTGATATCCAGTTTAGATTTTAGTCAATTATCCTTTTTAAAAAAATTTTTTTTTTTTATTTTGAGAGATTTTTGCAACAGGGTGTGTGTACTTGCCAGAGAGAGAGAGAGAGGAAGTGAGAAATTACCCCTAGGAGGAATGGCCATCCTGCAACCCCTTCTCCATTTTCCTCTCAGGATTTTGGGCATGCACGCACACATGCCCAAGATGAGTTTCAAATGGCAGATCTGGGATTCAAACTACAGTAGGCCCTGTGGGAGTCCAGCACGAAAACCACTACACCTCCTGCTGGCCCCTTGTCAATGATCTTTTAACATTTACTTATCAGCTATGGTAGCCATCTTATTCAAGTGTAGTTAGTAGACTCACGTTGATAAGGAGCTTGATAAATAAGTTGATAAAAGGATACTGCTTCAACTTAATATACTTAAAATATATATACTTACATGCATGTATATATTTATATATTCTTACTTACCAGAGGGGGCATGGTCTCACCACAGAGAGTCAGAGACAGAGAGAGGGAGAAAACACCCTTCAAAAAGGCATTGTCATGCTGCAGTCTCTTTGCCATGTCTCCATCCTGTCCAGATTTTGGACTCACGTACATGTGTGCTCGCGTGATTTTCAAGCCAGTGGGGCTGGTACTTGAACCACAGTCTCAGTGATGTGGAATCTGAGTCCCTTAACTACTAGGCTACAAGGCCAGCCCAGCTTAAGACATTTTTGAAGTGGTTATTAGTAGACTTTAATTGACTAAAAAACCCCAACAAACGAACAAACAACAAAACCCCCGAACTGTTACGATAGGACTCTTTTTAGAGTCACTTGTTGTTCATGCCAGATGGAAGCTCATCAATGCAGCTTTTAGACAATGACAATTTAGCCACAAGAGATAAAGGAGCAATGCCTACACGCATATGTAGTTGATTACAGAACCACTGAATGGAGCCTCAGTAGTTATTCATAGGGACAACTAGCGAGGGGGTAAAGCCTGCCATATTGCTTTTGTTGTAACAAAGACATCACTCGAAGGCTGACTGCAAGGAGAATCCACACATGTAATTGAGAAGAGACGGTGTTCTAGTAAGAAAAGAAAAAGTGGCTGGAATCATCCGGGCCTCTTGGATACAGATGCCAGGACACTGCCATCCATTTCCGATTTCTTACATACACTGGTAACTAATAAAGTTTACAGGCTTAGGCAAAGATGATGTAGCAATATTAAGTCAGACAAAGGAGACTTCAGCGGAGGAAATATTAGAGACAAACCGGTCTGCCACATAATGATAAGGGTTCAATTTGCCAGGGAGATAGGAACATTCTAAACTGTTATATAATATACTTGCAAGTACATAAAGCAAAGATTGACAGGAATTCAAACAGACAAGAGGTAGAGAATTTGGCAGCTGAGTGGAAGATTTAAAGCATTTTCCTCTCAGTAATTAATAAATCTAGAAGATTAAAAAAAATCAGAAAAGATAGAGAATATTTTAACAACATAACTGACAGTCTCTGTTCAATGGACTTGCATAGCACACTGTACTCATGCTCTTAGGACATTTTCAAAATTTACATTTAATCATTGTACGTTTTTACACCATGTGATATAGATTCTCAAAGCATAAATGCCTTGCATGTGGAAGATATTACATACACCAGAACTTTCCATTCTTGTATCTGTTAAAGTTTTCCCCTTGAGTTCTTTTCTCCCCCACAACTGCCCAGCTCTTCCCGGACTGTCTCTGATAGGTATCTAGGTGCTTCTGCTATTGTGTCTTCCAGTCTTTCAGTTTCTACTATAAAGTACAGTTACTCGCTATATATTGAGCAAAGACATACAAACTTCGTCTAGTCTGGTTTGCTTTGCTTAATATTAAACATTTTATTTTCAGGTACTTTGTATCAAATGATAGAAACTTTAAAAATACTTCTAAATAATTTGTAAACTAAAAGAGAAATTTTAATAAAAGTATTGAATAATCATGAATATCTAACAAATAATTTGTAAGATGCAGCCAAAATAATATTTTGAAGAAAACATGCACCCATGAATATGATGTACATATATATATCCAAACATTAAAAAAAGAGTATCAAAACAAAGTCCTTAAAAGATCAGGAAGAAATGAAAGGAGATAGCATATATTAATGAAACAGAAAACAGATAACATAGGAAGAATAGAAAGAGACAAAAACCTATTGATAACATAGGAAGAATAGAAAGAGACAAAACAGAGATCTTTGGAAAGCTAAATAAAATTGACAAACCTCTGGGAACAGTGGTTCAAGGAGAAAAAGTACAAATAAAAATTATTAAGGGGACCAGCAGTTAGCGTAATGGCTTTGTCGCTGGGCTCCCATGTAGTTGGCCGTGGTTTAAGTCCCGGATCCGGTGGCTTAAACTCATGCCAGGCATGTGTGTGTGCATGCCCAAGGTCCCTAGAGGAGAATGGAGGAGAAGGGATTGCGGCGTGACCATCCCCCCTGGGGGGGGTGATTTCTCGCTTTCTGTTTCTTTGTCTCTCTGTCTTTCTGGCAAGTGCACACACCCTATAGCAAAAACCTCTCCAAAAAAAAGTTATTGAGAATGAAAAAAGAGTATAAGCACAGATGATTTGGAGTAAAAAAAATTAAGAATATAATGAATAACATTTTGCCTATAGATTTTTTTTTTGGAGAGATTTTTGCTATAGTGTGCGTGTGGTTGCTGGAGAGACAGAGAGACAGAAGGTGAGAAATCATCCTCCGGGGGAATGGCCTTGCCATAGTCCCTTCTCTTCCAGTCTCCTCTAGGCATCTTGGGCATGCATGCTTATGTGCCTGGCGTGAATTTTTAAGCCTCTGGGTCCGGGACTTGAACCGTGGCTGACTATGTGGGAGTCTAACAACGTAACCATTCTGCCATTTGTGGGTCCCTATAGAATTTTTTTTTTTTAAAGCTAAAATGGATTTATTTCCTGAAAAGTACAAACTCTCAAAAAAGTCTCATGAAAATAAGAAAACCTGGATGATCTCATAATGGTCCAAGAAATTAAATTAATAGTTTAAAAATCTTCCCTTAAAGAAACCATGCCAGATGGTTTCATTGGCAAATTTTACCAAACATTCCAGTAAACAATAACTAATTGTATTCAGATTGTTCCAGAGAATAAAAAAGAGGAAACATTTTCTACTCACTTTGTGAGGTTAGTAATCTTAATTCCTCTGAAAGAAGTCGACTTCTAGCTCTTAGAGAGGACCAATGTGATCAGGAGGTGGTGCTGTAGATTTAGAGTTTTGTACAGAAAAGGTAGTCTGGGGCTGATGCTTGTGTCAGAAATTTTAGGGAGCTGAAGCTGTTTGTTTCTGTAGGAGAATTGTTAACAGAAGCTAAAAACATAGGGAGTCCTGAGCCAGCAGGTGGTGTGGTGGTTAAGGCAGCCAGACTCCCACATAGCTGAGTGTGGTCCGAGTTCTGGACCCGGAGACTTGAGACTCATGCTGGGTGCATGTGTGTGTGTGTGTGTGTGTGTGTGTGTGTGTGTACCCAAAATCATGAGAGGGGAAGGAATTATGGTATGGCCACCCCTACCCCTCCCCAGGGGGTGATTTCTCATTTTTGTCTGGCAAGTGCACATGCCCTATAGCAAAAAATCTCTTAAGAAACAAAACAAGCTTTTTCCTTTCTTGCTTCCCGGCCATCTTGGCGGCTGCTTTTGGTTGGGGGCCATCCTGCACCTAAGGCAGGAAGATGGTGGCCGCAACGAAGATGAAAAAGTCGCTGTAGTCGATCAACTCTCGGCTCCAACTTGTTATGAAAAGTGGGAAGTATGTGCTGGGGTACAAGCAGACTCGGAAGATGAGCAGACGAGGCAAAGCCAAATTGGTCATCCTCGCCAACCACTACCCAGCTTTGAGGAAGTCTGAAATAGAGTACTATGCCATGTTGGCCAAAACTGGTGTCCATCACTGCAGTGGCAATAATATCGAATTGGGCACAGCATGTGGAAAATACTACAGAGTGTCACACTGGCTATCACTGATCCAGGTGATTCCGAGATCATTAGAAGTACACCCGAACAGACCAGTGAAAAGTAAATCATGCAACATTTTTCTTTCATAAAGCTTGCCAGAGCTTGTTTAAAAACAAAACAGAAAGAAACAAAACAAACTAACAAAATGAAACAGGGAGTCCTTTCTTCTCTTTTCTGGCCCTCCAATCTGCCATCAATACTCTTATTGGCAGAGTTTAACTGGAAACCAGCATCTGGAAAATGTAGTATGCAGGTTTCTAACCCTGGCTTCACAGAGCAGAGTGTGAAGGGGCGTTTCTGGACCAAGAGACAAAGGGAGATGACACAATATTTATTAATAAGTTGTTAAAAACATTCTGTTTAAAAGATAAGAATGTATACTATCACCACTTTAACTTTGCACTAGATATCTTGTTCAGTGCAACAGGCCAAGAAAAAGAGATGAAAAATAACAAAAAATTGAAAGGATGTAGAAAAATCATAATTATTTTCAAATGATACAATGGTTTAATTCCCAAGAATTAACATGAACATTATGAGGAAGGGACTACACTTCTGCTGTTTCAATTAGTATTATTTTTTTCTTGGTGAGATTGGTTCTGTGGTGTGTTCTTCCCTCTCATGGTAGCTGTAGTAGAGGGTCTCCCTGTCTTTTCCCAAACTTCATGGTTATTTTTCTTTTTTTTGGAGAGGTTTTTAGCTATAGGGCGCGTGCGCTCACCAGACAGACAGAGAAAGACAGAGAGACAGAAAGCGAGAAATCAACCCCCAGGGGGGTTGACCATGCCGCAATCCCTTCTCCTCCATTCTCCTCTCGGGATCTTGGGCACGCACGCACACGCGCCTGGCGTGAGTTTTAAGCCACTGGGCCCAGGGCGTGAACCGCGGTCGACTACGTGGGAGTCCAGCGACATAGCCATTACGCTAACTGCTGGTCCCCAAAGTTCATGGGTGTTGAGAACAAGACATGGTGGCTCAGATGACATCAGAGATGGTTTGTTCCTTGAAAACGGCAGTTAAGATGGTGACTGCTCAATTATCTTTCTTTTTTAGATGATATATTATATTTTAATTTATTTTATACATTGAATCACTATACATTACTTAGCTTATAATTAATTTTCCAACATGAATACATTTCATACCAGTCCAGTAGGCTGGAGCCCCTTTGTGGGTACCAGCTTTGTCCCATTGTTCTGGGAGTTGTTCTCAGAAGCTGAGCATATCCGTTCAGGTCATTTGGAAAGCAGATGTTAAAATGGAATTATTAATAGACTTGTGAGAAATTTAATCGGGGGAAATACCTGTGAAGAATAAATGGGGAGGGGGTAGGGCTGGGTAGGACTGGACAGGGAGAGGTTCAGATCATAATGAAATTCTGACACTTGTGAAAAGAGAGGTGGAAAGAATTTCTTTTTGTATATGGTATGAGTAGGAAGAGCCTCAGATTGAAGTGCAGCTCTGAGAAAGCGTTGGCCAGGCTGATGGGGGCGTTCCTGAACAGACGGCCAAGTAGAGGAATTGTGCACTCGGTGGGGCTCTGTCTCTAGGACCCTCACTGGTTCTGGCACTAGAGAAGGTGTGGCCTCATGTGGATGCTGCAGTGGATCCTGAAAGCAGCAGCTAGAGGCTGTCAGCGAGCTATACTCCTGGAACCAGTTCTTTCAGATATGGCTTATTACCTGTTGATGATGACGTGTACAGTATTCTCAACGGGATTGGTCTGAGAAGTATTTCATCATGGGTCAAGTTTTTGTTACAAGCAAAATGAGAAATAGTGATTGACTGGTTAAAAAAAATAATTGGAATAATAATAATGATCAGGAAATAAAAAGAAAAGATATCGAATCGGGATTTTAATGTCTCCGTGTTGACTGACAAGCATGGCGTTCCCTTTTGAAAAAGCAATGTAATACACTGTAAAGTTATATGTAATCCAATGTAATATAAAGATGATTATGATGCTAATAAATTAAAAAAAAAAAAAAAGATCGCAGCACATTCCCGTGGCTGCCTTTCTCAGTCTGGAGTCATCTTCTGTCTGCTCAATCTGTTCAATGATGTTGATGTTTTTTCTTTCTTTCTTTCTTTCTTTTTTAGAGCATCTTAAGTTCTGTTTTGAATAGCTCTCTGTTTAAACTTGCTGTTGTAGTTTCTGTTTCCTGTAATTTGATTGGCCACTATATCCCCCAAGTTCAGCAGAGTATTTGGCTTATTGTAGGTGATCAATAAATATTTCTTGTATGAATAAATTTAAATGGAGTGGCTAACAGTGTTTTAAAAACAGGTTACTTAATATTTAATTGCTGATTATTTGTGTTATTGCAAACAGTCTTTTCGGCAAGGTCTGATAGACTCATAGACCCATGTTTGGATTGACATGGCTGATGCTTGTGTTGAGATGGTGGGAGGGTCCAGGGGTTCCAGGCTGGGTCTGGCAGTGAATGAGTCATTCCTGGTACAGAGAAACAGCTGTAGCCTGAATTCCATGGAGTTGATGAAAGTGAAAATAGATTGGAGGGAGTTTACCTTAGAATGATGAATGAGTGGGTGAAAGGCATCCACTGATATTTGGGTTTATATGCAAATTAATGTATTATATCTATCTATGTATCTATATATCTTTTGCTGGGTCTGGCAGTGAATGAGTCATTCCTGGTACAGAGAAACAGCTGTAGCCTGAATTCCATGGAGTTGATGAAAGTGAAAATAGATTGGAGGGAGTTTACCTTAGAATGATGAATGAGTGGGTGAAAGGCATCCACTGATATTTGGGTTTATATGCAAATTAATGTATTATATCTATCTATGTATCTATATATCTTATCTATCTATCTTTCTCTAGAGATTAAAAAAGTCAGCCATAGGACCACCTTTTCTCTCTCTTTTTGTCAGCCCAAGGGATCTTCAGTTTTTCAGGAAAACTGAGCAGCCTCCATAAATTAAAGGATTGGGGTGATCTTTCCAACATGGTCTACCCTTGGGAAACTATGTCATTTTTTATAAAATCTCAACTATTTTTTACAGATCATGTTTAATAAACTTTGAATTCTACTGTCAAATTCCCAAAGGGTAGTGACTATAAGAAAGGAAAACATTTCTGGAAGAAGAATCAGCGATGTTTTGCTGAAAAATTCCTGAATGAAAGGGAAAACATACTTAAAATATTGAGGCTTAGGGGCCGGCAGGTGGCATGGTGGTTAAGGGTGCTGGACTCCCATGTAGCTGACTGCGGTTCTAATCCCAGACCTGGCAGCTTGCCTTCTCACTTTCTCTCTCACTCTGTCTCTGTCATCAAATTAAAATAAATAAATGAATGAATAAATAAAGTTCAATAAAGTAATTAAAAAATATTGAGGCTTCTAAAATTAAAATTTAGTCAGACTTCCCTAAAACATACTCACCGTTTTGCTGTAAAGACTGTGGTGTGGGGAGCAGCAGATGGCATAGCAATTAGGTTTCTAGAGTCCTACAAGGCCAACTGCGGTTTGAGTCTTGGACCCGGTGTCTTGAAACTCACACCAGGTGCATGTGCCTGTGTGCCCAAGACCCCAGGAGGAGAATGCAGAAGAGATTTCGGTGTGACCATCCTCCCTGGAAGGTGATTTCTCATTTTCCTCTCACTGTCTCTGTCTCTCTTTCTCTCTCCCTGGTGAGCCCAGGCAAAAACTTAGGGAGAAATGGTAATTTGTCCAGGAAGTAAACATTTAAGAAAAAGTGCAGTAATCAAACCTTTTCATGAGCTGTATCTCAGACTACTGGTGCAGAGTGTTTTGGGTTAGGGTTCAGGCTGATGGAAGAAACCGGTCTAGTATTAGCTGTGCCAAGCAGTGTTCAATATTCTGAATGCGGAGCCGAGGAATTTTACTTAAAAGGAGGACAAAATGTGTCTAATGTTCAACTTCCTTTTTTTCTTTTTCTCATGGCGATTTGGTACTCCTCGTTGGCCAGTGCTTTGGTCCACTTTCAAGTGTGATTACGATAATTCAGGGACTGCACCCCCCCCCCCCCCCCCCCCCCAAGCTTAGTTTATGTGTTTGGGATGATCTATTCAAACACTTCAAGAAAGTACAATATATGGACCTGCTGATCATTTTTAAGTTTTTTTTTTTTTTTGGTTCATTTTGAAAAAGATGATTCTTTTTTAAGAGCCATTTTAGGTTCATCACAAAATTAAGAGGAAAGTATAGAAATTCCCATATACCCACCTGCTCCCACTCGAGTACAGCCTCTCTCTTATCAACAAACCTCACCAGAGTGCTACATTTCTTACAATTGATCAACCTAACTGGCACATCACTGGCACCCAAAGTTTAAATTAGGGTTCCCTATTACTGGGGTATATATGGTCTGTGGGTTTGGACATCACACATATTCACCATTATAGTGTCATGTGGAGTACTTTTTGTCCTTACTTTACAAGTAACAAATTCTTCAGTATCAAGCGATTATCTAGTAAGCATTGACATTTCTCATTATCTTTTAAATGCTATAAGATTTTTTTACTCTTACATTTTGTTTCCTTCAGGATATAAATGAGATCCATATGTTTCAATTGATTAATACGAATCTAAGCCTCTTTGTTTCTATAGGTTCCTCTCACTTTCCCTCTCTGTTTCTCTCTTCCCCTCTCTCTGTGTCTGTCTTTGCAATTTTTTGGTTGAAGAAATGAGGTCATTTGTCCTGTGACTTTCCCGCCGCCTGGATCTTGCTGATCATGTCGCTGCAATGTCTTTTAACATGTTCATCTGCCCTTTGTGTTTTCTATAGACTGGAGGTTGGAGGGAGGCTTGTTCAGAGTCACGTTTGCCTTTTGGCAGGACTTCCTCACAGATGGTGCTGTGTGCTCCCCTCAGGAGCTGCGTGATGTCTAGCCGTCTCTCGTTATGTGATGGCAGCAGCCACTGGGGACCACTAACTAGATTAATGAATTCATGAGGCGGACCCTGACTTTTTATCGGAGATCATTATAATCTCATAGAAAGTTGCAAAAACTAGTACAGAGAATCAAATGGCCCCTCCACCCGACTTCCTCATCGATGTAAGTGACATGTAACCCTAGTTCAATATGAAAACAAAGAAATTGGCATTAGTACAATGACAGGCACTTTTACATGTTTTCTGAGAACTTTCTTCCTTTAAAAGTTTGGTGAAAGAATTAACATCAAAACTGTTCTTCATGGTTTGGTTAATTGTAGATGAATTTCACAATTTTGTTTTACCTCAACATAAGGATTTTTTTTCCTCTGAAAGCTAATTCATAAAACCTAGGCTAACAATTCAACCAAGCCAGCTTTATTTGGGCTGAAGATAGGACGGGCATCATCTGATCCTGTTACAGGAGATTCATTTGTAATACAACAGTATAAACCTAGAGTCTAGGTGTCCAAAAAAATAAAAATGCCAAGGACCCACTTTTCTATTGTTAGATACAAAAGAAATAGCCTTTTAGAGGTGAGGCCATCTTCCTTTCCCTTGAAATTCAGGGGCGTGTCTAGATAGTGACTCCCCAGAAGAATAGCATACAACCCAGGGACAGGAATGACAGAAGCATTTCTTAGTGCTTTCTAATTTACAAAATACTTGAGTTAAACAAAGCAATTCTGTTGTAGCGTGTCTGAGCTTAAGAGTTGGGGGGGAGGACATTTCTGCTTGAAATATGAATTCTTCATTTTGTGACAGCAGAAGAAAACTTGGCCATTTTGACATGTCAGTGCTGCTTATAGTAGTTTAACATCGTTACTTGGAACATTCTGAGGACTCTTTTGGTCTAGTTTTGAAATGTAAAATTATTCTTTGTGTTCATAACTTACAAAATTTGGGAGAAATTTTAGAGATCATGTGGGTTACTCACTCTTGTTACAGATGAAGAGCTGTGGCCCAGAGAGTTAAGTAATTTGCTCAAGGTGACCTAGATAGACTTTGGCTGAATGGGTGAAGTTAGGCCTCTTCACCACCAAGTCCTCATTTGGGGCAGATGAGGCAGCATGTGTGAAGCTCAAAGGCGGCCAGTTGTGCTACTTTCAAGGATCACCTGCAAGGAAACTAGGTTCCATGAGAGTGGAGCCTATGCCGTTCTGTTTACTGTCGTCATCTCCAGTGCTAACTACAGTGCCCGGTGCAGAGAAGGTGCATGTGGCAGGCATTTGTTCTCTGTGGCTCTAGTACAGGATTTGCATGGGAGGAAGACCAAGCTGGCAGAGGCAGGTCATCACACACTTTTCCCACCATGTTCAAATTTGAGCTTTGTGTTGGCAGATGGTAGCCCTGAAGAATTTTAATATCACATCCTCAAATTGCCATTTTACAAAGATCATTCAGCAACAATGAAAAGATGGGAGAGCAAAAGCTGAGAGTGGAGCAGAGACACCATGAAGGAAGTTATTGTGGGAAGGAAGGTAGGAAAGCTAAGGATCTGAACTAAGGCAGTGACACGCAGGGTGCAGTTTGTAGAGTCACTGCTTAGTAGGTATCCATGCCTGCTTTCTATGTCTTTCCCCCCATTTAATTGATTCGCTAATGAACTTACTTAGTCTAAATATATCCAAAAGCAAGCAACGCTGGGTGGGACACGGCAGAGGTTGAGGGATAGGGAATCAAGGATGGCAAAAAAAAAAAAAAAAGGCAAAATATACAGGAAATAAAAAACAGAAAATCATTTGTTGATAACACGTATGTTGACGTGCTTGCTTGAGCCAATATACAGTGTATTCTGGATGGGAAATCTCATTTTGTATGTTTGAATGATGTATAGTAAATGAATGTAAATAAATAAATTAAAAAAAAAGATACTTAGTAGGTAGAATTGGTTAAAAAGTGACTCATGTAGAGAGGGGTAGCTGAAAGAGGGATGAAAGCTGACTTTTGTGTTTTGGGTGTGTTAAGTGGTTGATGTTGTTTTGTTTGGTTAAATAAGGAGTGTAGGGTTGCTGGGGGATGATGAGGAGATTAACTCTGAAGATTAGGGACATAGATTTGGTGCTCAAAAGAGAAGTGCCAGCCACTCAGGGATGCGATAGTATAGTGGACATTTACAACGTTAATTAAATGCTCTCTAAAAAAGCATTGTGTTCACATAATGTAGACCGTGGTATGTTTCTGGCATTAAGAAGAGTCACCCAGTCTGCCATTTATTTGCTGCAATGATTAAAATAAAAGTGATTCTGATTGTTTTAAAACCTTAAAACATGACAATTTCTCCTGACACTATGTTCACACTTGCTTGGGGTGGGGAGGGGTGTGTGTGGGGCAGGGGGAGGCTGAGCTCTGTAGAAAGGAAAGCAAAAGGCAGGACCATATGGGGTACTGCCTCGTCCTGCACACATCAGTCAACAACTCCAAAGCCCTGCAGGTAGGGTCAGGAGTTGACTTGGCAACCTCTGCAACCTTTCAGACCAGAAGGTTATAGGTCCAAGGTTAAAAAGTCAACACACAATGTTTGTCAATTGGTTTTATTGTCTAACAACCAGCTTCAAAATTTCAGCAACTTATAACAATACATAGTCATTTTCTTGCTTTTCGGTACTGTGTTTGAGTTCCGTCTGGCTCTGCTGGGTTTACCCATACTAAGTATGGTTCCAAGCTGTGAGTTTGGTCAGCTTTGTATTTCTTTATTCTTCTTGGGTCACTGGCCCTCTAAGGAGTTCTTAAAGTGGATCATAGGTGTACAAAGAATGAGTAGAAACATGAAATGCCTCTTAAGACCTTGGTTTAGAACCAGCACACACACCTCACTTCCATCTACATCAAGTGGCCAATGCTGTTCGTAAGGCTAAACCCAACGTCGGCCTGTTTTAGCACAATGCCAAGCTGTAGCATTATATGTAGAGAAAAGGGTAGCAAGCTGAGAACAATAACCTAATGCACATACAAGGATGGAGGAGCAGAAGGATAAGGCTCTAGTTCCTTAATGGTAACATGGAGCAGCTGAAAGAACAATAGTTTTCTCCAGACTTTTGTTATGGGATGAAAATGAACCACTATTTATTAGAGTACACTTTCTACTTGCAGCTGAAAATATTCCAAAATGATAAAATGTAGTTATAGTCTAATTTAACTGTTTCTCTATTGATGAGCATTTAAGTTGTTTTCAATTTTCCATGATTACGAATAAGGGTACAATGAATACTTTATATACGACTTGATCAAATGTGTGTCTATTTTTATTACACAGATTCCTAGGAATGGAATTGCTGGGTAGAAGAGTATTTACATCTAAAATTCTGATAGATAATATCAAATTGCCTCCCACAAGACTTTGTCACTTATTTTGTCATACTGTTATTAATCCTGATATTATCTAATTTAAAAAAATGCTTCCAGTCTGAAGGGTGAAGTATAATTGTGCTTAATTTGCATTACTCTGATTAGTGAAGTTGCATATCTTTTCGTATATTTATTGGCTACTTGTATTTTCCATTGCCTTATCTGCATGTTCATATCTTTGCTCTCTTTTCTATTGTGTGAATGTGTGTTTAATAGTTGGTAGGGGATTATTTTATTTTATGCTTTCAATTCTCTGTGTTACACATGTGATAAATAGTTTCTGTCATTTATTTATCTTATCTTGCTTTACAGTAATTTTTTAGAAGAATGATTTATTTAATTTTATTTATCCATTCACTTATTTGAATTTGACCAAAGGAGAGACACAGAAAGAGAGAGAGAGAGGGAAATTGAGAAAGTAAGCCACCAGGTCTGGGACTCAAACTGTTGTAGTCCATGTGGGAATGTTCAATGCCTTAACCACCACGCCACCTGCTGGTCCCTGCTTTATAATAATTTTATTAAATATTGCGGAGATGCCCAGCTATGGTGGTGTAAGTGGTAGGGGCTGTTGTGTGAGCCTGTGGCCACATGGGAGACCTGGGTTCAGATCCTGGACCAACCTGAACAGACCATACATGGTGGCATGTGTCTTTAACCCTAACTCACTGGAGGCTGGGACAGAGGATCACAATGGCAAGACTGCCCAAAATACCTCTGTCTCTCTTCTCCTCCAATCTCCCTCCCAACCCTCCTCAATGTGACAAAAAATAAAATATTTCAGAGATACAAACTGGTACATATGAAATATGTTTAAACTCTAAAAAAAAGATGCAACAATACATTCCCAGGAATTTATAACTCAGATAAAAAATTTATACTTTCTCATCATCTTTCAAGTTCATCCACTTCTCTCTATATTCAGAGAAGTCATAACCCTAAATTTTGTGTTTATCATTCTCTCATTTTTCTTTATAGTTTTACTACATGCATTTGTGTCCACACGTAGACAGTATTTAGTTTACATATTTTTGGCCTTTTTACAAAAGGAATCATAAGTATTCTTTGGTGACTTTTTCATTCAAGGTATTTCTAAGATTTAGCCACTTTGTTGGATATTGCTATAGTTCCTGGTGTCAGAGAATTTCATTTTATGAAGTAGGCTAACTTATTTATCCATTCCTCTGTTGATGGGCACTTGGATTGGTTCCAATTTCCCACAGTAAGCAGTGGAATTTTGAAGATGCTTGTACATGTGACTTAGCATCCATGGAGCAGAAGGATAAGGCTCTAGTTCCTTAATGGTAACATGGAGCAGCCAAGTTTTTCTTATTTATCTAAGAGAAGAATTGATAGGACTGAAGTTTTTCTTCTTTTTAGAAAAAAATTATTTTTAGAAAAAAATATTTATTTTATTTTATTTATTATTATTTATTTTAAAGTTTGCTATAGGGCATGTACATTCATGATAGTGAGAGTGAGAGAAAGTGAGAAAGCAAGCCACCAGGTCCGGGACTCGAATTTGATCAGTCATGTGGAGTCTAGCACCTTAACCACCATGCCACCTGCTGCACTGTAGGGTCTAGGTTTATGTATAAAATATGGATATAGCTGCTTTCACTTGCTGCTTGGGAAACTATATTTTGTGTGTTTATGGATGCCTCTTGATTCAAGTGAATTAGGAAAATGTTAAAATTTGAAACAATTTAATAAAATAGTAAAAAATATTTCTTCTATTTTATTTCTTTCTAAAACAGACTAGTGTCTTACGTTTCCTTTCCCTTTAGCACTTATCAAATAAAATATAAGTATGATTTCCTGCATACATAAATGACCCACGCCAAAAACCAAAGGACTTTATCTGTGTCCTCACAGGGAGGAATGTATCAGCTGATGAACGTATCAGTGATGTTTCTCAAGATCTTGTAAGGATTGGAGTGAACACACAGAGATGAGGCCAGATGCTAGCCGGACAGCTGAGGTTTACTTTAAATACAGAAAAATACCACTAGTATAAAGTAACTGTAAGAAAATGTTAGAGATACATACTTTTTTAATTTATTGATTTATTTTACATTCTTTCACTGAACATCATCACAGCATACAAAATGTGATTTCCCATCCAGAATATACTGTATAGTGGCTGAATCATACATGTTGTTTTCAACAAATAATTTTTCCATTTCTTGTTTTTTTGTACATATATTTATTTCCCCCTACTTCTCACCCTTTGCCATTTCCCATCCTCCTCCCACACTGTCTCTGATATCTACAGTTGTTTTACATTCCTTTTGATTTTTTTCCCACATTTCATTGATTCACAAAATATCTTAATGAATCTAACTACTTTCAATAGCAAGTTCAGCTGATATATACATACCTGTGAACACATGTTAGCTTTAGGCATGAAACTGTGAGTAGAATGAATATATTATAAAGTAGCACCTAGCTGAGGCTATATAGCTTACTGTGGTCATTAAATAGGTATTTTTAAATACTTTTTTTTTATTTCAAGAAAGGCAGTTTTGGCTTTAATAAATCAAAATAAAAAATGTTAGAGCTTCTTTTTTTCTTTTTAAAAGAAATGCAGTCTCAGGGATATCTAGTCATGTGAATGAGGCAACACAATACTGCCTGCTAGAGAGTCTAAGTCTGCTGGAATGACTAAGCTAAAATGGTGATCAGTTCACCACTTATTTGTTTAAAAAATAATGTTTCCAGATAATACTAGTAATAATAGACTGTACCAGGGAGTGCTTGTGGTGTTTTAGGAACTCCTGTAAGTGCACTGCTGACTCGAACCCTCATTACAGTCTGCCACAATGTGTATATGATAACAGCTCCACTTTACAGATACGAAAACTGAGGCCCCATGAAGTTAAGTACTTTGTCCAAGGTTGCAACTGTGGTGGGGCAAGATCCTAACTGGTGAACTGGCTCTAGAGTCCATGCTTCTAAGCTTTAGTCTTGAATTCGCTTTTTAATGACAAGTTACAAACATCCAAACTTTTCATTTTATTTTTCATAATTTTTTTAACAGAGATTTTTGCTATAGGGTATGTGAGCTCATTGGAGAGACAGAGACAGAGAGAGAGAAAGTGAGAAATCACCCCCTGAGGGGATGGTCATGATTCAATCCCTTCTTCTCTATTCTCCTGGGATTTGGGGCATCCATATACATGTGCCTGGCATGAGTTTCAAGCCTCTAGGTCCAGGACTCGAACTACGGTTGGCCATGTGTGAACTATGGTTGGCCAGTACGTTAACCATTATGCCACCTGCTGGCCCTAGTTTTTCATAATATTTTTACTTCATTAATTTGATCAGCAAATTTTTTCTTCATAGATAATGAAAATGCTACCCAGGACACTGTTTGACTTACTGAAAGTTAAGACTAGACCCAGCCATGTTGGCACAAGTGGCAGGGCACTTCAGTGTAAGGCTGGGGCCACACGGGAAGCCTGGGTTGGGAGACCAACGTAAACAGGCTGGTGTGGCAGTGGGTCCCTGTAAGCCCAGCTAACTGGGAGGCTGGAGCAAATGATGGCGATGACAAGACCCTGTCAAAACCCCCTCCTCCTTTGGCGGAAGCCGC
>NW_006209847.1:3326094-3351553 GCF_000334495.1 Tupaia belangeri chinensis | reverse complement strand
TAATAAGCAGGAGGAAAAAAATGCACATTTGATGACTGAAGAGAGTTGTATGGACACAACTGGGGTCTACTTTATAATATGTTCATTCTACTCCCTGGGGTTTATGCCTAGGATCAGATTTGGATACATGTGTAAGGATATGTCAGCTGTGCTAGCTAGTGGATATACTTAGACTAATTGAGTTCATTGGTAGAACAATTGAATGGGGGGGGGCGGAAGCCATTGAGGGCAATCATGAATGTCAGGGACAATGGAGGAGGAAGATGGGACATGGCAGAGGGTGGGGATGGGGAACCTAGGATGGCAAAACAAAAGGCAAGGTATGCAGGACACAAAAATTGGGAAATCATTTGCTGAGAACATATATGTTGATGTGCTTGATTGAGCCAATGCACAGTGTATTTTGGATGGAAAATTCATATGTGTGTTGTGATGAGAAAAAAAAAATTTATAATAAAAAACAAAGTATAAAAAAAAAAACAAACCCTCCTCCTTCTCCTCTTCCCCCTGCTCTTGCTCATAAAAAAAAAGAAGTGAAGATTAGCAGAGTCCATATTTATAGAATGTACAGTCCAGTTGGTGGTGGCTTCTATTCTGAAATAATTATGTGTGCATATCTCTACAAAGTATTACTAAAAAAGTAAAGGAAAGTAAAAGCCTCATGCATGCTCAAAAGTCCATGGTTACAAATTGGATAATTTGCAGTGATGTTTAATCCTCTTAGGGAATTTTCTTCTAGCCTTTTGAATGTTCTCACTGATGTTTAGAGTAGTGTGTTCTCATTAACCCCTTCCATTAGATGGTGGTCTATAATTATGCTTCTGTTGTACTCCTGTCCTTCCTCAGGAAGAGAGAGATGATGGATTTAGCATAAAGCTGGACCTTACTGTATCAGTAAGTAGCCCGACTGCTGTGCGCATCAGGTTAACTTTCATGATACATAGAGGTAACACAATGGAAATCACAGTTTAGAAATCCAATTTATCTTGCTGTGAATAGAATTGCCTCCAATACAGATGACAATTAGTTTTGTTCCATAGCACTGTTAGAGAAATGTGACATTGAAAAACTACTCGTAAACTACTAAAGCATTCATCTATCCCAAGTTCATGCCACAGAAGGAAAATGTTAATTTCGTTTATGTGAAAAAACATAAAAGGTTTTTTTTTATTTTTATTTTATTTTTTTACAAAGAACAGTCACAAGGTCAGGATACGACTGCTGAGGTAATGAAGTGAAGGCTTCCCTGAAACTTTTAGTTGCTTATACATTCTATTAAAGCTGCAAAATTCTGCTGATTCTTGTTTCTCCAGACCACTGGGGTTGCAGCTGAGTCACATTATAGATTAAGTGGGGAGTGATGCCAATCTTTACTGTTTCCTCTCAAACTGCACTGGGCCTACTGCTGCTGCTCTTGACGGGCTTTGGTCTACTCTTTGGCTCCAGCTTCCTCCTCCTCTTCTTTGTCAAGTCCATTCACTTCTTACACCATTATATGGTATAGCCCCAAAATGCACCGTCACTTTCACAGTGAGAATAAAAAGACTCCTGCTGTAGAGCACTCCAGAAACTGTTTAAAAAAAACCTGGAAATATGGATAACAGTTTTTCACCCATCTCTGGGCAAGAACACATTGTAAGAAACTGAATTGCAAGACATCTGAGTCTAGTCTTGCAATTCAGTTGTGTATGTGTTTATTGATCACATACAAGGGGCAAGATGCTGTCTAAGGAGAGCATGATATGGTGGAAGGAGTCAGATCTGGAGCAGGGCAGACGTGGGTGAGAATTCAAGTCCCACCATTCACCAGCTGTGCAGAGCTGGGCAAATACTCAGTATTTCTGAATTTCGGCTTCCTTCTTGGTAAGTGGGGATAATATTGGACTGTTGGAAAGGTCATGATGCATTTTGCACAGAAGAACATAGAAAACTATGTTATGACTTTTCTGACAACCCAATATCTACCTTATGTGGCTATTGGGAGGATTAGACATTATGGTGCATCTAGCACATAATAATGTTAAATGGTAATTATCATTAGGTCATGTAGGGGTAAAGATGAGACCTGGTTCCCACCTCTAAGGAGTTTGTCCTAGAAAAGGAGAGAAAATAAGTGCATAGATAGATGTGCAAAGGAGCTTTGACGTGCCTTGTTGAGAGTGCTATGGAGAGATACTATTGGTTGTAATATTGCAACAATCTTTTTTTTTTTCTTTTGAGAGGTTATCGCTATAGGGCGTGTGCACTCACCAGACAGACAGGGAGAGACAGAGAGATAGAAAGCGAGAAATCACCCCCCCAGGAGGGATGGCCACGCCGCAATCCCTTCTCCTCCATTCTCCTCTCGGGATCTTGGGCACGCACGCACATGCGCCTGACATGAGTTTTAAGCCACCAGGTCCGGGATGCGAACCGCAGTCGACTACATGGGAGTCCAGCAACATAGCCATTATGCTAACTGCTGGTTCCCGCAACAATCTTTTAACTGATCTCCCTGATTTCTGTCTTGCATTCCCCATCTACTCTTTATTCAACAGCTAGCATGTTCATTCTTAAGTGCAAATATGACCACATCAATTTCATACTTAAATTACTCCCACGGCTTTTCATGTCTTTAGGGGTAGTATTCAGTATATGAAATCTTGCTTAATTCTCCAGCTTCATTTTTTTTCCCTCTCCACCTTTCCCATGCTCAAGTATACATGTTAAAGACCAGCCCTACTAAATTTCTTTTTCACTTCTGTATTAGAGTTCTCCAAAGCGACAGATTAAGTCGTACAGATATGAAGTCTAAGAAGTCTCAAGGTCTGCAGTTGGGAAGCTAGAGGCCTATGAAAGTCTGAAGGCCTGAGAATCAGGAAGTTGAAGGTCTCTTGAGTCCTTTTAGTTTTCAAAGTATTCTTGCCCCCTTTTAAATTTACTCTATTGAATCGTGAAAGAGAATGGGTCACTCATCACATAGACTACTTCTCATTTTGGATTTGCTTGCTTTCTTCCAAATGATGGCATTTAACCTGTTTTTCACCTTTTATTTTATGTAAACTTGAAGTTAGAGCTAGAATCTTGATTCAGTTCAGGTTCAACAGTTTTTTTTTTTTTTGAGAGAGATTTTTGCTATAGGGTTTGTGTGCTTTTCAGAGAGACAGAGAGAGACAGAGAGACAGAGAATGAGAAATCTCTTTTCAGGGGAATTGACCACACCTCAATCCCTTCTCCTGCATTCTCCTCTTGGGATCTTGGGCACTGCATGCAAACATGCCCAGCCCGAGTTTTAAGCCATGGGATCTGGGACTTGAGCCACGGTTGATTATGTGGGAGTCCAACAACATAACCACTACACCACCTGCTGGTCCCCACGTTCACCGTTTTCAACCAGCACACGCCACAGGTAGAGTCTGGCACTCCATATTACATCATACTAGGAAGAACATGTTGTCTTCTTGTTTTAGGAATGCTAAGAGTGCTCATATTGCTCCCTTATGCTCAGCAAATAATCTGTGGGTTATTAACTTCGTTACTCTGTAAAGTCCAGTTACTATCTTTTCACCTGTCTGTTTTAGGAGCTATTGATGTTTGCTTGAATGAATATTTTATTAGAAGCTGTAAAATGGTGATTTTTCTAATGCCATAAGTCCTGCTACATTTATTAGTTGAAAATTCTCCTGTAAAGAATAGTTTTCTCAGGACCAGCAGTTAGTGTAATGGCTATGTTGCTGGACTCCCATGTAGTTGACTGTGGTTTGAGTCTTGGACCCAGTGGCTTAAACTCATGCTGGGTGTATGTGTGTGTGTGCCCAAGATCCTGAGAGGAGAATGGAGGAGAAGGGATTGTGCTGTGGCCATCCCCCCCGGGAGGTGATTTCTCACTTTCTGTCTCTTTCTGTCTTTCTGGCGAGCGCACACACCCTATAGCAAAAAAAAAAAAAAAAAAAAAGAATAGTTTTCTCTCTCTAATTTAGAGCTATAAGCAGCTCTCCCTCCTTATGTGCAGTTTTGCTTTCAAGTCTCAGTTACCTGTGGTCAGCTGTGGTCTGGGAAATCATCATGGCTCGTCATGGCTTAATGGTCTAACTTTATCTGAAGCAGATGTGTTATCAGAAGCTCAATGGGGATGATGCGAGCCTACGTTGGTGGTGGATCTTCCTCACTTAGGCCACTCGACTCATAAGCCAATCTTGCCTGGAAACACCCTCAAAAACACATCTAACAACAATGTTTTACCAGTGTGGACATAACCTAATGCTATGTTACAATGTCTATGTCATTCATTTCATTTCTATCATTGTGTAGGCATTTTATCACCTCACATCATCACAAGAAGGGTAAGTACAGTACAATGAGATATTTTGAGGGAGAGAGAGACCATATTCACATAAATTTTGTTACCAAATATTGCTATAATTGTTCTATTTTAGTATTGCTGTTGTTAATATCTTATTGTGCCTAATCTATAAATTAAGCTTTATCAATTATATACTATATATGATATATATATATATTTATATAGATAGGGTAAACAAGGTTCAGTAATATCTACAGTTCCAGGCATCCACTGGGAGTCTTGGAATGTACCTTCCTGTAGATCAGGGGAACAACTGTGTTTTTTGTTTTGGAATGTAGTGACTTATTTATTTATTTATTTATTGATTTTAAGAATGACAAGATGGATTCCAAATTCATTCTCTTTAAAGGGTTTTCCTTTTGTTTTTACAAAATGTTTCATCATGGATTTTTATATAACATATATTCAGTGTATTTCAACCAATTGCTGTCATTCTTTCTGATGCACAAATCATCCCATGATTGGCCAGTGGGAGTCCCTTTAAGCTGATTTCTGTGACCTGTTGAAGAATCTTATTAAACTTTGGTAGCTTCCTTGGTTTCTGGAATAGGAAAATGCTCCAAGCTCACCTTGAATTTTTTTTTTTTTTCCTGACCTGTAGTCAGTATTTCTCCAAGAAGCTCTGGTTTCTTTCATTGCTCTGTAATGTTTGAATACCAAATCTGGTCAGGAGGGGTGCTCATTACTGAGTTGTTACTGCTTCTAAGCCTTGTTAGTAAACAAGAGCTAGGGATTGTTTATTTAAAAACAACCAATGACTTCAAATGAAATTTCTAATTTAAATCGAACTTTAATAGGGTTTTTATTTAACTTAAAAATTATACACTTGTGTCTTTCCTCTTCAGGGAAAATCTTGATTCCTGATAACACCATTGTGATGATTCATTTTAGGTGTCGACTTGATTGCATTAAGGAATACCTTGCTTGAGAGCTGGTAAAACATTATTTCTGAATGTATCTCTACGGGTGCTTTCAAAGGAAATTGGTAGGGGAGTCTGAGTGGATTAAGTGGGGGAAGATATACCTTCAGTGGGGCAAGCACTATGCAGTTGGTTGTGGGTCCAGTTAGAATTAAAACAGAGAGAAGGCAAATTGGTCTCTGTCTCTACTGGAGCTGGGGAAGCTCTTTTTCTCTTGTCCTTGGACATCGGAACTCCAGCATCTTTTGCCTTCGGACTCCAGACCTTACACTCATGGCATCACCCATTGTCTCCACCCTGTACCCCACCCTGGACTCTCAGGCCTTAGACTTGTGCTGAGCCATGGTACCAGCATTCCCGGGCTTGCAGCTTGCTGATGTCTTTCATAGGACTTCTCATTCAGCATAATTGTGTGAAAAAAATCCCCTAATAAATACCCTTTCATTTCTCTTTCTCTCTCTCTCTCTCCATCCTATTGGTTCTGACTTTCTAGAGAACCCTGACTAATACACACAACAAACATTTTAAAATAAATTTATCCTACTATATATGTATATAGTTAAAAATAACAATACTACCATTGCTAACAATGATTGGATTACTGGGTAAAGTTTAAGGGTTTATTTTTTCCCCTTAGAATATAGCTCATTAAATAAGTATGGTCCAAATATTGTGCTTTAAAGCCATTTGAGTTATTTCTTCTCTGTGTGGTAAATTATCTTTTCTAATGACTTATATACCACCACTAATGAGTCCTCATTATACTTGAAAAGGCAAGATTTTTGTTCTAATCAACCTCGTTCACACGGGGGAAGGGCGCTGGAGATTCGAGCTGCAGAATAAATTAGTTGGAGCAACAGAAACCAGAAAGATATGCTATACAAATATGTGGTCATGACTGATTCTACTTTGAAGAAACTTGTCAGAGAAAGGAGAACAGCAGGTAGAGAATTTCCTGCCAGTGTGAATAACTGAGCCTCCTAGCTAATAACAGGCTTCTGTTCGATTTCTTAATATAATCCCTTATCAACCTATGGATATGACCAAATTTCCTATTCTTAGTTTCCAGGTCATTTTTGGCATATGAATATTGAGCAGAGGGTTACAAATGAGGTTGAGTTAGACTCACAGACGGCAGTTATCTTTCACTGTTGCTGAAAGTGGGGATGAAGAAGATGTCAGGTGGTGCTTCTGCTTCCGTAGATTTCTTCTAGGTAAGAGGAGTGAAAGAAAAGTCAGATGAAGGAGAAGGAGATGGGAAGCAGGGGAGGAAGGACAAGAAGATAAAGATTATAATAGCTCTCCTCTACTATACTAGACACTGTGCTAGGCGATTTAATTAATTTGAACAATTTTCAGAATGCAAATCAACTGAAGGCATGTATTATCAACTCCATGTTTAGCACAAGGTTTTAGCCTCTTCTTGGGTCTGGAATAAAAGAGGGATTTGTTGAGTAAAACATTTTGCTAGACTAGATGTGTGCTTTGGATTGAGACTAAAACCAGGGCTCTTACCCAGTGTTTTTCTAGAGAAATAATAAGGATCATCAGTATTATGAATCAAGCTCCTAGCCTAGGGCCAAGTGCATAATAAGTGCTCAATAAATATTTGTTGGATGATTGAATCACTCAAGTACTTTTCATCCAACTTTAATATGCAATGGGAAACTAGAAATATACTCATGAAAATTTTATTAAGAAAACAATTTATCTAAGGAAATGGACTTATTAGAAATACTATAAATGTTGAAATAAGCATATAAACTTTACTTTTACATTTACTGTACTGAAATGAAATATCTGGAGAATCTGTGGATAGTATAATATCTTTTCAATGTTAAGAGGAGCTTTAGAAATCATCCAAGGGCCAGCAGGTGGGGTGGTGGTTAAGGCAATAGGCCCCCACATGGCAGACCATGGTTCGAGTTCTGGACCTAGTGGATTGCTTTCTCACTTTTTGTCTCTCTCCATATCTCTATCTGATGAGCACATATGCCCTGTAGCAAATTAAAAAAAAAAAGATAAATAAAATTAAATAAATAATTCTTTTTTAAAAAATAAATCATCCAAATCCTCATTTTGTAGATGAAGAACCTGAGGACCAGATGTAACTGTGACTTGTGCAAAGCCACACTTCTTGTTAGGGACAGGGTCTGATCCTGGCTTCTTGAGTTTTCCTTCTAGGCCCATCCTGCACCCTCACATCACACCCAGTGCCCAGTCAATGGCAGAGAGGAGGAACTGACTTCTACGTTCATTGAACCCCATGTAATTACTTATTATTATTATTATTTTTTAAAGAATTATTTTATTTAAATCTATTTATTTATTTTAATTTGACCAGAGAGGGGGGGAGAGAGAGAGAAAGAGAGCAAGAAAGCAAGTTGCCAGGTTTAGGACTTGAACTGTGGTTGGCCATGTGGTAGTCTAGTGCCCTTAACCAACCACACCACCTGCCGGCCCCATTATTATATTTTTACTATAGGGCATGTGTGCCCTCCAGAGAGACACAGAGAGACAGAGACAGAAAGCAAAATATAATCCCTAAAGGCGGATGGCCATGCCACAATCTCTTCTCTTCCATTCTCCTCTTGTGATTTTGGGCACGCACGCACACGCACCTAGGTATGGGACTCAAACTGCGGTCAATTATGTGGGAGTCCAGTGGTATAACCATTACACCATATACTGTCTCCCTCCCCATGTAATTATTTTTAGAATCCTGGGAAAAATCATTTCAGGCCATTTCCCAAGATGAGAAAGATGCTCATAAGTCATGCATTTCAGAAAATAAGAAAATTCAGCAGATCCAAAAAAGGTTATTAACACAAGAAATCAGACAGACTCTCAAGCTGTCAGATAGATGCTGCAATATAAGGAACATTTCTGTAGCAATGCCATGAAACAATCGGGATATCTGGGAGAGAGAGTCTACTTTCTTACTAAGAGGTTGGCTAGAGTGACTAGTTACGTTTCCCTCATTTTCATTACCTGTGTTTGTGATGGACAACTATAATTTTAATTCCTTCTGTCGGGGTAAGGGTGGAAGACAAAACTAATGATGCCACCAGAGAAAGCACACAGAGAGTATTTACCATCCTGGGATCAGTCGACCAAAAATTTTGCTAGCACATCACTCCGAGGGTGATGAGCTCTGTGGGAGCTGAGAGTAGCAATGAGTTGTGCCAGCTACCCATGGAGGGTGACAGTTTAGAAACAATGGACTGAAAAATGTCATAAATTTGAAAAACAATGAACTGTCTGGTGTCAGGGTTTAGAGATTGATGGGACTGGCGCCTGGAAAGCCAGATAGGAGGAGTGTAGAACTTCACACCATTTTAACATTCAAAATATCCTCTACAATGATTCATTAAAAGCCATAGAGATATAAATACATATCTATGTGTGTGTCTACACACACACACACACATACACACTCACACTTTATATTGTTCTCTGTGTTTGAAAGGCTCAGGAACTAAAACTTGTTTGGAGATATTTAGTCAAGAGAAATTGTTAATAGTCTTAGTGGCTGAGGCTGCCTTTAACTTTCTTTTCCCTTTATCCTTATGTAATTAAAGGCGAAGGGCAACAGAAGAGAGCAAGGATTTTATTTATTCTGGTGCTCTCCTAGCAGGGCTGCTGCAGGTGGCCATACCGGTTCTGCATTGCGTAACATAGGTTGTGACATGAATGGCACAAAAGTGGTGTGACAAAGCTGTCATTCCAACGTCTGTAGCCTGACAGGGGTGGGTGGGGGGTAGGGTGGGGGTGGGGTGTGTTTGTGGTTTGGAATTGAAACAACTAACTAATTCTTGCCTCTAACTAACCGTGAGTTCCAGTTCCGGGAAAGCAGGAAGTAAAGAGTAAGGAAGCGTTCTGAAGTTCCAGAGAAGGAAAGATATGTTTCCAGTACACACACAGAACCCCTCTGCAAAAGCCAAAGGGCCTATTAATCCAAGGTCTTTTATTTATTTATTTTTTTCACTTTTTATTTATTTATTTATTTGGAGAGATTTTTGCTATAGAGAGTGTGCGCAAGCCAGACATAAAAGAGAGAGACAGAAAGCGAGAAGTCACCCCCCAGGGGGGATGGCCACACAATCTCTTCTCCTCCATTCTCCTCTTGGGATCTTGGGCACGCACGCACATGAGCCCAGTGTGAGTTTAAGTCACCAGGTCCGGGGCTCACACTGCAGTCGACTACATGGGAGTCCAGCGACCTAGCCATTATGCTAACACGCGTAGTTTGCTGTGATTGGTGAGACCTTAACACAGGGTCTTTAAAGAAATCTCTGCCCAGACCTTAGCTGGTCACTAAACTAACTGAGCAGAGCTGTCAGTAGCTACACACAGCAAAGAATACAGACTTAACAGAATTTGTTCAGGAAACTCTTTAAATAAATAACAACAACCAAAGCTGCACTTTAAACAAATTCTAGGAAATTGGGATACTAGTAGCTCATGGACCAAATGTTAAGAAACACGGGTCTAAATGGTGTGTACAGTATTTATCATGCCAATTTATATTATGCATATGTAAAATCATTATCATGATTGCATATTCCTATTTTCCCAAGGAGAATAAAAACTCTTTGTGTACCAGAGCAATGTTCTTTACCCTTTGGATCCCTAAGGCTTTCATCTTATAATCAACATCTAAATATTTGCCAAATGAATCAATAAATAAAAGCATTGTTTTCAGGGACAACTAAATTCTCAATTCCAAACTACTAATTGACCAGGAGAAACTTTTTGAATTTGGAAACTCATTCGTTAAGTCAAAAATGGCCAGCAACTACTTTCTTAATTAAGAAAGCAGTTAATTTTGTAGAGATTCGAACTGAGAAAAATCACTGCAATTGTTTCCACAAATTGTTTTCTTGAAAAGTGCTAAGTAGTCAAACTCTCGCAGAATTTGTACATGGAGAAACTTTCATCTTGGATGCTCTGAGAGGAAGGACAGAAACCCTGAACTGCAGAAAGATATATGTCCTGCAAAGTATTCATTTCTTATTCACCGGAGATGATAGTTTTAGGCGAATGAAATACCAGCAATTTTGTCATCATTTGTCTTTTCAGTCTCAACGCTGATCATTTATAGACTTTCTCTCCCTTATGGCCATCTGCCTCGTGTACACAAAACAGGCTGTTTGCCGGGATTGGGGAGTCTGGTTCAGACACAGAGAGGTGTTACCCCTGGTTTTAGCTGGTCTCTGTGGTAGAGATGTGGTGCGAGTTGGTTTCCTGGTGGTTGAATTAATATTCTCTCACACAGAGAAACTGTGAGATAGTAAAGGAATCTTTTCAGAGAGAAAGGTGCAGTTGGATTAGATCACATGGCACCATTCCAGTTCTCTGCCAGAGAGAAATAGGTTGTTAGGTTGTGAGCTCAGCAAGTCTCCAGCAGAATTCAGCTAATTGGTCTGCCCAAATGAAAGGAGCTCATTAGAAACTGGCTAGGGGATCACAGGTTCTCTTAGTGCAGTGTGTAAATAGATATTAGTAGAGGCTTATTTAAGAAGACAGTGGTGAAAAAAAATACCATACATTGTCTAAGTTAGTTATATTTGTACCAAACATGTTTTTTAGAAATGATCTCAATTGTAGCATTCAGGAAGCAGAGGTGATATCACTATTTAATTGATAAGAAAATTCTAATTAGTTACAATTGATGTATAATAAACTGTATGCTTTTAAAGTATACAGTTTGATAAACCTTGACATATGTAGGAGGTGGAATCTTCAAAAAAATTAATGGAAAATGCATATCATGGAAAAAACTATGCACGGATTAAAATATTTTTGGCATCAAAATAAGCTTTTACTTTAATTAGATTTTTCTGTGAACTTTTTTTTTTTTTTTTTGGAGAGGTTTTTGCTATAGGGTACGTGCACTCGCCAGACAGACAGAGAGACAGAAAGTGAGAAATCTCTCCCCAGGGGGATGACCACGCCACAATCCCTTCTCCTCCATTCTCCTCTCGGGATCTTGGGCATGCACGCACATGCACCCGGCATGAGTTTTAAGCTACTGGGTCTGGGACACGAACCGTGGTCAACTACGTGGGAGTCCAGTGACATAGCCATTATGCTAACTGCTGGTTCCCTTGGCTCATAAGATTATAGAAACCGTCAAGTTCTAAGATCTGTAGTCAGCAAGTTGGAGACCTAGGAGAGCCAGTGGTGTAGTTCCCAGTCTAAATGTCGGCAGACTTGAGACCTAAGAAGAGCCAATGTTTGTGTGTCTGAAGGTAAATGAAAAAACACAACGTGCCAGGTGGTGTTTCCTTGGCTTCTCAGTTTCTTCAAGCACATGCACCGATTAGTATTAGCTGATCTGCAGATATATGGATTTATGTCTGTATATCACTCTCCTCTCCAATACGCTGTCCTGTAAATTCTAGCTGCTTTGGTCTTCCCTTACTTTCAGCTCTCTCTTTGTCTCAGGGTGCCTGTTGGGATTTGTCTGAATCCCTATCTCTGCACTGTGGCATGGAAATTTTCAGGGTAGTAAGACTAGAGAAATTTCTGGCTTTATCTCATTTGTTTTCTTTTGATGATCATTGTCCTTTTTTTTTTTTGGCATTTATTTATTTATTTATCCCTTGAATGAGAGAGATGGAGAGATGCAGAGCCAGAGATATAGTCCTTTGGCAGGGATTTGATGCTACAATCCACCCCAAGCCTCCATCAACCCAGATTATGGGCACTTGTGTGCCTGATATACCTAGAGAGGTTCCAGATGGGAACCAGTGGCCTTCCCATGTGGGTGTGCCTCACAGAACATTGTGTCTCACCTCTGTGCCACCACCCAGTCTCTCAGTGATCGTTATCCTTTGTTGCCTCTTCTTGTGTGTTAAAAACTGTTCTTTCATATCTTTATTCACTTTTTTGGGATTGTTCCTAGTGGGAAGGGAATTTTGAATTTTACTACCCAATCTTGTCTAGCAGTGGGAGTCTCTGGGGAGCTTTTAAAAACACCAACTTGCTTCATTTGTATTATGACCAAGCGTGAAGACTGAGTTTCATGTAGCTCCTAAATAGACCTTTCTTCTCTCAACATAATTCCCTATTAATTTGTAACTTTTATCATTTGACATCCACTATTATACTTATTTTCTTGCCTTAATTAAATCAATTTGCTCTTTAGCATGGTGCCAGTTGAGTGGATTCTACTCTAATTGAAAAGATATTATTGTGGCCATTCTAAGGAAGAGAAAATTGCTCTCTTTTTTTGGAAGAACATCAATGTTTCAGTTCTATTTAATATGTAGGAGTGAAAATCTATTCAGTATATTGGCCTGATTTGAAAAAGTTCAACTGTCATTAGAGAGTGGGCAATTACCCACTGGCTTAACCAAGCCCCAAATTTTTCTGACTTTATCTTTATTGACTATTTCTCTCTATTTCTAAGAAAATAAAATATAATTTAATGTTATATTTGTAGTGATTCAATGATACAGAAAAAGCATCAAAATGGATCCCATCAGAGTTGATTTCTATACCCAGGTCTACCATTAATTAACCACTTAACCTTGGGTAAGTCAATGAAGTACTATAGGTCTCATATTCTTCATCTGTAAAATGAGGATGGTCACTAATTTCCAACCTCCTCTCCCAATGCAAATATTGTAAGATACATCAACATCTTTTTGGACCCATGATCAATTTGGGACTTCCTTGGTTTCAGTAAGGGGCCTTCTTTTAGATCAAGTGAAAAAAATATATTTTGTCTCACGATAATACATCTATAGGATATGTGCACTAGCTGGGGGGGGAGAGAGAGAGAGAGAGAGAGAGAGAGAGAGAGAGAGAGAGAAATCATCTCCCAGGGAGAATGGCTATGCCACAGTCCTTTCTCTTCCATTCTCCTCTTGGGATTTTGGGAACATAAGCACACATGTCTGGTGTGATTTTCAAGCTGTTGGGTCTGGTACTTGAACTGTGTTTGGCGATGTGGGGAATCCAGCACTTTAATCACTACACCACCTGCTGGCCCTAGAGTACAGATTTTGAAGAACACAAAGCCAAAAAAGTGTTCTTTGATATGAACATGAACATACCCTAATTGCTTGAATGAAGATGAACATGATAGTCTTTTTTTTGTTTTTGGAGAGGTTTTTGCTATAGGATGTGTGTGTGCTCGCCAGACAGACAAAGAGGGACAGAGAGACAGAAAGCAAGAAATCAGCCCCCCCCCCCAGGAGGGATGGTCACTCTGCAATCCCTTCTCCTCCATTCTCCTCTTGGGATCTTGGGCATGCACGCACACGCACCCAGCGTGAGTTTTAAGCCACCAGGTCTGGGACGCGAACCGTGGTCGACTACATGGGAGTCCAGCGACATAGCCATTACGCTAACTGCTGGTCCCAAGATGATAGTCTTTTAAGATGTGAGCCAAATTAAATGATAAAAACAGACAAACCAATAGACAAACCAGTAGATGAAAACCATCTATCAAAATCAAGATCCTGTTAGGTAATAGGTAAAAAGATTAACTAGAAATAGCAAGCCAGTGTCATGATTTTTTTTTTTTGTTTTGTTTACATGATTTCAGAATGCCAAAATTAATCAGTTGGTATGGCCCAGAACTCTTACCCTTTTCTTACGTTTTTATTGAGGTATACATACAAACAATAAAGTGAGTCAAATGTATTAGTCTTAAGTGTACAGTTTGAAAAATGTTTATATATGTTACCCACTGACATGATCATCACTCTACGCAAGAGCCAAAAACTTTCTACAACCTTACAAAGTTCTTTTTTGCTTCTTTCCAGTTAATTAAAAAACTTTATCTTTAATAACTGTACATATTTACAACATGCAAAATGGTTTCTCCCCGGGTTGAATACAGTGCTCATTACTCAAGTCAAAGATATTATCATATACATTATCATCAATAGAGAACTTTTCAAGTTTGTTTCTGTTAAATGTTTTTTCTCTCAATCCCCTACATATATCCCCCTGTTACTCACTCTCTCCTATACTGTTTCTAGTATCTTCAGTTGCCCTCCATGCAATTATACCTCCCAATCTTTCAGTTTTTGCCATAAAGTGCAGATATTTGGTATATATTAAGTGGAGACATACAATGCATGCCTTTCATAGTCTGGCTTGCTTTGCTAGCATTAAATCTTCTGTATTTGTCCACTTTGTATAAAATATTAGGATCTAATTATTTATAGATGAGTAGTACCCTATAGTGTATATGTGCCAATTTTTTTTCAATCCATTCGTCTATTTTTGTACATATAGGCTGATTACAAGTCTTGGCAATTGTAAATAATACTGTAGTGAACATGAATGTGCAAGTGTTTTTCTTTTATTTTTCTTTCTTTCTTTTTTTTTTTTTTTTGAGAGAGATTTTCGCTATAGGGCGCGTGTGCTCACCAGACAGACAGAGAGAGATATAGAGACAGAAAGTGAGAAATCACCCCCCAGGGGGGATGATCACGCCGCAATCCCTTCTCCTCCATTCTCCCCTTGGGATCTTGGGCACGTATGCATACACGCCAGGTGTTGCCACCGGGTCCGGGATGCAAACCGCGGTCCACTACGTGGGAGTCCAGCGACATAGCCATTACGCTAACTGCTGGTTCCCTGCAAGTGTTTTTCTGACAATGTTTCCCTATCCTTTGGGAATTACTAGGCTGTATGGTAGTTTTATTTGTAGGTTTTTGAGAAACGTCCATATTGTTCTCCACAGTGATCTTACAAATTTACATTCCCATCAACAGTGTAAGAGGACTCCCTTTTCACCATAGCCTTGCCAGCATTCATCATTCTTTATTTTTTAAATCTTAACTATTCTGACATGGCTTAAGTGGTATCTCATTGTGGTTTTGATTTGCATTTCCTTTATGATAAGAAATGTTGAGCATGCTTTTATACATTTTTTGCCATTCGTGTATCTTCCTTGGAGAAGTTGTCTGTTTGGCTCATTCACTCACTTTTTAATTGGATTGATTTTTTTGGGCAGGTAAGCTGCTTGAGTTCCCTGTATATTATGTTTATCAGCCCCTTATCTGATGCATAGTTTGCAAATATATTCTCCCATTCTGAGGGTTGTCTCCTCACTCTGATTGTTTCTTTTGCTCTGCCGAAGCTGTTTTAGCCTGAAGTATTTCCACTCATCTATTTTCAAGATTATTGCCTGTCTTTGTGGGTCTTATTTAAGAAACCTTTGCCTACTTAGATGTCTCTGAGAGTTTCCTCTGTGTTTTCCACCAGTAGTTTTATAGTTTGAGGTTTTATGTTTAGATCTTTGATCCATTTTGAGTTGATATTTGGTAGTGGTGAGAAATAGGGGTCCAATTTTATTTTTCTGCAAGTGAATGTCCACTTTTTCCAGAACCATTGGCTGAAGAGGTTTTCTTCTTCTGACCGGATTGAGTTGTGCCTTTTGTCAAAAATTTAGTTGGTTGTATATTTTGGGATTTATTTCTGAATTCTCTATTCTGTTTCACTAGTCTACATGTTCATTTTCTTTGTGCCAGTACCATGCTATTTTGATTATCAATGCAATTCTGATCAAATTACCAGAGATATTCTTCAAAGAAGCAGAAAAATATCATTAAGACTTATCTGTAATCATATTGCCAAAGCAATACTGTTGAAAAAGAATAAATTTGGAGACATTTCACTTCCTGACCTTAAAATATATTACATAGCTGTGATAATACAGTGAACTTTTTTGAAAGAGATTTTTGCTATAAGATACATGTACTCACCAGAAGGATAGAAAGAAACAGAAAGTGAGAAATCACCCCCATCCCTAGGGGGTGGCCTTGCTGCAATCTCTTCTCCTCCATTCTCCTCTTGAGATTCTGGGCATGCATGCACACATACCTGGCATGGGGTTTTATTTTGTTATTTTTTTCTTTTTTTTGGGAGAGGTTTTTGTTATAGGGCGCGTGCGCTCACCAGATAGAGAGAGACAGAGAGACAGAAAACGAGAAATCACCCCCCGGGGGGATGGCCACGCCACAATCCCATCTCCTCCATTCTCCTCTCAGGATCTTGGGCACGCACGCACACGCGCCCGGCATGAGTTTAAGCCACTGGGTCCGGGACTTGAACTGTGGTTGACTACGTGGGAGTCCAGCGACATAGCCATTACGCTAACTGCTGGTCCCAGCCTGGCATGAGTTTTAAGCCACCAGGTTCAGAACTTGAACTGTGGTTAATCATGTGGGAGTTTAGTACCTTAACCACTATGCCACTTCCTGGCCCTGATCTAGTTAATTCTTATGATACCTTTCTTCCTCCTGTCATTCCTCTGATTTCTATCACCACTGATCTTGAATTTTATGCAAATATAACCATACCATGCATACTCTTTTGGGTCTAGTTTTGTATATTTAAGATGGAATCATGCTGTCGTATGTATTTGTAGTGTGTTCTTTTTTAAATTGCTGTTTAGTCATCCATTGTACAAATATGCCACAATTTATTTATTTATCTACCTGTTGGGCTTTTGGATTGTTTCTAGCTTTTGGCTATTAATGGCTATGAACATTCTTCTACATGTCTTTTGATAAATATATATACTCATTTAGAGGTGTAATTGCCAAGCCATGGGGGAAAGTTTAAGCTTAGCTTTGGTAAATATTGGCCTGGGCCTGATTGAAGTATTAAGCTGCTTTTGTATTTTCATTTTCTAAGAAAAGAAACACTTTGAAAGCATCACAGAAATAGAGGACTAGGAAGTGGGACCTATAAAAGAAATATTCAGGGTGATCGTATTTAGACTTAGTGTATGCCAAGTTGTGAGATGATGGCAGGGATAGGCAGGGACTGAGGGTAGCTCTGACTGTCTGAACAGTTCCTGCAAAGGATAAGTGATGTGCCTCAAGGACAGAGATGGCGATAGACCCTGGGGATACACGCACAGGCCAGGGTCAATCTTCTAAGAGGAGAGATACGGGAATGGAGTTCAAACCAGAAACTAAAGCCACATCTCAGTTTTGAGTAGAAGGTTGAGTCACATGGGACAACCGACTGTCCCATACTCTGCCTTGGTTTCCTCTAGGGTCACTGGCTTTGTGGTACATACAAATTAGGAGGGATTAAAGCAGAATCTTGGTGCAGGATCTGTCCATCAGTATTCTTTGAAAGCTCCCTGATTCTAATAGGCAGTGTTATGGTTGAATTGTGTCCCCCCCAAAGGATGTTAAGGTCCTGACTTCCGGTACCTGTGACTATATTTGGAAATAGTGTCTTTGCCAATGATCAAGTTAAGATGAGGTCATTAGAGTGGACCCTTTTCCAATATGACTGTTTTACAAAAGAGGAAATTTGAACACAACAACAGGCATTAAGAAAAGACACAGGGACTGAGATGCAAAGTCATAGGGAGAAGGCCATCCACAAGGCAAGGAAGGCCTGAGGGAGGCTACTAGGTGAGAAAGGCCTGTAACAGATTCTTCCTCACAGCCCTCAGGAGGAGCCCACCCAGCTAACATGTTGATTTCTGACTTCTAGTCTCCAGAACGGTGAGACAACGAATTCTGTTGTTGAAGCCACATGGTCTGTGGTATTTGTCAGCAGCCCCAGAAAATGAATGCAGGCGATGAGTGCTGAGAACTGCTGACCCGGGGGAGACAGAAGCATACTCTGAGAGACACTGAACTTGACTTAGAACCTCGTTTTCCAAAGCTCTCTAGTTTGCTTCAAATAATTTATATATGTGCTTTTAACTAGTTCCAGGTGTGTCAAAATATTTTTCCCCCAACTCTTGAGATGTCTCAATTACCAGGGTAGTTGTTTTCATCACAAACAACTTCTTCTGCTGGTTACCTGTGTCTCAAACAAATATTATCATTTTATTTGATAAAGTGAAAAAAGGTAAGAAGTGAGAGCACTCACTCTTACTACTTACATGTGTGTGTGTGGTGGTGGGGGAATAGAAGTGAAGACCTCATTTCCAATATAGGTCTGAAGAGTGATTTTATGTAGACTCTTTATATGCTGGGTTGTTAAATGATGGGAAGTAGATGACATTGGAAGTATCAGTTTTGAGGGGTCAAGATGGTCAGTTAAAGTTAATAAGCTAGTTGGTCTTTCTAAACCACGTCTTCTTGATAATTATAAGACAAGTAAGCTTATAACCAAAGTTATATAAAATTAAATGAGAACTTAGGTCTAAGATTCACTATCTTTATAAGATATTCTAAGAATTAAAACACTCAAAAAGTTGCTTATATAATTCCTTCTTTTCTATTAATACCACTAAAATCAGAGAAGAGAAATTTCCTTTTTATTTTCTTTTTGTTTTGGAGAGAGACTTTTACTATAGGGCACATGCACTCATTGGAGAGACAGAGAAACAGAAAGCGAGAAATCACCGCCCCCCTCAGGGGGGATGGCCATGCTACAGTCCCTTCTCCTCCATTCTCCTGTTGGCATTTTGGACACACATGCACATGTTTCCAGCTTGAGTTTTAAGCTCCTGGGTCCAGGACTTGAACTACGGTTGACTACGTGGGAATCCAGCAATGTAATCATTACACAATATGTTGGTCCCAGAGAGGATAAATTTTCTAGGGAAATTTGTTTTCAATGCCTACTGATCATGGTAGTGCTAGTTTCATGACCCTCTCCCCCTTCACCTGCAAAGATGAATTTCTGGGCAGTGAAGAGATTGCACCTGGTGCATCCAGGAGAGGGTAACTCCCTATGAAAGGAGGATGGGAGCTTATTGAGTGGTTTTAAAAGAGAAAGATAGCCTTTTTATTTTTTATTTTTTTACTTTTTAAAATTGCATAGTTTTATTTCCAGTGCTGGATTTGTAGGCACCCCATCTTCCTTCTCATAGTAAGAACATGATAATTTTATCATAAATAATTTAATTTAAATAATTTGTTTATACTAAGAAGAATCCATGAAATTCACAGAAGCATGTTCACTAATTTTCCTGTTGCTGACCACCTCACAATACCACACATACTAGCAAACTGCAAAGCCTTTTTTTATTTCTTAGTATTTCTTTTTCCTATTTTATTTTACAATTTCTTATTTACATTTAGTTGTTGTATCTCTTTCTGGGGTACATTATGATTTTTCAAAGCATGCATGTAGTGTGTGATGATAAAAAACTGATATTACCATATTTATCATCAACAAAGAACCTTACACTATGTCATGCACCTTTGATTTGAGTTCTACTAGTTTTTTATTGTGAATGATTGGCAATACATCTATCATGCACAATTGCCCTTTCTATTTCTATGTCTTTGAATCTTTTAATTGCTGCTACAGAGTGCAGACATTCAACATATGCTAAGCAGGGACATAGAGTGCTTGTCTTTCTTTGTCTGGTTTATGTCATTTAGCATTACACCTTCTAGATTAGTCTATTTTGTATCAAATGACAAGATCTCACTTTGTTTTTTATAACTCAATAGTATTCCATTGCATACACATGCCACATTTGCTTGATGTAGTCATTGGCCCTTGGACGCTTAGGTTCGTTCCATGTCTTAGCTGTTACAAATGATACCGCAATAAATATGAATGTGAATGGGTCTCTCTGATAGGGTGATTTCCTGTTCTTCGAGTTAACATCCAGGATTGGGATTACTGAATCATATGATGGATCTGTTTATAAATTTTTGAGAAACTTCCTTGAAAATTGTTTTCTACAGCGCCTCTTTCTCCCTTAAATTTGTGGCACACAACGGGAGAAATACATGGGCAAACATGAGCAATCGTTTTGGGAAATATTCTTGGTAGAATTTGCCCAGTGTTCAATAGAAAGTGCTTTTCCTGAAGTGATTTCTGAGAAACAATTGTTTCATTCTTGCTTTTCAGAATATTAATAGGTGTTCTTTGAGAAAAAGGTGCTTTGTAGCCAAGTGCTTGTGCATATCAGTGTGAGTCAGATGCATTCACTGCAGTGGTTCTCATACCTTACTATGCCGTTACACATGCAGCTCTCCAAGAGGATGCATAGTCCAAGGTCGTTCTCAATTTTCTTTTGTTACAGGACTAAGTTTTCTTGTAGTATCTCCTGTGGTTGGTGCTCCACATGGAGTGTGTTAGGAAATAGCATGTTAGACATACATGAAATTGTAAACTTTAGATGGTTTTCTAGAATATCCCATCAAAAACCTGTCAAGTGGGACTCAGGAAACTCTCATTTCTTTTTCTATTTTTTTCTCTACCTAAATCTTTGCCAAACAGAATATCTGAATCAAGTACTCAGTACATACCAGGGCACTTAAAGAGAAACAAGACAGTTTTTGTTTGGTCTGAGTGTCAGTGTATTTATCTGTGAAACAAGAAGGTTGGATGATGATTGCTAATGTCTCTTCCAGGTATTCAATTCTATGCTATTTTTTTAAATTTAAAAAGCATAATCCCTGATTCCAAGTTGATAACTGTCTAGGTTGAAGTACAAGGCAAATGACATAACTAGTGAGCAATTCCAAAGGCACATATCTATGTGCCAGATTGTGTGGTGCAGATTAGGGGGGCCTATACAAGTGCAGAAAGGAGAAACCAATGAGGCTGGAGCACTTCTAGCTCTCTGTGTGTTTTCTTGCCACATTAAGCACTTAATAGAGCTCCTAAAGCCATGAATTAATGACAATGTATTTGGTTACAGAGATACAACTTGCATTTACTACCTGGAGGGACTTCATTCTATGTCTACTTAAACTCATGTAATAACAGTGCAATGCTTGTAACAATGTGGTATTAATGAGAACACCACCAAATATAATGTATTTAATACTCATTGAAATAATTATTGCCTAATACCTTTTGCAGAACTTGACTTAAAAAGAATGTTTTAGGCTGAAAGAATGAATCAGAGTATTAGAAGTAGAAGAATCCTAGGTATCATTTAGGTCAGGAATTGGTAAACTTTTTCTGTAAAAATCCAGATAGTAAATAATTTAAGCTTTGTAGGCCCTTAGGTCATTGATGTGACTATTCGACTCTGATGGTGTAGCCCATGGGCAGCCATAGGCAATGTGTAAATAGCTGGAAGTAACTATATTCTAATAAAAATTAATACAAAACCAGGATGCAGGCTGGATTTGGCCAGTGGGCTATAGCTGTTGAACCTTGATGTGAATGATGACCAAGATAATGACTGGGTGTGATCAAAGTCACAGTGCCATGGACTGAATTATGCCTCCCCCAAATTCATATTTTTGAAGCTGTGACCTCCAATGTTACAGTATTTGAAGATAGGGCCTACAAGGGGTAAATGAGATTAAGTGAGGTCAAAAGGATGGGACTCTGATGTGACAGGATTAGTGTCCCCATGAGAAGAGACCCTGGAGTGCATATGCTCTCTCTCTTTCTGTCTCTCTCAGACATAGCAAGAAGGTGGTCAGCAGCAAACCAAAAGAGAGCCCTCACCAGAACCTGTTTATGTTGGCATCCTGATCTCAACTTCCATCCCCTGATGTTGTGAGAAGATAAATTTCTATTGTTGAAGCCACACACTCATAAGTCTTTTGCAGTACTTCATCACGGTATCTTCAGCGGGATAATACACATGATAAGTTATGGGCAAAGTGAGGGCTGGCACCCACATCTTCTGATGGCATTCTGAGCAGCACTAGATGGGAGGAAAAATGGACATATTTGCTTAATGTGAAAAGGAAAGTACCTATTTTTTTTTTTTCATTTCACACTTTTATACTTTGGTCCAATGTATAGATGAATGGATTAAAGACTTGTATCTTCATTTTGGAAAGCTTCATTGAAGTAGGATGTAAGATATTATAACTGTTTCAACCATAGTAAAATTTGTGATATCTTCAAAAGGTAAAGAAAGCGAAAACATTTTGGGTGAAAATTGAGTACAGAGAGACTAGTTTATCTTCTCTGACCACATTACTGGAGAGATAACCTTGGAGCTGTATCTACCAGGAAATCCCAGTGCCGGGGTTGCCTTGAAGTGAAAGATACAGACCAGAACTATTCAATATCCCTCATATAAAAGGAGGACTCTCCCTTAAAAGGTTTCACAGATCAGATAGTAACTTATTTATTTTTAAAAAAGTATTTCTTTAATTTTATTTGTCATTATTATTATTGTTTTAAAAATTTTGCTACAGGGCACATGCACTCACCAGAGAGAGACAGGGACAGAGAAGGAGAGAAAATGAGAAGGCAAGCCACCAGGTCTAGGACTTGAACCACAGTTGGCCATGTGGGAATCTAGCATTCCAACCACCACACCACCTGCTGGGCCCAAATGGCAGCTTCTTTAGGCAATTATACTGTGTCCTTTATCTTCTCTTCAAATTTAAAATAAAATATGAAATTCTGGCTTACAGTCAACCTCTCTAATGTCATCTGGTACTCTTCTCCCTAGAGTCTAGCTCGGCTGGCTTCCTCCTGGTCCTCTCACAAACCAACCTTGCATCTGCCTCAGGCTTTTGAACTTGAAGCTCTCTTCCTGGTGTGCTTCTTTCTGATTTGCTTAATGGCTGCTCCTTTTCTCTTACTCCTCTGTGGGCCCTTTCTGGCTCACCCAATAGAAGTACTCACCTCCATTGCTTTCTATCCCAATACCTTGTTTTATTTTCTTCATTGATCTCACACTAGCTAAAAATGGGTTTATGTGTTTACTCATCTATTTCTATCTAATGAAAGTTTCATGAGAGTGGGAACTAGGTCTGTCTTGTTCAGCACCTTATCACCAGCACCCTCTTACAGTGCTTGCTACATTGGAGATGCTCAATAAGTGTCTGCTTAATGAATGAGTTCTATTAGGCATTGGGAAAACACACATAAATATTGAGAAAGAATCTAAGGCTTGTGGACTGGAAGTGTCAGGCATATGAAAGATGGTTGGTGCTCTGGAGAAGGGTAGGGCATGGATGACAAATTCTGAGTAGGGATATTGAAGCTGAATGACTTACATTTAGTTTAATTTTATTGTAATACAAAGGGTATATGTAGAATTGAGTAGTATTCAAAAGCATAATAGAAAATTAAAAATCAACAAGCTAATAAGCTGAGGCTATATGTATATACATATATATCTGATACTTGAAATATAAATTCTTCTTAAAAATCTGATTCTAATTTTGATATCCACGAGTCTCATTTGAATGAACAATTTATTATTTTTAGAGAGATTTTTGCTATAGTGCATGTGCGCTCACTGGAGAGACAGAGGGAGACAGAGAGACAGAAAGAGAAATCATTCCCTGGGGGGATGACCACACCTCAGTCCCTTCTTCTCCATTCTCCTCTTGTGATTTTTGGGCACGTGTGAACATTGACCTGGCGTGAGTTTTAAGCCACAGGACTGGGACTAAAATCACAATTGAATATGTGGGAGTCCAGATTATGCCATCTGCTGGTCCCGAACAATTTATGTCTTGAAAGTTTATTAGCAAGAACACAGAAATGCGTGAGGTCTCTGAACTGAAAATTAAATTTAAAGATGTGTATTTCCATTTCATAAATTTGTTTTCAAGGTAGGAAGCTTTTTATAGATTATGTAATCCACTTACAAATTTTATAGATGAGAAAAAACATGGGTGCAGAGAGATTGAGTGACATGCTTAAGGTCAATTAGTTCAGTGGGATAAGTGTGCTCTCCTAGCTGGTTAGATGGGATAGGAAACCTGTAGATTTTATTCTCCCTAAAGGGTGCATGAGTCCCACATTTAATACTTAGGGTGTCATCATAGTTTTGGCCGCTAGTTGCCTAAAACTTTCAACTCTATCAAGACATTTTGAAAAAACTTCCAATTTTATCATGGCAGTCAAGGGGAAAATGGGATTGATTTTCTAAAGATCTACTTTAAACTTTGATTGAACTAACCCCAGAAAGTGAAGAATTCTGAATTCAAAATCGGCAACCTAGGGAGATTTTCAGGGGATGACTTTATTTAAATAAGAATTCTGATTATATTGCCAGGGATCTTCTGCCCTTTGAAGAGGTCTGGAGGTCTGTGAAAATAATCCCACTTCCTTGGAAATCAATGATTCCTTGTCTGAATAATTGCAATGTAGTTCCAGTCTGTATTCAAATCCCACTCCATAGAGCACCCTGGCAAGTGCTGTCAATGAGTAATCTGTTGCTCATGGGGCAAAAATACTCATGAGATTCGAATGAAATGCACATTGCTTATCGCGCAGCATGTGAAGTGTGCTATTGCACGTTGAAACTTACTTTTGGTGCAGATGAATTTTAATGTGAAATCTGACCACTGCACAAGTGGCCAACTGTGAAGGGCCTGGTCACCTAGTTATACTGGGACCTCATTAAAGGAGCCTGACATGGGGGCCTGTATCACTAATTGTGGCAATGAAAATGGAGAATGTTGAAGAGCATTGAATTCAACATAATGAATAAGTTTAGCCCATGTCTGGATTTCCACCTAAGTAATTATACAATGCTCAATGAGATAAAGTCCCTGCCATTATGGAAACAACAATAACTTCAATGATAATAATAAATCTTTATTGAATAATTCCTATGTACCAGAAATTCCTCTGACTGATACATATGAATTGTTTCATTTAATCCTTCTAATAACATTGAGGAAGATACTATTTTTAAGGTTATTTTCTAGTTGAAGAATCTGAGATACAGAGATGTTATGTAATTTGCCTAAGGTTATGTGAGTAGAAAGTAACAGAGCCAGGTTTTGAACTTACATGCCACAGTGAATTCTCTAACCTCATTCCTTAATGGGTAAATTATAATATAAAATGATGAGTGCTACAATAGAAGTCCAGTGGAAGCATTAAAATTTTGTTTTAATTAAAAAGTTTATTTTTTCCATGAGAGAGACAGAGGGTGAAAGATAGGTATCCCCAACATAGTCCTCATGTCATGGTCTGCCTGCAGCCTTAGCCAGTCAGGCTCATGGGAACACACACACTTGTACAGAGTCACGTGGGTTATACAGGAGGCCTTGGGATGCAATATAAGGAACTTTCCTTGTGGGTCCAGCATCGAGGAGCATTGTGTTACTGTGTGCCACTGCAGTTGGTCAGATCTATGTTTTAGAAAGCTATCCCTTGGGCCAGCAGATGGCATAGTGATTATGTTGCTGGATTCCCACATGGCTGATCACAGTTTGAGTCCTAGATTCGGTGGCTTGAAAATCCCACTGGAACTACTCTGCCATTTTTAAGGAAGCCAGATACCCAAGGACAACTCACACTGCAGACCCCCACAACACCATTCCTGGTAACTACAAGATGACTG
>NW_006209847.1:3319385-3325372 GCF_000334495.1 Tupaia belangeri chinensis | reverse complement strand
AAAAAAAAAAAATTGGATATTTGATGGCTGCAGTGAGCGGTATGGGCCCAGTTGGGTTCTACTTTATAGTATGCTCTTTTTACCCAATGGGGTTTAGGCCTAAAGTCAGACTTGAGTTCATGTAGAGGCATGTGTCAGCTGTGATAACTATTGGAGAGACTTAGACTAATTAAGATCACTGACAGATCATTTGGGGAGGGGTGAGGCACGGAGGGCAATCGGGGATGACAGGGACAATGTGGGAGGAGGATGGGTCATAACAGAGGGAGGGGGATGGGGAATCTAGGATGGTAAAACAAAAGGCAAGGTATGCAGGACACAAGAATTGGGAAATTATTTGCTGAGAACATATATGTTGTCATGCTTGATTGAGCCAACGCACAGTATATATTGGATGGAAAATTCATTTGTGTGTTGCGATGGGAAAAAAAAATTATAATAAAAAATAAACTATAAAAAAAAAAAGAGAAGAGGATAGAGAAAGATAGCAAGTGAACAATAGAGGGGATGTTAGTGAGAAACAGATATGGTTTATTATCTGTTGAAGATGACGTGTATAGTATTCTCAACTGGACTGGTCTGGGAAGTATTTCATGATGGGTGAAGTCTTTTAACAAGCAAAATGAGAAATAGTGATTGACTGTTTTAAAAAATTATAATAATAATAATTATTGGGAAATGCATGGAAAAGACTTTGAATGATAAAGCGGGGAGATCGATGCCTCTGTATTGACTGACATGCATGGCATTCCCTTTTGAAAAAGCAATGGAAGTCAATGTAAAGTTATATGTAATCCAATGTAATATAAAGAAGATTATGATAATAATAAAAAAAAATGAAATAGAGAGCAAAAAAAAAAAAAAAAAAAAAAAAAAAAAAAAAACCACTGGGCAAGAAAAAAAAAAAAAAAAAGAAAAAAAGAAAATCCCACTGGGCATGAGTCCATGTATGCCCAAGATTGCAGGAGGAGAATGGAGAAGAAATTGTCCCATGGCTGTCTCCCCTGGAAAGTGATTTATCACTTTCCCTTCATGTCTCTGTCTTTTTCTCTCTCCGGTGAGTGCATGCACCCTATGGCAAAGTTCTCTTAAAAAACTAAAGGGAAAAGTATCTCCTTTCTTTGTTGTGATTTGGTTGTGAATTCTAGAATAAAGTAAGACTAGCAGCACAGAACATTTATGCTTGTGATAATGCCAGCGAATATCACCTTTACTCTTTTGTCAGCGTTACTGCTCAGCTGACTCTCAGCCAATGCTCCTTTCACATGTGCTGTGTGCTATGACTCTGGCTATGAGCCGCGGGGCCTGTACTTATCCCTGATGCATTGATCTGGTTAAATTTAGGCCCCCCTCCTCTTGTCTCTTGTTTTTTTTTTTTTTTTTTTTTTTTGTAAAGTTTATTGATTTCTTCCATGAGCAACGGAAAGAGAGACTGGGATATAGCGAGGGACAACAGCTCCAATAAGATCTTGACATTGTGATCCACTCCTAGGCCTTTAGCCAGCCCTGGATGATGGGCAAGTGTACACCCAGTGTACTCAGGGAAATCCCTGGACTAGAACTGGGAACTTCCCCATGTGGGATTGTCTCACATAGCAACTCGTGTTACCATCATGCCACCATTTGACCCCAACAGAAGCATTTTAAACCCTTCTCTACCTAACTGACCACTGTATTAACTAACACTTCCCATTCCTACGTAAACTTTATAGATGCCTCCAGCACCTTGAATACTGTGGCTGAAAGGCCACTGTCTAGTACACTTGAAAACTGTTGCTGCCAGCAAACAAACTGTATTTGAAAACAATATGAACTCCCTTTTTGAGAAAAACAAAACAAAACAAAACAAAAATCAAAACTATAAAATCAGAAGCATGAGTCTCCTTTAAGAGTCAAGTCATCTTCAATTAAAGGTAAACTAGTAAACAATCTATTGGACTTAAAATTACTTGATTTCTGTGTGCTATTAAATTGGTTTTACCACCTGCTAAACCTAGTGGAAAGATAACTGAATAATAAACTGAGATGAAGATTTTTTGAGAAAGAATAAAATTTGATTATATACTCTGTTCTCTACCATAAAGGACAGTTTTATTTACTGATTTTTTCTTCCATGCAATATAAAGAAATAAGGACTATCTTGCTGTCGAGACTAAACTTTTGCGCTTTTAAAGTTTATTTAAGTCATTCACAAAATCACAAAACATGACTGAGTAGGAGATAAATGATAGATTATAATTTTCACTCAATTTAATCAAGTCAGATATAACTGAACCTAAAGTGAATGTTCTAGCAACAATGCCGAGCATGAACCGAATAGTTATAATCGGAATCCGTAATGGCCTCTGTCAATGACAGTCTGTTGTAGTTGTTCCTGATACCAAGTCAGGATAAGCTCTTAGCTGAGCCTGCTCACACCAGATAATACTTAGAAGGTCACGGTGGGGAACCAGCAGATGGCATAATGGTTATGTTGCTTGACTCCCACATGGTCGACTGTGGTTCAAGTCCCAGACTGGGTGGTGTGAAACTCATGTCGTGTGTGTGTGTGTGTGTGTGTGTGTGTGTGTGCATGCCCAAGATCCAAGGAGGAGAATGGAGGAGAAGAGATTGTGATGTGGCCAGGGAGTTTTCTTGCTGTCTTTCTGTCTCTGCTTGGTGAATGCACATGCCTTACAGCAAAAATCTCTTTCTAAAAAACAGAAGGAAATAGGGGTACAGGCTGGTTTCTAATTAGTCTACAACTGCTTCCTGCTCTCTTAGGGTGAGATGCATTTATAGAACTATCTTTGTTTGCAGCTTCAATTCTGAGTTACTCTTGGGAGTTGTCTCCTTTCCTGCCAGGCAGCCACGTGCCTCGCAGGTTTCTGCTCCACCTACCGCCTGTTGGATCCCGTTCCTCTTGATATGTTATGTTCAGCGCCACATTCTGGCAGCCCAAGCACTTCTATTCTTTCTTGTATTCCTGATTAGAGAGTCAATTTTGGCACAGGTTCTGTAAGACTATAGACAACATTTTTCTTATGGGTGTCAAACAGACATTGGGACGTCTCCACCAAATCCTATTGTCTTTTCTAAATCAACCAAATCTTGGATGTATTTGATTGAAACTTGCTTCACTCTTCTAGCTAGGTGGACTGTTGCCAGTTGAATTGATTGGCTAATTTTAGAGAAGGTTCAAATTCTTTCAGTTACATAGATGAACAAGAAAATGACACTATGGTAGAGAAGGCCATAAAGGTAACAACAACATTTTCTTTCATTAGAAGACACAAGACAAATTCAGTAAACACATAATATCCTGGACTACAGTTTTAGGACAGAGATGGAAGAAATCCACAGGTTATGTCCTATGAAGAACTTTTCCTTCATGTTTAGGAAAGATGATAAAGGGTAAGATGTGACAGCATGGTATATGAGATCTTTGGTATTTTTTACTTCTTTTCCAGGAAGAATTGTATTTTTTTGGGGTGGGAATTGCAATAGCTTTGGAAGAAAGTATGATATGGGCAAAATAGTGACAGTCCTGGCAGTGACCTCAGTTCATTTGAGGCCAGGTGGCAGAACCAGTTAGGTGTGGTACAAAATGACAGCCTTTCATTTTTTTTTTAAATTAATCTATCTATCTATAATCTTTTTTATTTTTATTTTTTGGAGAGTTTTTAAATTTTTTTTTTTCCGCTGTAGGGCACGTGCACTCGCCAGACAGACAGAGAGAGACATAGAGACAGAAAGCAAGAAATCACCCCCCGGGGGGATGGCCACACCGCAATCCCTTCTCCTCCATTCTCCTCTCGGGATCTTAGGCACACACGCACACCTGCCTGGCGGGAGTTTTAAGCCACCGGTCCAGGACGCGAACCGCGGTCGACTACGTGGGAGTCCCGCGACATAGCCATTATGCTAACTGCTGATTTCCTCTATCTATAATCTTTTTAAGGTTTTATTTATTTTTATTTTTTTCCCTCATAGGGTGCACACATTTGCTGGAGAGAAACAGAGAGGGAAAAATGAGAAATCCTCCTCCCCAGGGGGGCTGGCCATGCCTCAGTATTTTCTCTTCCATTCTCCTGGCATTTTGTGCATACACACACATGTGCCTGGTGTGATTTTCAAGCCACCGGATCTGGGACTTGAACTGTGGTAGGCCATGTAGGAGTCCAGGGATATAACCACCATACCATCTGATGGCTCCCGAAATCAATATAAATATACTTTTTCTATTTTAAATCACCCCCTGGGGGGTGGCCACATCGCAATCCCTTCTCCTCCTTTCTCCTCTTGGGATCTTGGGCATGCATGCACACGCGCCCAGCACGAGTTTAAGCCACCGGGTCCAGGACTCAAACCATGGTCGACTACATGGGAGTCCAGCAACATAGCCATTACACTAACTGCTGGTCCCCTAAATCAACATTTAATGAACATTTTCATTAGGTTAGCGTTCTAGAAGTATTTAGCAAGGCATAAATGTGTGATCTATTTTCATATAAAATCTCATCTTTTTTTCCCCCCAAAAGTTCATGTTGGTGGAAATCACATGGTCAGTCACTGGGAAAAGACTTACAGAGGTCAGGTGAGTGACTTGTGTTCACAGAGCGTATGAGTGACAGTGCTGAGGTGGGCTGCTTGTCTCTGTCAGCAGTGACACACTAGCTACACAAAGCATTTTTCCCCTGCTCAGAATTTCAGGTCTCATTTCTAAACATTGCTGCAAGTTCAAGAAGAGGCCCACCAAGCACAATGGAAACAGGTACTTCGGACACAGTTGAGAGTGAGCGGGAGTGGAGAGTGTGTGCAATGACAGGTGGTAGCATCCTCACAGGATTGATTGTGTATATTGATGAAAGTCCTTGCTGACTGTGTTATTATTCATGGCAACAATTTTAGTTAATTAATTATTTATTGTATTTTTTCCCTTAGTGGATGTAATGGAACAAGAATCTTTTTATAAGGACTATACAACTATTGTCCTTCTACCTCATATAATGGAAGGCACTTTTGCCAGTTAAAGAATTGCTATCTTTAAATATTAATCAAGCATGACTTTAAAAAAATTATGGATGCGAAAAAGAAAGAAACAACTTCAGAAAATATAATCAATGTGTCTGAGATGTTTCTTTCAGTATGTACCAGGCCTCAAAGAGGAAGAAAATTATTTGGAAGGAGGATGCTCTTCCTTTTTTCTTTTTTTAATAATAGTTCTACCAGGTGCTGATTATTGCTTAAGCTGTGAGAGAAAGATGTTTTACAAGGTTGAAATAAAAAATGAACCAGCACTTTTAAAGATCAAGCCAGAGCATAAATGTGTGTGTTCCCTAAGCTTGGGCATGCTGCCTGGAGAAGAATGCAGGGGGACATATAAGCTGGCTCTGCAGTAGGAGGCTAATTAGAAGGAGGTGGCAAAGGTCTTTGACATCATGATATTCAATGGAGTCTCAGGCTTGAATGACCAAATCTGAACAATAGCAGGCCCTAGACAGATGAAAGCAAATCAGGTTCTGAGCAGGAGTCAACCTTGATCAAAGCAGTCTACAGAACAGAGAAGGCAAACCACAGGGTCTTCTTCAGCAAGGCCTTGGTTTGGCAGGAGAAAGGGACTCCCGAGGCTGTCTTCCTTTTCTCTGGAAAATCTGAATGATTTTTATTTTCCTAAAAATGAAATGAACTTATTCATTTTCTTCCTCTTTCCACACAGGCTTTGAAGAGGTTAATGGAACACAATAGTGAGCTTGAATGAAGAAAAATAACTTACAAAAGGGTAATGTGCACTGGGAAGGGGGAAGGGAACAAATTTGTCTGGTTGCCTTGACAATGGCTTGTGATGATGCTGGTGAAGGAAGGCAGGGAGTGTTTAGCACACAGTGGCTTTGGGTGTGTGAGTGTGTATGTGTGTGTATAGGGGGGGTTTACCTTACATGGCTTTTCGCTGGGTGTTGGGCCGGAAGGAGGGGTTTGGGACAGAGGCTTTTTCCATTTAAAAGAGT
>NW_006209847.1:3306192-3319368 GCF_000334495.1 Tupaia belangeri chinensis | reverse complement strand
TAGGGAAAGCCCACCTCAGATGCACACGGATTCTGGCTTTTCGCTGGGTGTTGGGCAACCTCCAGCTTTCCATATTTTCTCAAGTGCATCTCAGTGAGATAAGATCCAGCAGTAGAAGGGAAACTTTATGTTGGAGTAAAAAAAAAAAAACAAAGCAGTAGAAATAAAGGGAGTATTTCAGAATTAAAAGGTGACAAATGAGGGCTTAGAACGGTGTGCTGTGGTGTGACCTAGTCACATGTCTCATGGAGATATGCAAAGCTAGTGTAGTTTTTTTTGTGTTTTAAAGATGATATGAGCTTCCCTACCAGCCACATTCCACCGGATGGTAGTAGTTAGGGAGAGATGTGAAAACGACCTTGGCAATTTATGCTATTTCAGTACCTGGGGGTTTAAATATTCTCTTTTGGAGAATTTAGTCTTTTTCAGGTAATGGTCAGACTTACAGAGTCCCATCCTCCTGGCTAGATCAGGGTGTGGGACTGTAGGACCTCACGTTGGCAGAGGAAAGAGGAGAGTTTCAGGGCCCTTTGGATCTTCACTGGTCTTCACAGTGCAGTTGCTAACATCATCTGTTTCCCGAGCTGGTCTTGTAAATGGGTCTATCTGGCTGTTCAAAGATCAGGCACCCAATATTGAATTGATGCTTTGCCTTTGATCATGAACTCCTTGAATTCTGTTACCTTTCTACCCTAATTACTGTCCTCCATAGGCCCTTCTGATTTCTAAACCCCTGTTCCAGAGCAAACAGGTTCCAGATCTCTTGTATTTCTTGCCCAGCCCTTCCGGCACTCCTGTGTTTTGCTTCCATGCTCCACAGTACAGCATTTTTGTTCCCATGCTACTTAGGATAGGCCCTGGGTATGACTTTTTTTTGTATACTTGCAGGCTCCCCAAGCTATGTCCAGGGAAGCATACCAATCACTAATCTTCCCCAAAGCCCATGTGCTGGCAATGCTCATCTTATCTGGATGTTTCTATCATGCTTCTCCTCTCAAGGTTCTTCTTCAGTTGGGAAAAGTGAGTCTTGGGCATTTGATCTCTTCTTCCCATATTCCACTGGAATTTGAAAGAGGAAGGCTTTGTATTTTCTCCTCTTGTCTGATAGGGATGTTCTTGACATTATGTTCTCCTCCTTCCTGAGGCAGCCTTCTCCCACCCTTTTGATGATAAAATAGCTATTGGGGAATTATAATCATACATCAATAATAGTCTCATGAATGTTTTCCCAATTATGTGTGTATTAGGAGTCAGTGGTGAGTCCCTTTGTCCTTACAGTTGTGGAAGTTTTCCCTTGTTACAGTTCTTGGGGGATAGAAGAGGGGTGGTTACTAGTCATATACTATTTATGGTTTTACTGTTTGAGCATTAAAATCATTAAACCATGCATGTGAAAACCAGAAATCTTTGCCTCTGCAAATTGAACATCCACAGTTTTTGTGTTACAAACTACTATTAACATTCCTTGTTTTCAGATTTTGGGATGCTGTAAAGATCCTGAAAACAAAACAAAACAAAACAAAACATCCCCAAACAATTTGGCTGGAAATGTTCATACTTGGTTTCAACACATTCACAGAACATTCACAGGAAATAATTGCAAGTTCACACAATATGCTCTCTGGGTGTGATTCTGATCAGTGTTCAAGAGTGCAGAATGAAGGTTCTCTGCCACTTATGCAAAGAAACATTAAAATAATGATGTAAGGGTCTCAGTGCAATTGAGGGGGAGTGGAAAAGAATTAGATATTTAAAGCACGGGCTTTATCTTTTCTTGGGATCAGTAGCTGGTGGGCACACACCAGTGGATCTGAACTTCTATTATGCTGAGGAATAATTTTTCAGGGTTTTAAGGATTTGGGCTATGTTAGTTTCATTTGTTGACTCCTGGTTATAATAAAATTTCATTTAATGGGGGAGTAATAGGAGGCAGGAACAGAAAATAGAATGGAATTTGCCCTTCCTAAGAAAACAAATGCTAAAGATCTTAAATTTTGTCCTTATTAAATGTGGAAGGCAGTAATTTGCAGCCAGTTTTGCCTTCTCAGAGATCTCTAAGTGTTTAAACTTGTTCTAAACACCAAGGGCTGAATAGCAAAATGCTGGCTAGGATTCTTACCTTAAGATTCATACAAGCTATTTTTGAAGATAGAATGTGGTTGTGTGGAAGGATGACTTCACAAAACTAAATACAAATTAACATTAATTAACATGTGCCCACCATAAGACAGAAATCTGAAAACTAGAAATACTGAAATCTTTTTTTTTTTTCCAATTTATTTATTTGCATTCATTCACTGTACATCATTACAGCATACAAAATGAGATTTTCCATCCAGAGTACACTATATATTGTCTTAGTCAAGCACATCAACAAACATGTTATTATTAGCAAATGATTTCCCATTTCTTGTTTTCTGTATGTTTTGCTTTTTTCCCCCCATCCTTGGTTCCCTATCTCTTACCCTCTGCCACCTCCTATTCTCCTCCCACACTGTCTCTGTTATCTATGTTTGCTTTCTATACCATTTTCCCCCCACATTTTATTGAATCACCAAAGACCCTCATCAATCCAAATACCCTCCTAGCAAACACATGTGACACACACATTTCCATGAGCACAAGTCTAACTTTATGCATCCTATAAAGTAGCACCTAACTGGGGCTACATATCCTACTGCAGTCATTGAATAGATATATTTTGTTTTCCTGAAACTCTTTTTTGTAACTCAATTTACATTCCTTCTCTAGGCATCATCACAGCACACAAAATGCGATCTCCCATCCAGTACACACTGCATAGTGACTCAATCATGCACATTACAAAAAATATAAATTTCCACTTCTAGTTGCTAGAATTAATTCCACCCCTCTTTCTGACCCTCTGTCCCTTCCCACCCTCCTCTCACACCACCTCTAGTGTCCAAAATTGTCCTCCATTCCCTTCCCACCCACATTGCATTGATCACACAATTTCCTACATAACCTGACTACTTTCAAAGGTGAGTTCCCTCGTTACTACTAAGAAAACCAGTTTTAACTTAAATCAAAGAACCGCCAAGGAACTTTGCTTAAAGCCCGGAAACAGGTTAGGATTCTGTTCAAATGGTAGGTGCATGAACCTATCAGTCTCATATACTTTTATCTTCTGTTCTGGTTCAATTTTCCTGATTAAATTCTGGGATATAGTATTCAACTCCAGACTTGTCCCTATGATTAAGTTAGCTACTTTCTCAGTTTTTGGACTCTTATTTCCATGTATCTGCGTTTAGTTTTCCTGATACAGCACATCCTTGAGAACTTCTTGGAGGTCTGGTCTGGTGCTGGTAAATTCTTTCAGGTTTTGTTTATCTGAGAATGTTCTTGTCTTTTCTTCCCACCTGAAAGATAATCTTGCCGGATACAGTATTCTTGGCTGAAACTGCTTCTCTCTTAACACTTGGAATATATTTTCCCATTCTCTCCTCGCTTTTATTGTTTCTGATGAGAGATCTGCTGTTAGCCTGATGGGATGTCCTTTGTAGGTAACTTGATGTTTTTCTCTTGCTAATCTTAGTATCTTGTCTTTGTCTGCAGTTTTGGTCAACCTGGCTATAATGTGTCTTGGAGAAGATCTTCTAGGGTTGATTCTATTTGGGGTCCGTTGTATTTCCTGGGACTGGATCTTTGAATGCCTCTCTAGGTTTGGAAAGTTTTCTTGCAGGATTTCCTGGAATAGATTATCAATGCCCTTATGGGTTTCCTCACCTTCTGGAATGCCAATTATCCGGATATTTGGACGTTTGATGGTATCCAGTACTTCTCGCATATTATTCTCAAATTTTTGTGCCATTTTCTCAGCCTTCATGGTGGATTTTTCTAGGCCAGCCATTTTCTCCTCTACATCTGAGATTCTATTTTCTGAATGATCTAGTCTGCTTTTAATGCTTTCCAGGGAGATTTTGACTTCTTGTATTATAGACTTCATCTCTAGTAGTTCCGTTTTAGTCTTTTGTAAAGTGTGTAATTCCACTTTTAGATCTTGCAGGAATTTCCTCATCTCTTGGAACTCGTCAATTTCTTTCTCCTTTCTCTTTAGCAGTTCATTATCTCTCTTCTCTTCCATCTCTGTTAGCTTAGACATTATGAATGATCTGAATTCCTTATCAGACATTTCCATGATTTTCACCGAACTGCTTGTGGATGAAGAGTTACTCTTTTCCCTAGGAGGAGAGGTATTTTCTTGTTTCCCCATGTTTCTCGTGATCCGGCGGTGATTTCTTGTCATCTGATGAATGTTGTGTTTCTTTCAAATTCTTGAAGTTCAGCCTTAATGTTCAGAAGCAAGCAGACAGAGGTGATCCAGAATCTCTTTGCTGTTCTATTGTGCTTGCAGGATTGTAACCAGGTGGTGCCCTCTGGTGGGTGCTGAGAAGGAGAAGCTGAGGCACAGTCTGGGAGAAATGAGGAACCAAGGCTTCACAGTTTACAAGATGGGTCTCAACTGACTGATGTTCAATGGAGGCAGGATGAGGTTCACTGACTAGTGCAAGCCAGACATTCCCTCCTGGGTGTCCAGGAATACACACTTTGGCGTCTGGATGCAACTGGTCTCAGTTCTCTCCTCTCAGAAGCTGCAGGCATGCTGGGAGCTAGTGAATTCAGCTGTTATAAGGCGAGACCGGGCTCAGGTGAGACGCTCTCCGACCTCCTGAGAAGCAGCGAAGTGGGGGAGGTGCTGTTGGGGAGCCCGCTCGCTGGAGTTGGTGAGAGTGGCAAGTTTCTTTCCTCCTCTTTGTCTTTGCTTTAAACCTTGAGCCAATTGCTATTTCTACAGAAGAAAGACTCATCCCATGGAGGATTTGGGGCAAATCTGCAGCTTCCTGGAACTGTGCCTCCTCCACTGACACCAGGGGCCACCACACCAAGGCCTGTACCCACCGCGCTCACCCGTACCTCCCCGCCCCCCCCACTCTCCTGAACTCGCCCACACTAATGTTGGCCCTGCCGCTCTCTGCAGATTTTGCAGGGTAGGAGCTGCAGCCAGGCCTAGCAAGCAGATTTTGCCAGAAATACTGAAATCTTAATGTATATAAAATAGATATTTGCCTAACGAATGATCAAATGTAGCATACATTAAAAGTGTAAATATTAATAGATACTCTCTATTTAATAGTAATTATAGCTTGCATTTGTATTGCCCTTGACACTTTTCAGAGCATTTTCTTAATGATTTTCACATTGTTAACTTCTGTTGACTTATTTATCCATTTTTTCCCCCTAGGAGGTAGATACTAGGTGATTATTACAGCCTCACATAATTATTACACTGTAGAATCATCACCACTATTCTCCATCAGCACTAGAACAGTGCCCGGCACATAGTGGGCACTCAATCCCCTTTCTTCATTGTAATTTTGCTATTGGGGACATGTGTTTGTCAGAGAGACAGAGTGAGAGAAAGGGGAGAGGGGAGATGAGAGAGAGAGAGAGAGAGAGAGAGTGAGAGTGAGAAAACAGCCTTTCGGGGGGGATGGCCTCGCCATAGTCCCTTCTCCATTTTCTTCTCGGGATTTTGGGCATGTATGTGTTTCTCAAGCCATCTGGTCCAGGATTCCAGCCACATAGGTGGCCATGTGGGATCTAGTCACCTTAACCACCACACTACTGCTGGCTCAATTCTTTTTTAAAAAGCAACTTTAAACTAACAAATACTTATTATCTTTTGTGGTCACTGAGGGTCAAGAGTCTGAGGGCATGGGATTGTCATGTCTTATGACATAGCAGCTAGCTTCTTCCAGGGCAAGCAATCAAGAGAGAGCAATAATTATTTGTTGAGTAAATGAATCATAGAATTTAAACGTGATATTCTGGACCTCTTTCAACTCAGGGAGATTTCTTCGCTGATAGTGCTTAAACATCTCCAGTGATGGTGACAATGATAAAATCAGCTACTTCCTGTTGAGCACTTACTGTGTGTTGTGTGGTGCTAGGTGATCTTCCTGTCATGCTGTTTCCCCTTGTCACATAGCTCTTATTATTAGAAAGCTCTTACTTTGAATTGAAATCTGCCTCTTTCTATTGTTTTATGATTTTATTTTATTTTAATGATTTAATTTTATTTATTATTATTTTAAAATTTGCTATAGGGCACGTGTGCGAGAGAGAAAGAGAGAGAGAAAGTGAGTATGCAAATCGCTGGGTCTGGGACTCGAACCATGGTTGGTCTATGGGAGTTCAGCATCTTAACCACCACACTACTTGCTGGCCCCTATGCTTTTATTAGTGTTGCTCTTCTAAGCTTTAGATGGAGGTGCTCATCAGGACACTTTTGAGAAAAATTAGAACAGCTTGAGTGTGAAAAGGAGTTAAAGGAGTTACAAATAATTGTAAGCTCCTTTATTTAATTGTAGCATAATCTATGAAATATCTTAAAAGTGACTTTTTGCATTTTATATGAACTTTATTAAACCTTTTTAATGTTTAATTACTCTAACCACGTACGGATTAAAAAAAAAACTCTTCTAAAGTTTGACTATTATACTCTATTTTAGTGGTAGACTATAGCAGCTTGTTTGGACACGATTATAAATTATGCCTGTACTCCAACCAATTCCAGGTCATTTCTGCTCTGTAGGTTATACTTACATGGTTTTTGGTTTGTTTGCCACTTTGCAAGAAAATCTGTTTGACTTTTCAGAACAGCCATGGTCACAGCAGGATTAGAACACATGGTCTTTAATCATGGTTCCTTTTCAGCTGTTTTCTCTGTGGGTTTCTTAATTTAGTAGGAACATTGCTTTTACCATGATGCTGTACTCCAAATATTCTCACTCCAGAAAGTTTTAATTTCGTCGTTGAACTTTTTCATGAGCGAAATAATGGAGCTATTATTAGAATTAACTGATAATTCTATTTGAAACTTTAATGATGACACTAATATAAAACTGCCAGTCTTGACTGTGAGATTTTTTTTTTTCCTTGTAGAAGCAATCCATATAGCTCAAACTTTACTTTGGTATATGTACAGCAGCATTTGGAATAAAAAAAGTTAAATTTATTTAGAAGAGCAATCATTTGATTTAGTTAAAAAGTCATGTCTCACAGAATGATACATAACTCCATCTTCTGCAGCTGAAAGTATTAAGTCCTCATTTCTTGCTGTGGCCTTCTTAAAAAAAATTAGGAGATAGATGCTGATACTTCTACAGAGATTTCTGTGTTTAGATTTTTTTTTTTTTTTACTTTTTTTCTTTATTTACATTCATTCACTGTACATCATTATAGCATACAAAATGAGATTTTTCCATTGAGAATACACTGTATATTGGCTCAATCAAGCACATCAACATATGTGTTATTGTCAACAAATCATTTTCCATTTCTTGTTTTCTGTATAATTTGCCTTTTTCCCCATTCTTGATTCCCTATCTCACCCTCTGCCATCTCCCACCCTCCTCCCACACTGTGTCTGGTATCTATTGGTGCTTTCTATGCCTCCCCCATTTTATTGTTTCACTAAATATCTTAATAAATCTAAATATTTTCAACAGCAAGCACAGTTGATATGTACATATCCATGAACACAAGTCTGACTTTAGGCATAAACCTCAGTGAATAGAATGAACATACTATAAAGTAGCACCTAACTAGGGCTATATAGCTTAACTGCAGTCATCAAATAGGTATTTCTAATGCCTTTTTTTTTCTTCTGAAATTTTTTTTATTAATTTACATTCATTCCCTGAGCATCATCACAACATTCTAAATGTGGTTTCCCATCTAGAATATACTGTATAGTGGCTTAGTAATGCATGTTCTCATCCATAATATTCCATTTCTACTTTCATATATATGTTTTTTTACCCCATGTCTAGCCCTCTGCCTATTCCACTCTCTTATTACACTATCTCTGCTGTCTACAGTTGTCTTCAATCCCTTTTCCCCCAACATTTCGTTGGTCACACAATATCATAAGTAATCTAACTACTTTCAATAGCAAGATCAGCCGATGGTTTCAAGAAAAGCAGTTTTGAACTGGTAAGGATATTTCTTTGAAACTTAAAGCCTAGAAACAGGTTAGTATTCTGTTCAAATAGTAGGAACATGAATCTATTGATAGCTGAAGACAGGACAAAAATCCTTAAAACCGGACAACAAAGCTTAGAAGAAAAGCAGCAATATTTTAGTCAAGTCGTAGAATACTGTTTCATCAGTTCAGTCTCATGTACTTAATCTTTCTTCTGTATCTGTTGAGGTTCGATGTTCCAGATTGAAATCTGGGATGTAATACTCAACTCCAGCTTTTGGCCCTACAATTAAGTTGCCCATTTTCTTAGTTTCTGAACTCTTATTTCTGTGTGTCTGCATTTAATTTTACTGACATAGCACTCCCTTAAGAACTTCTTGGAGATCCGGTCTGGTGCTGGTAAATTCTTTCAGGTTTTGTTTATCTGGGAAAGTTCGTGTCTTTTCTTCCCAAATGAACGATAACCTTGCTGGGTACAGAATTCTCGGTTGAAATTGCTTTTCCCTTAATACTTTGAATACATTTTCCCATTCTCTCCTCGCTCTCATTGTTTCCGATGAGAGGTCTGCCGTTAGTCTGATGGGATACCCTTTGTAGGTAACTTGCCTTTTTTCTCTTGCCAGTCTTAGTATCTTGTCTTTGTCTGTGGTTTTGGTCAATCTGGCTATAATGTGTCTTGGAGAAGATCTTCTTGGGTTGATTCTATTTGGGGTCCTCTGTATTTCTTGGGACTGAATCTTTGAGTGCCTCTCCAGGTTTGGAAAATTTTCTTGTAAGATTTCATGGAATAGATTATCAATGCCCTTATGAGTCTCTTCACCTTCTGGGATGCCTATTATCCGGATGTTTGGACGTTTGATGGTATCTAGTACTTCTCGCATATTATTCTCAAATTTTTGGGCCATTTTCTCAGTCTTCGCGGTGGATTTTTCTAGGCCAACCATTTTCTCTTCTACATTAGAGATTCTATTTTCTGTATGATCTAGTCTGCTTTTAATACTTTCAAGGGAGATTTTGACTTCTTGTATTATAGCCTTCATCTCTAACAGTTCCATCTGATTCTTTTGTAAAGTGTGAAATTCCTCTTTTAGATCTAGCATGAATTTCCTCACCTCCTGGAACTCTTCAACTCCTTTCTCCTTCCTCTTCAGCAGTTCCTTGTCTCTCTTCTCTTCCATCTCTGTTAGCTTTGCCATTATGAATGTTCTGAATTCTTTATCAGACATTTCCATGATTTCCATTGAACTGTGTGTGGATAAAGAGGAGCTATCCTTTTCCCTTGTGGGAGAGGTATTTTCCTGCTTCCCCATATTTCTTGTGGTCCTGCAGCGATTTCTAGTCATCTGGTGGATGGTCGGTTTCTTCCCAAACACGCGAGTTTTGGATGCTGGAGGCCCAGTTATCAGTGGGACATCTTCCTTTCTCCCCAAATGGCTAGATCACAGGAGCCATGGAGCTGGCTGCCTCTTGAAGAAGGGCTGTTCTGGGCTCTGTGTTTAGATTTTTATGTGTTCAGTATAGCTGCCATAGTGGATGGTTAACTTTTTTTTCCCCCTTAGGTCTTTGCTATAGGGCATATGAGTTTGCCTTAGAGAGAGAAAAAAGAGAGAGAAAGTGAGGGAGGGAGGGAGGGAGGGAGGGAGGGAGAGAGAGAGAGAGAGAGAGAGAGAGAGAGAGAGAAGAGAGAGAGAGAAAGTGAGGAAGAAAGTGAGACAGACATCTTCCCCTAGGGGGTTGGCCATGCCACAATCACTTCTCCTCCATTCTCCCCTTGGAATTTTGGACACACATGAGTTTTAGGTCATTAGATTTGAGACTTGAACAGTGGTTGGCTATGTGGGAGTCCAGTTCCTTAGCCACTATGACACCTGCTGGCCCCATGGATGGCAAATCTTAATAAACATTTTTTGAAATGGAAACTTGATACTTAATATTTTATTAGTAAGCTCTTTTTGAAAGATCATAGTAAACAAGGAGTTTATTACAAAACAAAAAAGTACAACCAAAAGACACATGTTATAATCACATGTTTTCAAATTGGCTGCTCTCCACAAGATCATAGTAACCAAGGAGTTTATTACAAAACAAAAAAGTACAACCAAAAGACACATGTTATAATCACATGTTTTCAAATTGGCTGCTCTCCACAAGATCATAGTAACCAAGGAGTTTATTACAAAACAAAAAAGTACAACCAAAAGACACATGTTATAATCACATGTTTTCAAATTGGCTGCTCTCCACAAGATCATAGTAACCAAGGAGTTTATTACAAAACAAAAAAGTACAACCAAAAGACACATGTTATAATCACATGTTTTCAAATTGGCTGCTCTCCACAAGATCATAGTAACCAAGGAGTTTATTACAAAACAAAAAAGTATAGCCAAATAATAAAGTTACATTATAAATGACAGAATCACTTTAGTAAGAACTTTCAGACTACTTTCTACGATACACTCTATAGTAGAGCTGTGCAGACTCTGTTCTGATATGAAATGTAATTTCCCACATTTCCCACTGGTTGGCTGGTTAACTGGAGCCTGGTGTCTTTGTGCACTTAGACATTTCACTGGATAGTCCAACTGTACCACTCAGCATGTCTCCAGCAGAAAAAGCAATGCTGAGTACAGTACAGTGGGTCTGTAACCCCCAGTTTATCCTCATCTATAAACTGACAATATCTAAGAACTCTTCTATTTCTAAAGTTCTACTGTATGGTTGTTTCTCTTCTAGCATTTACTGAGGTTTACTATGCACGAGATTCTCTGCTAAATACATAATCATATTTAACTTACAAACAATTCTGAGGTACATCCTGATATTATCTTATTTTACAAATGAGGAATCCGGAAAACAGAGAGGTTAGGTAACTGGCTCAAGGTCACAGTGTTAGTAAGAGTTGAGCCATGATTCCAAAGCCTACTCAAAGGTGGAAGGTAAGTGTGTGTGAAGGAGTGTCTGAATTGGCAACATCCACAGAGGAGGTAATCAAAAGCTGAGAAACATTGATTTGAACCCTACAAGCAGATATAAGACATAGATTTTAGATAAATTTATTGACTACTGATATCAGTTGAAGCCTGTGCAGATTATCAAAATTGAAAGCATTTTCTTATTGAGGAAGGGAGCACATACTGCATGGCTCTTAATTCATAGATCTCAAAGCACTTAGCAATCACTCTGGCTCTATAAAAGGTCTTTGTTAGCCGTCACTTGCAATCACATTTTCCCTGATTGCCTCCTCGAGTTAAAATATTTTTCTCCACTCTCATAAAAAAGAGACTAAAAATAATAGGCAATATTATAATAGGCAATTCATAATCAGAAAATTGATTTAGGCTCTATTATGACAGGCGAGCAAAAGTGAAATTTTAATGAGGGCTTTCGAACAACACTTTTTCCTCTTTGACTCCTCAATAGACTGACAGTTTGTCATTTTTAAAAGGGTGTATATTTTGCACTGCCATTACACCAGGTATATTCTCTTTTAGGAGAGGATATCTCAAGTAGAACATACCTAAGACTCTTCATCTCCCAAGGAAAAATGCTCATAGCATCCCTTTTTGAAGTACATGATTCTTATGAAAGAGTAATCCTCAAAACTTTTTTTTTCTTTACTGAAGAATAATTTGCCTACAGAAAAAAGAGATCTTAAGGTGAATGACATATATGCACCTGTGTTATCATTATTCAAATTGAGATGCAAAACATTTTTATTATCCTTAGATGTTTGTGTCCCTTTTAGGTCAAATTCTTTCAATGAAGATAACTGCTGTAGATATACATATATTTTCTTTGCCTCTTCCTCAGCTTCACTTAAATGGAATAATATAGTATTCATCTTTTTTAACCATTTAAATTTTTTTTTTGGGGGGGTGGAGTGTTTAACCTACTGTGTTAAGATTCATCCAGGGTTGGTCCCATAGTGTGTAAGGGAGCCAGGTCCCACATGGTCAACTGCAGTTTGCGTCCTGGCCCTGGTGGCTTGAAAAACAAACCAGGCACATATGTGTCCATGCCCATAATCCTGATAGAAAGAAGGAGTGGGAGGAAAAGGATTGCAGTGTGACCACACCCCATGGTGGGTGCTTTCTCTCTCTCTCTCTCTGTCTCCTTGGTAAGCCATGTGCCCTCTGGCAATTAGATAAAGAAAAAAAAAAGGAGTCATCTATACTGTTGCATAGTATTGTATTCTTAGTACTGTATTAATAATTTTGCTTTTTATTTCTGTTTAATATTCATATTTAATGATATGAATACATCACAATTTGTTTATTCCTTACCTTTTGGGGCAGGTTTGGGTGGTTTTTGAGTGCTGACTGTTATTAATAAAGGTATTGTAATTCTTTATGTACAAACATTTGTGCTGACATGTATGTCCATTTCTCTTGAGTATAAAATGGGGAGTGAAATTGCTGTGTTCACAATGTAGGTAAGAGGTTTAACAACGCTCAGGCTTTCTCCTCATTTTACCTAACAAGTGGTCTAAGGAGATTTACTGGCATTTCATTAAATAGCTATGTAATCTTGGGGCAGAATATTCCTGATATCTAGTATATGATTCATTTTGGGGGAAGCTTGACTCTGAGTACACTCACAACACAAAAGACATCTATCTCTCAGTCTACACAGTTTTTTTATTTTATTTTATTTTATTTTTTTTAGAGGTTTTTGTTTTAGGGGGCGTGTGCTCACCAGAAAGACAGAGAGATAGAAAGTGAGAAATCACCCCCTAGGGAGGATGGCCACGCTGCAATCCCTTCTCCATTTTCTCAGTATCCTGGGCACAAACGCACACATGCCTGGTATGAGTTTAAGCTACTGGGTCTGGGACCCGAACTGCAATTGACTACATGGGAGTCCAGAGACATAGTCCTTACGTCAGTTGCTGGTTGTGCACAGCTGGTTTCTTATCGATTAACTGATTACTAAGAGATTTACTAGTAATTTGTTTCCAGTCTAAGACATTGAAGTCTTAAGTCCTAGGGGTACAAAAATACTGGGCTCGCAGCGAGGTGGGAAAGCAGACATGTAAATGAACAACTGTAGCATCAGGAAAAGGATGCAGTGGCTATGCTGAAGAGAGCATTTTTGTCTACTTGTGGAGATTATGGAGGACTTTCTAGAGGAGGAGCCATTTCAGCTGAGTTCTGAAGGATGTGTAG
>NW_006209847.1:3272352-3306144 GCF_000334495.1 Tupaia belangeri chinensis | reverse complement strand
AAAGAAATGCAAGAGAGGAACATGCAAAAACTCCATGGTAGAATGACCTGTATGGACTTCAGAAGGTAGGCAAGGGTTGAATTGTCTTTGGACTCATCTTTAAAGTAATAGAGTTTTATGAAAGGAAAACAGCATCACACACCTCATTCACCTGGCTGAGATGATAATAGTGGTTGTTTGTTTATTCATCAAATTTTTTTTGTGCTCCTGTTATATATCAGGTGCTTTACTAAAAGCTGGGGAAACAGAAATTCGAAAGATTTAATTCTTGCACTCACAGAATTCTCATTCTTATTGGACATACATATGCTTGTACATCCAACATATCACAAGGCATTGAATTATTACAGAGTCATGCCTAGGGTACCTGAGAATCAGCATATGGAGCATAAAACCACCTGGGAGGACTAAGGTCTCCCAGAAGAGGTGATGCTGAGTTGACCCTTGAGGGCAGGTAGGAGTTCGGCAGGTGGGCCTTTGGGTAAAAACTCTCTTCTCTTGACCTAGGTGCATATGAGTACTGGGGCCTGGGGTGGAAGAGGTGCCATTAAAGATGGCGAAAATGGGGAGAAAGAACTCGGTTGTCTTCATTATACCCCCATGCCTGATTTTAGCCCCAGTGATAGTGAAGTAGGCTACCTGTAGCAGACAGGAGTCACAGATTCTTCAAAGTAGAGGTCACAATGAAATAGCATCTGTATGGTGTGAACTTCTGGTCAGAATTTCAGGGCTTCTTGAGACTTGGGGAGCTCTTGCCACCAGAGAGTACCGTTGCTCTCCATGGGGACTGCTGTCTGGGCTCTGAGGGTCAATATGGTCTATGTTGCACAGGACTACTGATGATGGTGTTGGAAGGGATATTGGCCAAAGAGGTGCTAGCCCTCTAATTTCATAGTTGAAACTGAGTGACTTGCCCAGTCACGCTGCTGAGGTGGGACTGGTATACATGACACGCAGTCTGGACTGATGGTGGCATTGATAAACACGTATGATTGGCCATTTGGTCTGTGGCACCACTGGAGAGTGAGGGAGTGCAGGAAGGGGGCCAAGTTTCACTCACTGAGGAGAGGGTCATCTGGGAGGGGACCTATGTTGACATCAGCAGTACATCGCCACTGTCTTTCGTTTTCACAGATCATGCTCAGTGTGGGCAGAGTAAGTTCTTTGGGATTGTAGCCATTCTTTTGGTCTGGCTTATAGCCTGTCTATGCATAGAAAACCCATCCTAGGAACTCTCCACCATCCTGGTTCCAGGCTACTGCAGCTTTCCTCTCCCAGTTAGCCCAGGGACCAAATGCTGCATTGCCTGGGTGGTGCTTGTGTGAGCCTTAAACCTCCCTGGTGGGTGGCATTTAGATTCTTCCTCTGAGCTCACATTCTTTGGGAGTAACAACATAGGGGTAATAGAATCCCAGCATTTTAGAGCTGGAATCCAGATCATGTGAAAGCAATATAGAGAAAAGAGGAAGCTATACATTTACAAACTCCAACCCCAAAGGTATATTTGAGAACAGCCTGGTTTGCTTTCTATTTGTTGGACTTAAATGCTTTCTCTCCTCCCTTCATTCTTCACCATCCCAATGACAAATATGCTTGGAGAATATATATATATATATACACACACACATACATATATATATATACACACACACACACACTTTTTTATGTTTTTAAAGAAGTTTTTGCTTGTGTGCACCAGAAAAAGAGAGAGAGAGAGAGAGAGAGAGAGAGAGAGAGAGAGAGAGAGACAGAGAGGGAGAGAGAGAGAAAACATCCAGAGAGAGACAGTGAGGGAGAAAGTGAGAAATCATCCTGCAGGGGGATGGCCATGCTGCAATTCTTTCTCTTCCATTCTCCTCTTGGGATCTTGGACACACATGCACATGTGCCCAGTGTGAGTTTCAAGTCACCAGGTGTGGGACTTGAACCATGGTCAGTCATGTTGGAGTCCAGTGATGTAATTGCTACTACATCTGCCAGTTCCATTTGGATGGTTTTTTAACAACAATAGCAACAACAATAACAATAGGTTGTAGAAAACCAAAATTTAATGCTGACTTAAACAAGATAGAAACTTATTTTTCTTTCTTATAACATGCGGAGGGATGGTTCAGGGATATTGCAGCCCATCGTGTCAGAGACCCACTATCCTTACAATTTTTGCTTGACCATGTATGATCCCAACTTCGTGGTCCAAGATGGCAGCCTTGTGTTCTAGGTTGCAGGGGAAAGAGACAAAGAAGAGGCAAAGGGTGTAGATGCACTTACTGCTTTTTCTTAAAGTAGGTGAATGAAAACTACCATCTGGGTGCCATCTGCTTCCCATTGGCCGAAATGTAGTCACACACCTACACTTCACTGAAAGAGCTTTTGGGACATGTCATATTTATTTCAGGCAGCCAAGGGCCTAACTAAAACTTGGGAGTCCTTATTGCAGTCTCTGCCACATGTACCTGATCTCACTTGATCCTTACAGTGGCTCAGCCACAAAGGCATTGCTGACCTCCTTTTACAAAGGAGAAAAATTACACCTAAAAAGCTCTGTAGTTGAGATGCTAGAACCTGACCCCGTCCGTGTTTTCTGATTATTTATACTGCATCTGTTCTAATGTGTTACATGGCCCCAAATTTATAGTACATGGTTCACACAAAGTAAGTACTCAATGAATGGTAGTTTATTTATTTTTATTTGTTTTTTATATATTTTCCTCCTATCATCTTATGTAGCATAAAATAGAGCCCTTCCGTTTCTTTGGATTATCTTAGGCTTCCTTTTGGTTCCTGGGGTCCCAGTTTTCTGTACTGTGAACCCTTAGTTCATATTATAAGATTTCAGCCTGACGACAAGACCATTTCTTTCCCTGGGAGGAGAATGTATTTAAATATTTACATGGCTTGAATGTGCACTGCTTTCCAAAGTGAATCAAGCCAATGGTGTATGGAGGGCAATGGAAACACCAAATTCTTTTTAAATTTAAATTTAAATTTTGCCAGAGGGTACATGCGCTCTCCAGAGGGACAGAAAAGAGAGAGGGAAAGTGAGAAAGCACCCTCCCTGGGGATGGTCATGGTCATGCTGTCATCTCTTCTCCTCCATTTTTCCTCCTTTTGGGATTTTGGGGATGCTCACGCATGCACACAGCTTTTTTTCAAGCCACTGATTCTGGAACTTGAACCGCACAGTTGGTCATGTAGAACCTAGCTGCCTTCACTTTCATACCATGGGGTGGCCTAGATAAACCCAATTCTTAATATTGCCTGGGTTTTCTCATTTTGGTCTTGCTAGTCAATTCAGTGCAGTATGATTAAATCAGGAGAGAGGGGCATTCAGTTAAGTAGCTTCTTGTTCAGTCTCCAGCCTCTCTTTTCTTCACTGGAAAATTGTCAAATGAGAGATTTCCTTTATTTCTGCCTCAGGTAGCTTATGTGCAAGGGATAATAGATTTTTATAAGGTCTGCTTCTGTGGGGCCTAAAATTATGAGTTATATTAGAAAAAAAGGTCAATATAGATGGTCAAATTATTGAGCGAATTGACTGGTGAACTTGTATAAATCCGGCTCTGGAGGTGGCACACAGCAACTGAGTGCTATGTGAACTACACTAGCTCCTTATTTCCCTTTTAAAACCATCTTTTCCTGCATCTGAGAATGTACTATGGACGCCAAATTAAATATTAATTCTCTGCAATTCCGATACATTGTCTCCTACTTGCTAATCTTCCTGTAGCAATTGAGGCATCATCTGACTAACAGAAAGTTTGGAGAGTCTATACACATTTCAAAACTATTTTATATGATCGTCACATTTTTCTCACCATAGGATTTCTTTTCTTTTTATTTCTCCTTTAGGTTTCACCAAAGAAAATACAAGTCAGGAGCGTTTTGAACAAAAGAGTACATGGGCAGACACACAGAATATCTATTTATTGAATTGAATCATTTCTCTCTTCCTTTACAAACACTTCAAAAGTGTGTTATTTCCAAACCTCCAATAGTAAAGCGACTTCCAAAAGTCTTAGCTGTTACTTTACAGAGAGACAGTGGGAAATACGAACATGAGGGCACGGGCTCGGTAAGAAGTGGTGTGGAGTGGTGGTTGAGATCCTGGGCCTGGCAACAGCCTGTCTGTATTTGAATCTCAATTGGTCCACTCACCAGCCACGTTCATCTTAGACATTTTGTTTAATTTCTCTAGGCCTCAAATTATTATCTGTAAATTAGGGTTGACAAAATAATATCTAACTTGTAAGGTTTTAAGGATGAGAAATAAACACATAGTATATTTAAGCAGTACCCGTCACATAATAAATATTCATTAAGTCCTTGCTCTAATTACTTAGTCTTCTCCCAGGCGTGGTTTTTACTTGCGATGAACATTAGTGAAAGATATACAGCTCCCCAAGATGATCTGAAAAATATACAGCAACTCCAAATGGCCCATGCAGTTGCTAGTTGTGTCATGTACCTCTCAGGATGGCTCATGTAGGTGGAGGCCAAAGTGGAGTTGGGCCTTGAATCAAAAGGCTCAGAGATTAAATCTCGGCCTTGCCACTTGCAAGTTATGTGATCCTGGGAAGATTACTTAACCCCCTCTGAGCCCTGGTTTCTTTACCTGAGAAGGATCACTGGGGGAGTTAAATGAGGGAGTGTATAGAAAGCACTTTGCGCTGTTCCTGGCCCAAGGTAAATTTCCAATAAAATGTAGCTTTTTATTGTTACGATTAAATCCTGGAGAGAGATGGCCCAGAAGCTCAGAGCAAGGAGGGGACCGGGACAGTTGTTCCCTTCTGTGTCTATATTTTCTCTGGGTGTAAAATGACAAGAAATACTGAAACAAATGCTTTGATGAAATGAAACTCAAAAAGCTACTAATATTAATTGTATATTAACTAGTTAAATTCAGTTATGCAGAATATGTGGGAAACCTTTTGATAGATTAGACCTAATTAGTCAATTAGCTAAAATAAAAGAACATGAACATTCCAATTCATAGCATATACAGAAATTTCACTGTAGGGCTGTGTTTATGCACACATAATTAAAAAACTACATTCTCCTAAATCATCAGTTTGATGGAATAATATTACTTTCAAACAGTTGCTTTTCTACCATGTTACTCATGAACTAAGGTATAAATTAAGCTATATACACATGTAAAGGCAGAAATCACTATTGTTGATAATTTACCCCCAGCTTCATAAAACACACCTGTAACTATTATGAGGTGGGACCATAATTACTGCAATATTGAATATAACTGCCTTGTAGCTGTAACAATCATTATATTTTGTATGTAGCACCACAGCAACCAATATTTATTGCATTTTATATGCAAAGTAGCAAGACAGACTCAGAAAGAAATTTACAGTAAGCCTTAAAAACTTGCCTTAAATAAATGACTTTCGATTTTAATCCAGTTTGGATAACTACGCAACAGTTAAACTTTTTCTTTTTTTTGGAGAGGTTTTTGCTATAGGGTGCGTGTGCTCACCAGAAAGCCAGAGAGAGACAGAGAGACAGAAAGTGAGAAATCACCTCCGGGGGGATGGCCAGGCTGCAATCCCTTCTCCTCCAGTCTCCTCTCGGGGTATTGGGCATGCATGCACATGCGCCCTGCATGAGTTTAAGCCACCAGGTCCAGGACTCAAACTGTGGTCAACTACATGGGAGTCCAGTGACATAGCCATTATGCCAGCTGCTGGTCCCATCAGTGAAACTCTTTTTGATGGGATGTGATGGGGAAGGCAGTTGAGCTCCAATAGTCTGAGAACAAAGGTTGGCCCTCTCCTCTGCCCTTTGCTTCCCCTGGTACCAAGGAAGTTCTGAGCTCAGTCATTTCTGCCCCAGAAAGTACATCAGCTCTTGGAGCTGATAGAAAACCACCTGATCACTCTCAATGTCTCCTGGTGGGTTGCTGGTCATTTGGGACAGACATGAGTGGCAAGATTTTGCTACTCTATCTAGGCTGCTCAATAAAATGTTAAGTAATGAGAAGATGACGTTATTAAAGAACCTCGAGTTTTCAACATTGTTTTCATTGTAAGTTATTTAAAAAATATTTACATAAACATTACAAAACTAAAGCATACAAAAAGATACATTGTAAAAATTCAGAAGATATTATATACAAAATGTAAATAATACCTACATCTTTAATTTATAAATAGTATAGTATATATTTTATAGTGAAGTTAGGGTGTGAGTGGGGTGTGTGGTGTCTTGCAGATTTGTTCTTTGGGTCTCAATGATGTGTGCAGCAGTTGTCTCACTGAGGTGTGCTGTGGGTCACATTGGGCTGTGTTGTTTAAAATCTGTTGTTCTGTGACTTAAAGTTTGGTGTAGTCTGTAACTCAACAAATTTTGCTGTGGGTTCTAGTGTGCTTAGTGTGTGAGTCGGGTGTTGTGGGTCGCAGATTTGTTCTTTGTATCTCAGGGTTGTGTGTGGTGTTCTCACTGATGTGTGCTGAGGGTCGCAGCAAGCTGTGCTGTTGTTTAAAGTGGAGTGTGCTGTACTGTAAAGTAGGGTGGCAGTGTAACTCATTGAATTTTCCTGTGGGTTCTAGTGATGTTAGGGTGTGAGTGGGGTGTGTTGTGGGTCGCCGATTTCTTCTTTGGGTCTCAGTGATGTGTGCAGTGGTCTCACTGAGGTGCTCTGTAGGTCACAGAGGGTTGCATTGTAGTTTAAACTGGGGTGTGCTGTGGCTTAAAGTGGGGTGTGGTGTGCTGTGTAACTCAAGGAATTTTCATAGTATATATTTTATTGTGAGAACTTTAAAAAAATATGGCCTGAGAACTTAGAGAAAACTTAAAATGGCACCATATTGCTTCAAAATAAATGTACTGAGATCAAATAGTAGGATTTCTGCTTTTTCTACACCTTATTTTCCTACACTAGGCACATGTTACTTTCCTTACCTCACTGTTTTCCACTCAAGTAGTTTACATATGAACCTAACTTGTGGCCATAACATAGTAATAGTAATGATAACAGTTACTATTTATCACTAGCCAACTATATAACAAGCACCAGGTTAGGTTTTCTAACATTCTGTCCTCTACATGGCAGGTGCCCCCATTCCACAGATTTAAAAAAAGGTGAGGCGCAGTGAAGTGATTAGCTTACCCCAGGTCACATGTTAAGTGGCAGGGAGGAAAAATCAAACTCATTCCTGATATTGAAAGTCTTTTTATTTCTTTTTAGAGAGATTTTTTTTCCTATAGGGTATGTGTGTTCGCTAGAGAAACAGAAAGTGAGAAATCATCCCTTGGGGGGATGGCCATGCCACAATCCCTTCTCCTCCATTATCCTCTCAGGATTCTGGGCATGCATGCACACACTCCCGGCATGAGTTTGAAGTTGCTGGATCCAGGACTCAAACCATGGTCAACTATGTGGGAATCCAGTGATGTAACCATTACGCCATCTAGTGATCCTTTTAGAGCCTTTTTCTATCTGGATCTTTTATTCAGAAACCCTCTACTCTAGCCCAATAGCTCTATTTACTATTCTCCAAATTCTCCATCAGGATTCTGTACATTACCATTTTATAAGATCCAGTTATTAAGCCCCCTCTCCGTTCATGTACACAACCATTCATTCATTTAACATTTACTGTGCACTGCAGTCACTCTGCTAGGTGCCACTGTGAATTATCTCCCAGCCTATGCTGACTGCTTCCCAGTTGTCAGACCCTCTGCTGTGTATTTGTCTCCCTAGCTGGTGAACCAATTGCATTGAGCTAGCATTGGTTCTGTCCCTTTAGGGAACATTGAATATGTGTGACAATATTTGTTATTATAATGAATAATTATGATGATAATGTATGTTATAATGAGGTATCTCTAGCATTTGGTGCTCAGAGACCTGGAATATTAAATATTGTATAGTGTGTGGGATAGTCCTGCAAATGGAAAATTGTCCTACTCCAACCAATTATTCTCTTGCTCCAGAAACACTGCTGTGCATAGATCTAGTATGAAGATCTCCTGTTTTATAAACTCTATCTTTACCAGTTCTGGTATCCTACTCATCAAAAGTATTGGTTGGCTGTAATGGTGATGTTCTCTTGATTAACCAAGAAGTTTAAACAAAGTTTTAGAGAGAGATATTCTTAAATGAAGATTTGGAATGGGATGATTTCTAAAATTGACTTAAGTGAAAGAAAATTGTGTTTTTTGAAACAAATGGAAAACCCATATCTGAAACCCATATAAAACTCTTTTTTGATTCATAAAACATTACTCTAAAATAAATTTTTATGTATCTCTTAAGTAAGCTGGTAGAGTTCACTGTGCTACCAAAGTAATATCGACTTGTTTTGTAGTCACTAGATCATAAAATGGGACCATAATCCCTCCAAGGTTCATTAATTTAAAGTAAATTAACAAGATGATAAAAACAATTAAGAGAAAGTTTATCTCCATCTGTTCTGGTCATTTATCATTTTTAGTTGGTTGTTCAGAAGCCAATCTGTCTTGTTAGTCTTGGGAACTTCCTCATCAATGGTAGTCTTGGTAGGGGTTGGGATTTCTGTCTCACAACTTCTTGGATGCCATGGCACAAGTACACGGTTTAGGCTGAACAATCACATGCTATGGCCCAGGACCCTGGCTCTCAAGTAAATGACTGAAAGACAAAACAACAGCTAGAATTTATCCATGGCACTAGAAAAGAAACACTGTTTTATGTTAATGTGTGGCACTGCTAGAATTTATCCATGGCACTAGAAAAGAAACACTGTTTTATGTTAATGTGGCACTGCTCTGCAGCAGGGTGAGTGGTAGTAGCCTCGCCAACTGTTCTTGCTCGATGACATTGTTTCCCTTGCTTTTTGGACATCCAGAACTTTCTTGGTCACTGCAACAGAGGCTGCCACATGCCTCCATATCCATTCTCTCTTTTTCAGTTTTTCGAAATAGACTCCTATACTTCAAGCGTTAGCTTGGCATTTAGCTGCCTAGCTATAGATTAGATTTTTCTGGCTTCCCTTGCCAATAGGGGTGACTACATGACTGTCTTAAGTGGGAGTGATGTGCCTAACTTTCAGTCCATATCTTTCTTTTTTTTTAAAAAAAATTTCAATTTATTTTATATATTCAATCACATTTAGATTGCAAAGTGAATATTCCAACACGTGCACATTTCTCACCAGTCCAGTTGACAATACTATAAAGTTATCTTCAACAAATAATAGTCCATTTCTTTGTCCCATAAATGCCTTGCTTCTCTATTTTTCTCCTTAATGTTCTTCCTCAGACTCTACTTCATCCACCCTCTTCCTACACTGTATCTGGTATTCGCGATCATTTACTAGTTTCTATATCTTTTAGTCATTCAGTTTCAGTCATAGAGTGCAGTCACTAGGTATATATTAAGTGGAGACATACAATGTCTCTCCTTCATAGCCTGGTTTGCTTCACTCAGCAGTAAATCTTCCATATTCATCCACTTTTTGTCAAAAGCCAGGGTCTTATTTTTTTTTTTATGGCTGAGTAGTATTCCATAGAGTATATTGCCACGGTTTTTCAATCCATTCATCTTTTCGTGGGCATTTGGGTTGGTTCCATGTCTTAGTGATAGCGAATAATGCTGCAAATAAACATCAATATGCATGCACTTTTTGGATAAAGAATTCTTTTCTCCTTTGGGTAGATACCAAGGAATGGGATTGCTGGATCATATGGCAGTTCTATTTGTAGATTTTTGAGGAATCTCCAAATTGTTCTCCATAGTCGCTGGACCAATTTACATTTCCACCAGCAGTGTAAGAGAGTTCCCCTTTCACCACACCCCTGCCAACACTTACCATTTTTTTTTTTTAATCTTATTCATTCTGACTGGGGTTTGGTGGTATCTCATTATCTTTAAAAGAAAGCTGTTTACTCTTTACTTCCTCTTTCTTCTTTACTTCTTTCCACAGACTGAAGTCTGGATGTCCTGATGGTGAAGACACCATGCAAATAAAGACATCTTGGATAACTAAAAGAAATATGGAAGGAGCCAAGGTAGAACAACTGACACTCCCTATTCATCCTTTCCCTATTTGAGAGAGAAGCAAATTTTGTTTAAGTTATTATTTGACCTCTGTTAAAGAAGTAGACTCTATATCTTAATTAGTGCAGTATCTATCCATTTTCTAAACCTAGTCCTTCAACTTCTTGTTTTTCCACAGGCCCTCAATAACTTTCTAGTAAATTTCATTTTTTGTATAGAATTTCCAGAAACAATTTCTGTTGTTTGCAACTGTAGTGTTTTAAATAAATACATTTAAAAATGCAGTCTTGACTGAATCCAGGAAGTTGAGTGAATAGCAATGAGGTCTCACTCTTAAGTCTGGGAAATGATCTATTCTTTATTCCTAGGAGTGGATAGCTGATTGATCTAAAAGCCTGTTGTAGTTTGGTGCTTAGATCTTTTGCCTACAACTTTAAAGAAAAAACTTGAGGTGTTTTGACTATTTTTTCCAAGCTTTAGTAAAGTCATACTGAAAGGTCATGCTTAGCCTGAAATTGAAAAGAGAGTGAGAAAAATAATCACACAATTTGTGAAGCGAAGGCTTTTATGTAGTAGTTTATTAATCCAAAGTGGTTTAAGGTCTAGCAATCTGGAGCCTGACAGAGTTGAAAAATCTCTTTTCTACGCTAAAGTTAGTGCAAGTAAAGGCAAGAAGGAAAAAGACTCAACTGAATATAAAGTCAGAGCTGAGAGAACCGTAATCCACCCCAGTCTCCTCCCAGGCACTTCCTGCTGTGTGCTCCCTGGTGGGAGCTGAAAAAGAATACTCATGAGGGTGCAGCTGGGTGGGGTGAGTCTTCAGGGAGCAAGTGTTTTAGTGGTAACCTTTTCCACACAGATTGTTCCAAACTGACTCAAGGTGAAAACTATTAAATAAAGGGTTGTAGCAGATTGCTAGGGAAAAAAAATTGGTGTAGACTCAAAGTCTATGACTTGGTGTGACTTTCCTTGGTGAGACTAGTTACTAGTCATATGAGTTGATTCTGGAATAGGCACAGGATGTACACTAATCAGAGTTAAGGAGACATTTCCAGAATCTTCTAGAAAGGGAGTTTACCTGATGTTCTATAAGGGATACCTGGAAAATTGTTCTTTGGCCTCGATCTTGAACAAGGTTGCATTTATCCCTGGGAGCTCTGGATGAGGGAGCCTGACCTAGAACAAAGCAGAACTTATAAGACGTGGAAAGAAATGGAAAGACTTGGGATTTAAAAAATAAAATTATTTAACTTTATTATTATTATTTCAAAATTTGACCAGGGAGAGACAGACAGACAGAGAGAAAGAGAGAGAGAGAGAGAGAAAGAAAGAGAGAGAGAATGCAAGTTGCCAGATCTATGACAAGACACCATGCAAATAAAGACATCTTGGATAACTAAAAGAAATATGGAAGGAGCCAAGGTAGAACAACTGACACTCCCTATTCATCCTTTCCCTATTTGAGAGAGAAGCAAATTTTGTTTAAGTTATTATTTGACCTCTGTTAAAGAAGTAGACTCTATATCTTAATTAGTGCAGTATCTATCCATTTTCTAAACCTAGTCCTTCAACTTCTTGTTTTTCCACAGGCCCTCAATAACTTTCTAGTAAATTTCATTTTTTGTATAGAATTTCCAGAAACAATTTCTGTTGTTTGCAACTGTAGTGTTTTAAATAAATACATTTAAAAATGCAGTCTTGACTGAATCCAGGAAGTTGAGTGAATAGCAATGAGGTCTCACTCTTAAGTCTGGGAAATGATCTATTCTTTATTCCTAGGAGTGGATAGCTGATTGATCTAAAAGCCTGTTGTAGTTTGGTGCTTAGATCTTTTGCCTACAACTTTAAAGAAAAAACTTGAGGTGTTTTGACTATTTTTTCCAAGCTTTAGTAAAGTCATACTGAAAGGTCATGCTTAGCCTGAAATTGAAAAGAGAGTGAGAAAAATAATCACACAATTTGTGAAGCGAAGGCTTTTATGTAGTAGTTTATTAATCCAAAGTGGTTTAAGGTCTAGCAATCTGGAGCCTGACAGAGTTGAAAAATCTCTTTTCTACGCTAAAGTTAGTGCAAGTAAAGGCAAGAAGGAAAAAGACTCAACTGAATATAAAGTCAGAGCTGAGAGAACCGTAATCCACCCCAGTCTCCTCCCAGGCACTTCCTGCTGTGTGCTCCCTGGTGGGAGCTGAAAAAGAATACTCATGAGGGTGCAGCTGGGTGGGGTGAGTCTTCAGGGAGCAAGTGTTTTAGTGGTAACCTTTTCCACACAGATTGTTCCAAACTGACTCAAGGTGAAAACTATTAAATAAAGGGTTGTAGCAGATTGCTAGGGAAAAAAAATTGGTGTAGACTCAAAGTCTATGACTTGGTGTGACTTTCCTTGGTGAGACTAGTTACTAGTCATATGAGTTGATTCTGGAATAGGCACAGGATGTACACTAATCAGAGTTAAGGAGACATTTCCAGAATCTTCTAGAAAGGGAGTTTACCTGATGTTCTATAAGGGATACCTGGAAAATTGTTCTTTGGCCTCGATCTTGAACAAGGTTGCATTTATCCCTGGGAGCTCTGGATGAGGGAGCCTGACCTAGAACAAAGCAGAACTTATAAGACGTGGAAAGAAATGGAAAGACTTGGGATTTAAAAAATAAAATTATTTAACTTTATTATTATTATTTCAAAATTTGACCAGGGAGAGACAGACACAGAGAGAAAGAGAGAGAGAGAGAGAGAGAGAGAGAGAGAGAGAAAGCAAGTTGCCAGGTCTAGGACTTGAACTATGGTTGGCCATATGGAAGTCTAGTGCCTTTAACCGCCAAACCAACTGCCAGCCCTGACAGGGTATTTTGTGATATAGTTGAACTGATATTCATCAAGTCTAGCCTAAAGCTCTCTTTATTTCTGAACTTTTAATAAAAGCTATTTCTTCTGAGAGAGAAGATTCCCCAGGCCAACAGGGTCTTCACAGCGTAATCCATTCCTAGCTTTAGCCATCCCCAGATCATGGGTCCCTGTTGTGTATAAGAACCTTCTCATGTGGATCAGCCTTGCAGAGCATTGTGTTATTGATGTGTCACAGACTGGCTTTGTATCCCTGGATGTTTAAGTTAAATGAGCTAATAAATCTGCTTTGCTAATTAATCCAGGCCTATCTAGAATTATCCACTAGTTACAACAGAAAGTATCATAAGTAATACCTATTTATCTCAATCACCTAACTTAGAAGCTTGGCCTTCTAACATTTGAGATTTTTCAAGGTCTATTCTGATATTCCTAAACTCTAGAATATGAGAAGTCTCGTCAATGAGAGAGTCTGAATATCAGACAACTCCTGCCTTCTCCCAAGGATTCAGTAGCATCTTTATTAAGATGGAGAAATATATATATAATATTATATTTATATATGTATATATTTAAATAGAAATGAAAAATTATTGATGATAACATGTATGATTAAGCCATTATGCAGTGTATTCTGGATGGGAAATCACGTTTTGTCTGCTGTTGATATTGCTCAGTGAATGAAAATTAAAAAAAAAATAAAGATAAGAGCAGGTTTTTTAGATATCCTGAAACCTGAGTCACCTTCTTTTTCACTCATATAGTTACCCAAGTAAATTCAGGCAGTAACATTCCAACTTAAGGGGCTTCTTGGGGGCAATGTACTTCCCAAAGATTTGCCCTCATACTTTCTACCTACAATGAGAACTTCTGTTGCCTTTTGTTCCAGGAGCCCTTAGTGAAGCCACCTTAACAATCGCCATATTGTTTCTTTTCTGTAGAAAAAAATTGGAGCTAACAAGTTGTTCTTACATAACTATCACAAAAGTTGGTATACACATTCTCAGAAGACACCATTTATGTTATTATGTGAAAAAGCATATTTGCAAAATTACCATGAAAAATATTGTTAAAAAAATGGTGTCCTTTCATGTGGTTAGTTGTGGAGCGCCCCCGCCCATCGCCCTCAGCACCTATTTCAAAATGGCGCTCAATGGAAGCCCGCTGAGCGCTCAAAGCGGTAAACAACTTAAGGAAGTAGGGCAGTGGGGAGCGTGGAGAGCACAGGAACACCGCATGCAACCAATCCTCCGCATGCAACCAATCCTCTTTCAAGGACTGGCTTCCGTGCCCGTGGACAATGATCTGATTGGCTAGGGGCCCTTTATAAGGCCCCGGGGAAAGGGAAAGGAAGAACTTCTGTAACATAGCCTGGGGAAATAAAGTGCTGAAGAGAAGACCGTCTTGGGAGTCGTCAGTTGCGCGACAGTTAGTAAAGAGCATTGAGGAAACTGATTCACTCAATAATCTTTGAGTGGAGTAACTGAATTATGACTGGAGTTTATCATAATTAATCATTTCAGTCCAAGGACATAACAAGGGGCATTGGATCATTTATTTCTTTTAAGCAGACACTTGATTGAGGGCTAAAACCTCCACATCTACTTACCAGAGTGAGAGGTCTAAATCAGTTTATTCATTAAAAAAAAAAATAAAAAAAGAACCACTTCATCCCACAGAGGGCTTAGGCAAGAGTGATGACACTTGAATGCTGGAGAAAGTTATTTTAAGTACAGAATTAAGGACAGAATAACTCTCACCTCACTTTTAGGTCTTTTAATTAGTTCTGAAATTTTTACCTCATTGATTTTTTAAAAAGTTTATTCATTTCATAAGAAAGAGAGGCACATTCAACAAGGTCCTCATGCCATGACCCACTCCCAGTCTCAGATGGCCTGGATCACAGGTAGGTGTGTACCCTGTTGTGCACGAGGAGGTCCTGGTATGTGAACCAAGGACCTTTCTCATATAGGTCTAGTTGCAGTGTTACTGCACCGCTGCCTGGTTCCTCATTGCTTATTTATTTATTTATCAAATTATTTATTGCTATTATTATTTTTTAAAAATTTTACCAGAGGGAGATATAGAGCGAGCGCAGAAAAGTGGGAAAGTAAGCTGCCAGATCCGGGGCTCAAACCGTGGTCAGTCATGTGGGAGTCCAGTCCACCACACCACCTGCCGGCCCCCACAGCTTATTTTAAGGACCTTAAAATCAGATCTACTTTGCAGAAGAGAATAGTTTCAGGCTGTAGGGAGTGTCTGTTACACCAACGAAAATTCCCTAGTAGTGGAGATCATGTGCCTTCCTAATCCCTAAGATAAATACTCCACTGATGCTGTTTTTTTCTCTTTTGGAACTCAACAAAGTTAGTGTTTATCCAGTGATTTGAAAATGACTTGATGAGAATACACTTTGGAGTAAGTCATCCTGTATGCAGAAAGGAAATACATTTTGCTTTGACATCTCTTCTTCTGCTCAGAAATTATTATCTGTGCCCTAGGCTATCAAACACCAGTGCACAAAATTATTCACAAAGGGTTTATGGTTCAAGTGGTAAATCTAGGCATTTGCAAAATGTTGACCCAAGTGAGTCAGCACAGAAAGCTTGATCTTTCAGTTTGATGAAAATGTAATTTTATGGATGTCAAGTTGAAGTTCAAAAGTGACATATCGTGTCACACAGATAAATAGTTTTGCCAAAAGCAATGCCATAATTCATAAGCACTTGTCTGGCCAATAGTAACTATCAGACTGATTAAGTGAAGTGCTTGCTAATAAATGCAGTCTTTATCCTATATTATACATTAGTCTTTTCTGAATAATAAAGATTGTCCTAGTTAAGAACTGAAATTAATATTGCAAGCCAATATCAAGCATAGAAATACTTACATATATGCTTACATACTGTGAGATTTTGTCACAATCTCACAAAGATTAATTTTAGAACAATAGCAAACAATAAAATGTGAGTATATGATATTATTTCTCTCCTTGGCTCTCCATAGACCCATTACGTAACAATGCTAGGGGTTAAAAAAATGAGTAAGTACAATAGTAATACTAAGAATAATAAATAGATGAAGGAGCTATTGTTCTGGATGCTTTTAGTACAGAGGAGGAAGTAGACTCACAAATATTCTTTTCTTTATTTTTTAGAGATAGATTTTTAGTATGGGGTACATGTGCTCACCAGAGAGACTGAGACAGAAAGCAAGAACTCCCTCCACCGGAGGCAAGGGGACATGGCCTTGCTGCAATCCCTTCTCCTCCATTCTTCTCTCAGGATTTTGGATATGCATGCACACACACCCAGCTTGAGTTTTTAAGCCACTAGGTCTGGGACTTGAACTGCAGTCAATACAGGGGAGTTCAGGGATGTAACCATTCTGCCATCTGCTGGTCCTGAAAATGTTCTTTACATTCCAGTACAGACTGGCTTTTCTGCAGATCTTCAGTCATATGACCTGCACAGACACCTCACTGGGCTCTAGAGCACAGAGAGCCTTGCTCTTTTCTGTCTGCATGCCTTTTTACCACCTTGGGTGGCATTCTTCCCCACTCTCCTTGTGGAGTTTCAGTTCCTCCCTCAAGGTCCAACTTGGTTTCTACCTTTTGAAACATCTCTAACTTGCAGGGAGAACTTCCTCTTATAACTTGATTACACTGTTACCACTCCATCGTTTTGTTTTAAAAAATTGCTTACTTTTTAAGCATTTTTTTAAAAATTTAAAGTTTAAAATTGTAAGTTTTAAAATATGTATTTTATAAATTAATTTTGTGAAATAAAAGATGGTGTTATGATTTATGAATATGGTGTGGAATCATTCAATCAAGCTAGCTCACATATCCATCATCTGAAATACTTATTTTTTTGTTTGTGGCAAGAATATTTGAAATTTATTTTCTTAGCAATTGTAGAGCTGTATAGTATCCTTGAAATGTATCATATGTATTTTTATTTACTATATTCACCATGCTATGCAATAGATCTTGAAGTAAAACAAAACAAAACTTATTCCTTCTGTCTAATTGAAGCTTTCTTTGTACCTTTCGACCATTGTCTCACTATTCTCCCTACCACCCTAGCCTCTGGTAACCATCATTCCACTCTCTGTTTCTTTGAGTTCTATAGTTTTTAGATTCCACACACACATGAGAATATGTGTGTTTTTTTTTTTTTTTTATCTGACTTATTTCACTTTGCTTAGTGGCCTCCAATTCCACATATGTTACAAATGAAGAATTTTCTGCTTCTTAAATGTTGAATAGTATTCCATTGTGTATATGTACCATATTGCCTTTATCCATTTATCTGTCGTTGGACACTTAGGTTTTTCCTAAAACTTCGCTGCTGTAAATAGTGCTGCGAAGAATGTGGAGCACTAATCATTGCAGCTCTGTTTTAACTCTTTTGGGTAAATGCTCAGAGGTAGGATTGTTGAATCATACGGAACCTCTGTTTTCAGTTTTTTTGAGGAATCTTCATGCAGTTTTCCACAGTGGCTATCCTAATTAAATTCTCAACAACAGTGTATAAGCATTTCCTTTTTACGGTGTCCTTGTCAACATCTGTTATCTTTTTTATTTTTTATAATAGCCATCCTGACAGGTGTGAGATGATAATTTAATGGTGGTTTTGATTTTGAATTCTTTGGTGATTAATGATTTTGAACATATCTTTGTTGGCCATTTGTATGTCTTCTTTTGAGAAATGCCTATATTCAAGTCCTTTGCCATATTTAAGTCATGTTATTTGTTTGCTTTCTGTAGAATTGTTTGAGTTCTGTATAGATTTTGGATATCAACCCCTAGTAAATATTTTTCTCAATTTATAAATTGTCTCTTCACTCTGTTAATTGTTGCTCTGGTTGTACAGGAGCTCATTATTTCGATGTAATTCCATTTGTCTATTTTTGCTTTTGTTGCCTGTACTTTCAGAGCCAAATCTAAAAAATAATTTCCATATCAATGTCATGTAGTTTTCTCCCTATGTTTTCTTCTAGTAGTTTTACAGTTTCAGGTCTTATGTTTAAGTCTTTAGTCTATTTTGAGTTGATTTTTATAAGTGGTGTGAGATAAAAGTCCAATTTTATTCTTTGCATATGAATATTCAGTTCTCCCCACATCATTTATTGAAGAGACTGTGTGTTTCCCAATGTGTCCTTTTCCCTTTTCAAAAAATCAATTGACCATTTATGTATAAATTCATTAGCAGGCTCTCTAGTCTGGCCACTGAGTCTAATTTTATCCCAGTACTATGTTTTAATTATTATCATTTTGCAGTACAGTTTAAAATCAGGTAGTGCGATACCTCCAAACTTATTCTTTTTTTCATGATTGGTTTGTTTTTTGTTTATATTAGTTTGTTTTTTGAGGTTCCATAGGGAATTTAGTCTTAATTTTTCTTTTTCTATAAGAAATGGTTTTGAAGTTTTGATAAGGATTGTATTGAATCTCTAGATTGCTTTTGGTAGTGTGGACATTCTAGCAATATTAATTCTTCTGATCCTTGAACACAGAATATTTTTACATTTATTTGTGTCTTCAACTTCTTTCATTAATGTTTTTCAGTGAACAGATCTTTCACCTTTTTGATGAAATTTATTCCTGTTTTTTTTCTTTTTCCATAGTTATTGTAAATGGGATTTTTCTTTCGATTTTTTTTTTTTTTTGCTTGTGATTAGTGTATAGAGATGCTACTGATTTCTGTATGTTGCTTTTGTATCCTGCAAGTTTACTGTAGTTTATTAGTTCCAACAGTTTTTTGGTGGGATCTTTGGTGTTTTCTATACATAAGACCATGCCATCAGCAGTGACAATTTTACTTTTTCCTTTCTGTTTGGACGTTTTTATTTCTTTCTCTTGCTTGATTGCTCTGGCAAGGACTTCAATACTATGCTGAATAGAAGTGGTGACTGTGGGTATTTTTTTTGTCTTATTCTGGATCTTAAGAAAAGAGTTTCAATTTTTCGCCATTGAGTAAAATGCTAGTTATGGGCTTATAATACATGGGATTGAGAAATAGTCCTTCTGTACCTAATTTGTTGAGGGTTTTTTTTTTTTTTATCATGTAAAGATATTGACTTCTGTCAAATGCTTTTTATATATCTAATGAGATGGTTATATTGTTTTTACCCTTCATTCTGCTAATGTGATTTATCACACACACTAATTGTGCTTGTTGAACCATCCTTGTGTCTCAAGGATAAATCCCACTTGATCATGGTAAATGATCCTTTTAATGTGTTGTTGAATTTGGCTTGCTAGTATTTTTTTTTTTTTTTTGAGGATTTTTGCATCTATGTTTATTCATAATATTGGCTATTTTTAAAAATTTATTTATTCTTTTCTTTCATGAGAGAGAGAAGCACTCTTAATAGTCTCAATAAGGTCTCACACCATAATTGTTCCCCTAGCCCTTCTTAGCTAGTCAGCCAGAATCACGTGTGTGACCGGCATGTGCAGGTTGACCTGAGAACTGATTTGCCCTTCCATATGGCCTCCAGTACCACAGAACACTGCACGATTGTGCTGCTGTGACTCGGTCTGGTCTGTAGTTTTCTTTTTTTTTTTTTTTTTTGTTAATACCCTTTTCTGACTTTGATATCTGGGTAATGCTGGTTCTGTAAAGAATCTGGAAGTATTCTCTCCTCTTCAATTCTTAGGAAGAATTTGCGAAGGATCAGTTCTTTAAATGTTTGGCAGAGTTCAGCATTGAGGTAATTGGGTCCTAAACTTTTCTTTGATGGGGAATTGACCCCTTCATCATGATAGATGTCTTTTGTACTTTTTTTCTTTTTTAACAGTTTTTGACTTAAAGTCTGTTTGGTCTGATATAAGTATAGCTCTCCCTGTCTCTGTTAGCTTCCATTTGCATGGGACATCTTATTATCCCTTCAGTTTCAGCCTATGAGTATCTTTAAAAAGTGAGGTGAGTCCCTTGTAGGCAGCATATATTTGAATATTTTTTTTCTCATGCAGTAGATCTACATCTTTTTATTAGAGAATTTAATCCATTTACATTTGAGGTAATTATTGATAGGTAAAGATTTGCTACTGCTGTTTTGATAATTTTCTGTTTATTTTGCAGATGCTTTGTTTCTATCTTCTCTTGCTGTCTTCCTTTGTGGCTTTATCATTTTCTATAGTGATATGCTTTCTTTTGTTTTCTTTCTTTCTTTTTTTTTAATTGCCAGAGGGCATTTGTGCTTGCTAGAGAGAGAGAGAAAGTGAGAGAAAGCCTCCAATGGGGCATGGTCATGCTAGTTTTCTTTCCTGCATTTCTCCATGGTATCAGGATTTTGGACTTGTTTGCATAGATGCCTGGTATGTTTCCCAGTCACTGGGGTTCGTATTCAAACTGCGGTAGACCATGTACGATCTGTCTCCTAATGCACAGAGCCCAACCACTGTGTTACAGGGCTGGCCCAGTGGTAGCTTTAAATCCTTTATCTTTCTGTTTTGTGTGTGTTCTGAACTTTTACTTTATGTTTAATGTTTACCATGAGGCTCATGTAGAACACCTTCTACTTATAATAATCAATTTTAAGCTGGTAACAATTTTAATTACATGAAACAACTGTATACTTTTATTTTCTTCCCCCTTACATGTTTTTGAGGTCAAAATTTATAATACGTATCCCTTGACAAAATTTTTTAATGACAAGGAGTATGTGCACATGCATGAGAGAGAGGGGAGAAGAGACAGAGAGAGAGAGAGAGAGAGACTCTTGATAGGTCTTGACATGCATGCCATGATTTTTTTCCTCAGTCTCCAGTTATTCAGAATCCTGGGTGCCTGCAAGCATGCCTAGTATATTTTCAGGCTGGCTTGGGAATCCAAATCTGTGGTTGGTGTGTGGCTTCCAGTACAGCAGTCCAGTGCACTGCACCACCTGACTGGGACCCCTTGACAACTTATTTTAGTTACAGTTTTTATTAGTAGCTTGGTCCTCTAACTGTTATACTAGAAATAAAATTGCTTTACACACCAGTATTGCAGTCCTAGAATATTCTGAATATGGCTCTGTATTACTTATACTATTGTGTTTTACATTTTCATAACTTTTATGTTATAAATTAGTGATCTTTTATTTCAACTTAAAGAACTCCCTTAGGCAATTCCTGTAAGGCAGGCCTAGTGGTAATGAACTCACTTAGCTTTAGTTTGTCTTGAGGAGATCTTATTTCTCCCTCATTTTAGAAAGATAGTTTTGCTGGTAAAGTAGTTTTGGTTGGCAACTTTTTTTTTTTTTTCTTCTTCAGTACTTTGAATATATCATCCCATTCTTCCCTGATCTGAAAGGCTTCTGCTAAGAAATTCGCTGATAATTAGTGAAGTCTAGACCTCTTTGTATATGACGTGTTTGTTACCACTTGCTATGCTCAGATTGTTTTCTTCATCTTTGATTTTTGATAGTTTGATTGTTATGTGTCTTGGTGAAGTCCTTTTGGGTCAAAGTTGATTGATGACCTCTGTGCCTTTTGTACCTGGATGTTGGCATCCTTCCCCAGATTAGGAAAGTTTTCAGTTATTATTTAAAAAAATAAGCTTTCTGGCCTCTATTTTGTTTCTTTTCCTTCTTGAATTCCTATTATAAATATGTTAGGTCTCTTGATGGTGTTCCATAATTCCCATAGGCTTAAAAATTTTTTTTGAGTTTTTTCTTTTTGCTCCTTTGATTGGCTAGTTTCTTGCTTTATTTTTCTTCTTTTTAAAATTCATGGTAGAGTGCATGTGTGTGCACAGGAGTGAGAGTGAGAGAGCGAGAAAGAGAGAGAGAGTTGAGCATACTTGATATGGCCTGGTTATGCCTTGAACCCATTCTTCCAGTCTTCTAGCTTGCAGTTTATACATGCCTGGCATGTTTCAGGTTGATAGGGCTGGGGATTTGAGATTGCCATGTGAGATCCAGATTCTCTTGAGCAGCACATTACCTATACCGCGGAGACAGCCCCTGACTGAGTAATTTCAAATGCTCTGTCTTTGAGCTTACTGATTCTTTTTTCATTTTAATAGAGTGTCCTGCTTGCTGAAGCATTCCATTGCATTTTTCAGTTCAGTCATTATATTCTTAATCTCTAGGATTTCTTTTGTTTGTTTCTATTTCTTTAACAAACTTCTTATTTTGTTTGTGTATTGCTTTCCAAATTTCATTTAACTTTTAATCCTTACATTCTTGTAATTCACTGAAATTCTTTTAAAAGATTATTCTGAATTCTTTATCATTTCATAGATTTCCCTTTCTTTAGGGTTTACTACTGGTACTTTAGTAGTTAATTTTGGAGGTCTCATGATTCCTGAGTCTTTTTAATCCTTTTGTTGCCTTGTGGCTGAGTATTTGAGGAGACAGTCCTATCATTTTGACTTTTCTAGGTGTTCTTTGGCCAAGACAGACTTTCACTATTTAGTCTAGCTTTGCTTCTGGATAGGTCAACAAATAACGACTTGGGGAGGCAGAGTGTGCTTTTGAGTACACTAGATAACTGGGCTGCTGCCTTTGCTCTGAGGTCAGATTAGCAGTTGGATTCTGAAATCAGGTTGAGCTGCTGGATGGGCGCTGTAATTACTTCAGATCTAGCTGACTAGGTGGTACCAGTATTTGAGTTCTGCAGGTGTATAGGGTTGTAGGGAGAGTCTCAAGGTTAGGTACAGTTGCTGATTGGAATGAGTGAAACCAGCTGCTTTGCTCTGAAGAAATGTGCAACTTAAGTTTGTCTCCTTGGCTATGCAGACTTGGGGTGGGCTCTGAGGCTGGTCTTGCCCTGTTTAATCTCCCAAGAGTTTTACAGTTAGCCTCTGCTCTTTGCTGAAATTGTGGCAGTCATTTTCCTTCCTGGATTGGGCCTGAGGGTGGGCTTTGAAGTTGCAGGAGGTGCTATTAAACTCCCAGGTGTGGCATAACTAACTCCTATTCTTTGCTCTAATTTTCTCTGGTAGTTGCTTTTCTTTCCTGGTGGAGTCCCTGGATAAGGTCCAAGGCTAGTCCTGAAGGCACACTGTCTAAAAATTCAGATGAGGTAGAACTTCCTTTACTTCTGGGAGCATCTATCTCAGCTTTGTGAGTGGGTTATGCTGTTAGCTGGTACCTCTGATTGGGTGCCACCACTGGCAGGTGCACAGGACCCAAGACTGCACACTGGTTGCTATGGGTTCTGCCTCCTTGCTTTGTTTCCACCTGACCCCAGATGATCTAGCCCTGCTGTTTTCTTCTATACTAACTTTGAGGTGAGATAGGAATAAGCTTCCTGGGAAGGGTTTCAAAATGCTAAGGAGGCTTGTTGTTCATTTCTGGTTCTCTTTTCCCTTCATAGAAATAGTAGCGCTAGAGGAATCCTTTTTGTTTGACACTGTACTGACTTGGGGGAAGGGGAAGGATGACACAGTTAATTGTGCATGCAGTTTTATTAAATTCAGTGGACCACACTGGTGACTCAATCTTATTTCCAACTTTTAGGTTTTTCTGTAGAGAGCTGCTAGATGAATTTTCTGCAGGAGGTAGTGAAGCCTGGGGCTTCCCTTCCTGACATCTTGCTGATACCACTCCCCTACTTTTATCACTTTGCATTCAGGAGACAAACTCTTCTGCTATACACGTTGAGGACAAGATTCAAGTACTGTACTTTCTACATTCAAAGTGCCCCGCACATTGACTGGCACATGCTAAGTAGTGAGTAAATAATTCAGACTTCATTAGAGAGGCAAATTAAAAAGGTGAGAAGAAGAGTGTTACAGAAAAGCAAGTTTCTGGGAACTTACCTCCCTCTAGACTCAATTAAATATTTAACTTATTCAAAATCTTTCCAGAATAACAGCCTGCTTGCTCCCTAATTCAACAGTAATTATTTCTTTATTTGTCATCCTTCCAGCTGTTAGAGATACTCTTTGTATCAAATAATTTTGCACTTGTAGACAAACTACTTTGCATTTTAAACATCATGTTATTAATAATTTTGCCTTCTTAGGCAATTTTTTTTTTTTTGGAGAGGTTTTTGCTATAGGGTGCGTGCACTCGCCAGACAGACAGAGACAGAGAGACAGAAAGCGAGAAATCACCCCCCGGGGGGATGGCCATGCCGCCATCCCTTCTCCTCCATCCTCCTCTTGGGATCTTGGGTATGCACGCACATACGCCCGGCGTGTTTCAAGCCGTCGGGTCCGGGACAGGAACTGCGGTCGACTACATGGGAGTCCAGCGACATAGCCATTACATTAACTTCTGGTCCCTTCTTAGGCAAATTTTTAGGTCTTAATAAAAATTATTCCTCCTCAAATTGAAATCTCCATTTTATGTTTTTTTTTTTTTTTTTTTTTTTTTTTTTTTTTTTGTGTGTGTGTGTAACTATCCTCTCTCATGTTATGTATAGCACAATGTACTGTTCAGAGAAGAAACCAAATATACAGCTGAAGAGATGAAATTGAAGAGATAATCAGGTACATTGAGATTCTATTTTTTGATGTTTTTCTCTCATCTGATTACTTAAAAAGAAATAAAAATGGCAGTTTAATTTTAAACATTTGGTTATATTCAGAAAGTTAGCATGATCATTACCTTGAATTTATAAGGAAAACTCACATTTCTATGAAAACTAAGGGTCAAATAAATAATTAGGTGTTATTAATATTGGCTATTCTTGTCAGTCATGAAAGAGTGAAAACATATATATTTTCTATGGAAAGAGCTTTTGGTCACAAATCACTTTTTTTCAAACTCCCTTGGCAAATTGATAGCAAGATTTTTTGACAAATGGATTTGCTGGTCTTTTCTTTATAGATTTTATTTGTTGCATTTTTTGAAATAATACGGGTGGGGACCAGCAGTTAGCGTAATGGCTATGTCGCTGGACTCCCACGTAGTCGACCGCGGTTCATGTCCCGGACCCGGTGGCTTAAAACTCATGCCGGGTGCGTGTGCGTGTGTGCCCAAGATCCCAAGAGGAGAATGGAGGAGAGGGGATTGTGGCGTGGCCATTCCCCCTGGGGGGTGATTTCTCGCTTTCTGTCTCTCTGTCTCTCTGTCTCTCTCTGTCTGTCTGGTGAGCGCACGTGCCCTCTAGCAAAATAAACCTCTTCAAAAAGAAAAAAAAAAAGAAATAATGTGGGTGAATTTCTTAATTCCAAAGTGATTTGACCTTTAAAGGTGTGCAATAACTGGTGAGAAAAAGAAAGGGCTATTGTTACATTATCATTAGGAAAATTTTTTGTTTCTTTGAATTTAGGCAATTTAATATTATCATGTTTCCCTGGTACACTATAAACACATATCTTGTGCATTAATAGAAGGTTTTTGGTGCAAATTTGAGTCTTTCCTGCAAAACACAGTATATTCACTTCTGGAATACCAAGCTCACCTTGTGGGAGAGGGTACCCATTGACAATATAGATGTTGTGTTTGCTATTTCATGTCTGCTATGTAGGAATTGACTTTTTTTAATGGTTTTACCTCATTGTCCTAGTATGTATTTTGTGTAGCTCCTGTTCTTGACCTTTTGTGCTACCTTTGGAAGCTCATAAAACATACCGTCTTCTTAAAGCCCAAATACTTTATACAGTAGCATTTACACTTTAAGAGAATATTTTTATTATACTGTATTTACTAATCAACATACACAATTTTAAACATTTATTAATATTATTTTCTGGTTTGATCAGATAGAAAGAGAGAGAGAGAGGGATAGCAAGAAAGCAAGCCACCAGGGCCAGGACTCAAACTGCAGTTGACCATGTGGGAGTCCAGTGCCTTTAACTACCACACCACCTGCTGGCCCCCAATGTACACAATTTGAACTCAAATATCCCACTGGATCAGTAAGCTCTAGATTGGAGTATCTCAGTGAGGCCTGTAACATATCTATACTTCCAGAACAGGCCTAGCTTCTTGCTAGTTTCACTCATTCTTATACAAGTACTATTTAACACTTTAAACGTGAATGTAGACAAACTTAGGAAGACCTTTCAGTTCCAAATGTTTTATCCTAACCTTAACGTGCTTTTTGCTTTCAGTTAAAAACATGTTATATGTTGGTTGATGGTCAACAGGTTGACATTGTCAAAGAATATTGTGAAGGACACTGAATTTTTTGTTTACGATATTTCTTTTAAAATAATCTTTTGCTGGGGACCAGCAAGCAGGTGGAATGGTGGTTAAGGCTCTGGATAGTCCCACATGGCTGACCAAGATTTGAGTCCTAGACCTGGTGGTTTTCTTTCCCATTCTTTCTCCCTCTCTCTGGTCAAGTTAAAAAAAAACAAAAACAAACAACAACAACAACAAACTTTTGCTATTTAAAAAGCCCCACATGGGAGATTTTACCCAACAAAGCATTTGATAATTTAGAGTAAATGTAGATAGTGCAAGAAGTGAAATTGAAGTAGCTTAATTTGTTATATTTTATTCTGCAGATTTTAAAATAAAAAAATTTGAAAGGTTTTGGCCATAGGGTGACTGTGCTCACCTGAGAAAGATGGAGAGAGACATGGAGAGGGAAAGTGAGAAATCACCCCCCTGAGGGGATGGCTACGCTATCAGTCATTCTATTCCATTCTCTCGGGCTTTGGGCATGCAAGCACATATGCCTGGTGTGTTTTTCTTTCTTTGAGATTTTTGCTATAAGGTGCATGTGCTTATCAGAGATACAGAAAGTAATAAATCACCCCCTCTGGGTGAGGGTGATGGCTACACTACAATCCCTTCTCCTCCATTCTCTGCTTGGGGTTTTGGGCATACATGCACACGTGTCTGACATGAGTTTCAAGCTGCCGGGTCTGGGACTTGAAGCATGTTCCACCATGTGGAGTCCAGCACCTTAACCACTATGCCACCTGCTGTCCCCTACTCTCCTGCCCTTGTGTGATTTTCAAGCTGCTGGGTCTGGGTATTGAACTGTCAAGTTGGCCATGTGAGAATACAGTGCCTTAACCACCACACCACCTGCTGGTCCCATTTTAGGGATCTAAAAAAGTTTATTTCTTCTCTCTTTCATGAATTTCTTCTATTTTTTTTTCTGAGAGAGAGAGAGAGAGAGAGAGAGAGAGAGAGAGAGAAAGAGAGAGAGAGAAAGAGAGAGAGAGAGAGAGGAGAGAGAGTGAGAGAGAGGAGAGAGAGAGAGAGGGAGAGAAAAGAAGAAGGAGAGAGAGAGAGAGAGAGAGAGAGAGACCTAATAGATTCTTCATCCACCTTTAGTTTTAGCCAGTCCCAGATCATGGGTCCACATGGCCTTGGTAAACTCAGGTAAGTCTCTGGATGTGAACCTGGAACTTTCCCATGCAGGTTTTCTTTGTGGAACATAGTGTTTTACTGCTGTGCCATTGATTGGTCTCTCTTGTTTTAGGGATTTTAAAATTATTTTTAGGAACCAGCAGATAGCATATGATTATGTTGCTGGATTCCCCTCTTGGGGTGTGATTTCTTGCTTTCTCTCTGTGTTTCTCCAGGGAGTGTATGTGCCCTATAGCAAAAATCTCTCTCTAAAAAATAGTATTTTTAATTCTATCTGTAGCCAGAATTGTTTTTTCTGATGTGTCCTTTTTCTTGGTATTTTGGTAAGATATTTTACACAAAATATGGAATCACTCAGTTTCATTTTAGCATTATATTTTACATTATTCATCTTACCGCATTGATTAAAACATGAATTCAAGGCTCTCTGGAATGATGAAATGAGCAAGATCTTTTGATCAGATGGGAACAGTATGGTGCTGTGAAATCATAGCCTCTTCTTGTATGTAGGTGTCTTCCAGTCTTGCCTCTGAGTTAAGCTTGCCGCCTCTCCAATGACCTACTGAAGACCCTATCAGCAATAAGGTGGTTTGGAGGCAGACCACCTCTCATGAAATAGCTGATATTACAGATCACCCAAATCAGTGATAAACTATATTTCTCACTATCCTTTCTACACTCAAAAGAGAAGCAAAGTAAATGAAAAAGAAATGTAAAATTGGCTACAAAAAGCCAAGTAAAGTGACACTTAAAGATGGCAAAGATGAGACCAGCAGTTGGTGTAATGGCTATGTTGCTGGACTTCCATATAGTCGACTGCGGGTCAAGTCCCATACCCAGTGGCCATTCCCCCTGGGGGGGGGGGTGATTTCTTGCTTTCTGCTTCTCTGTCTTTCTCTTTCTGGTGAGTGCATGTGCCCTATAATAACCTCTCCAGGGCCCAGTGGTTAGCGTAATGGCTAAGTCGCTGGACTCCCATGTGGTCGACTGCAGTTTGAGTCTCGGACCTGGTGGCTTATAACTCACGCCGGGCACGTGTGCGTGTGTGCCCAAGATCCCAAGAGGAGAATGGAGGAGAAGGGATTGTGGCGTGGCCATCCCCTCTGGGGGGTGATTTCTCGCTTTCTGTCTCTCTGTCTCTCTCTGTCTGTCTGGTGAGCACATGCGCTCTATGGCAAAAACCTCCCCCCCCAAAAAAAATATATATTCATTTGCATCATAAAAAGTGCCCATTTGCATCTGGCACTTAGAAAATGTAAAGGTGTCTCTGCTTGTCTTTAAAGGTCACTATTGTGTTGCTCGGATCTGGCCATTTCCTAAAGTATAATTTGTCATTTGGGGGTTTTAAACACATGAATGGATACATAAAAGATTTTCTAAAACTACATAATACACAGTGAACAAATAAAGAAATAAATATTCACATTTACAGATAATGATACGTCATTAACAGCTGCAGCCTTAATGTACTAATATTTTTAATAAGTAGTAATTCAACTAACCCTCTAAAGACTACAGAGGTAGGTATAATTCTTCTTTTTACCTTACATGGGGAAACTGAGGTACAATGCAGTTAAGTAACTTGTCTAGGTCACTTACCTTCAGGTAAGGAGCAGAATCAAGATTTCACTCTGGCCCTCAGGAGTGCAGGAGGCCACACTTACCACTATGCTATATGGATGCGTACCTGTGCATGTTTCAGAGGCATTTCCAAAGATGAATGTCAAAGCTGATGGGGGCAATGTCAATGACAGTGCATGTGACCTCTAAAAATGACCACATTGGGGTTATTAAAAGTTATTCAATTTGGGGGCCAGCAGGTGGTGTGGTGGTTAAAGTGCTGGACACTTCCACATGGCTGACCACTGTTCAAGTCCTGGACCTGGTGGTTTGCTAACTCACTTTCTCTCTCTCTGGTTAAATGAATGAATAAATAAAAAAAATTAAAATAAAAATAATTATTTAAAAAATTATTCAATTAAATAATTTTATTTAAATAAAATTATTCAATTTTATTTCTATTTCAAATAGAAATAAATTTAAATTAAATTTATTTTATAAACTATTTGAGATATTGATAACCTTGCATGACAAGAAAAGAGATGGCCTTCCGCAATCTGTGAGGGAGGAAGATGGGACCCCAAGTGGGAGTGACGGTGGCTTGGAAAAAACACAACGAGAGACACACAAGTAGAGAAAAGCAGGTACCCGGTGTCTCTGATGGAGATAGCTGCAACACTGATCCATTCCCTGGTTTATTCTTATATAGGGCAATTAGGAGAAGTGGAAGGTAAAGCCAGGTGGATTCTATTATCGACAGAAGATGTGGAGAGTCTTGCGGTACTTGCGCTTCTAAGCAAGCCTCTCCTGACCTTCCCAGGCCTTCTCTGCTTGACACACAGTTTCCATTTACAGGCCCTTGCAGTGCAAATGTGAGAAAAGCTGATCATGTCCTTGTTAGCGCCTTTGTTAGCCTTGCAGCATCAGCACGAGGATCGTGTCTTTACTTGTCTTTAAAGGTCACTATTGTGTTGCTCAGACCTGGCCACTCCCTAAAGTGAGCAGTGGTGAGCTCTGATAGATCTCTGTGTCAAGCCTTAGACTTTATCATGAAAGTGCTTGGAAGCCATTAGTGAGTAATGTGTGTATGTGTGTGTGTGTCTGTTTATAAATTACAAATACATGTGAAGAAGGGTTCCAAATACAGCAGCTAACAACTGTGCATTAGGTTGACAGTATGGAAAACTAACTTTCAAGTTAACATTTTTACATAGAATTATAAACGCATGCCTTATAAGTCACTTGTTATTCCATTGAAATGCATGTCATGACACAGGAATCTGCCTCTAAATATTGGGTTGTCAGAAAAATCATAGAAAAACATACAAAAAATTCATTATCTTTCTGATGAACCAATATTAGTCATTCTCTGTTATGGTTTATATAATGATTTGCAGCAGAGTAACAGGATGAACACAAGAAAGGCTTGGCCATGGGAGTTGAAGACAGAATAAAATCTTATTCAGTTAGAAGACCCAGAGAGATCTTTATGGGAGGGATAGCCTTTGAGATGAGTCTGAAAAGAGGGTAGGATCTTATTGGCAGAGATTGCCTCAAGAGGAAAGGTTGAGCCAGTTCTATAGAAGTTAGAATCCCCAGAGCATGTCCTGGAGTGAGTAATAATGCATTCTGGGTTGGATCTTAGTGGGGAGAAGAGTTATTTCTAAGGGCTTTGAATGTGAGGCTAATGGTAGTTAATGTGGAGCCCTTGATAATTTCTGAGCAGAGGAAGCCTGGAACTTCTTGTAGGAAGAGTGTATGTCAATCTGAAAATAGGGTCAGTAAGTCTTGCCCTGTTCCCTCTGCCATCCCCATTCCTCTCAGCTGAGCCCATGAATATGATGCATATTTGCTGAGCCTCTGACTCATGGGTACACTGTGCTAGATGGTAGGATATAAAGAAAAGAGAAATGTAATTCCTGTGTGTACGAGGCTTATGCTGATACTTACCAAGTCTGCTTCCCAAACTCTTGCTTTCCTCTAGTTTGTCCCTGATACAGTTAGGTGGGTATTTATATGGTATTGTGGAGCTGTGATTTGAAGACTGTATTAATCAGGTTTCTCCAGAGAAACAGAACTAACGAGAGATTTCTATGTCTATCTGTATCTAACTCATCTATCTGTATCTTTAACTATGTATACATAGATGCATATGTAAGTAGATATGTATATCTATGTATCCAGAAAGAGATTTATTGTAAGGTATTGATTTGGATGATTATGGAGGCTAAGACATTCCATGAACTGCTGTTTATCAGCTGGGTACCCAGGAAAACAGATTGTGTAGTCTGAAGGCTTGAGAGTCTGAGAGTTGATGGTAGAGATTCCAGTTTGAGTCGAAAGGCCCGATGATCAGGAGCACCAAGGGCAATCAGATAAAGGTTAAGTTCAACCTGCCTCCACCTTTTTTGGCTTCAGTGAATTGGATGAGGCCCATCCATGCTGGGAGGACCCTCTATTTTACTCAGTCTACTGATTCAAATGTTAATCCTTTCCAGAAACATTCATAGATTCCTCCCCCCCCCCAATTTTTTTTAACCTGATATCTGTGCATCCCATGACCAGTAAGTTACCATATGAATTAACCATCATCAGGAGTGTGGACAAGGTAACCCTTTCTTGTGCCAAGTACAGTGGTCCTGAAACTTGAGAGAGGCAGTCAGCTCTAGTAATGAACTCATCACTGCTGGGTGGGTCTTGACAGTGACCTAGAAGTAATGTAGTATCTGGAAGGAGTCCTAAGCCAGGCATTAAATGGTCTGTGTTCTCAGCCTGAGTTCACCACCAGCTAAAACTGTGACCTCATGTTAGTGCCTTCATCGTTGGGAGACTTAGTTTTTCCATTCTTAAAATGGATATAATGCCGCTGGCTCTGTCTACCTTGCTGAGTGTTAGTGGAAAATATGTATAAGTATTCATTTGACTGCTAAAAGTTCTGTGGACTTCTATTGGCTCACTGGAAAAGATTGCTATAGAATTTACTTGCTGTGTTATTAAATATTGCTTAATTTTAAGACCTAATGTATATCTAGTATACCACCCAGGAAAGCTTACATTTGTCTTTTAGTATCAACCTTCAGACTCAAAAAGAGAAAAAAAAAATTAAAGATTTAAATCAAAAGTAGGCCAAAGCTTAGCCCTATAACTGGTGATAGGACTTTAGCGATAAGGCCACTGTAGTTATTTTTCCTGCACTGAATTTGCTAAAAGCAATTTCCTGCTTTTAACCCAAGTAGACAGCCCTAGTCCCCAAGGGGTTCATTAGCTTGGTGTTCCATGGGCTGTCTCTTTCCTGTTATTTGCTGGCAGCATGAAGGCGCAGTAGCAGATGGGGAAGATTCAGCCTCACCTTTGTTGTTAGTATTTACAATCTTATTAAAGGCTAAAGAAATACATGATCAGCTAACTCCTTGTATTACTAAAAACTGATTTACCAGCATCACATCAAATATTTACCTTGCCCTAAGCTACCAGTAATTACAAGTTGATATTGTTCAGGCTCAAACAAACAAAGAGTAATGAATTTCTGCTAATTATTAGGCACTGATGAAAAATGTGTTTTGCCCACTCCCGGAGTTATGCTGGGCACCTCATCTTTCTGCACGAGGGAAAACTTCAATTGATATGAATATAGTCAGTGCTGCCGGAAAACACTTCAGTGGTGTCAACCAGAAGTAATTACCAGCATGTCTGGGAAAGTGATTAAAATGGCTTAAAATTAAGATTTTGGTTTGTCATAGTTATTTCTATGCAAATATGCCACATTTTTCAACTGACATGGGTGTCTTAATTAAAAACAGGCTAAAGTTTTAGAATAACAAGAGATTTTAAAAAGCTACCAAACCTCACACTATAAAAAATAATGATTCCAGCCTTAGCTGCAAATGAAAGTAATCTTTCTCCTTGTTGTAGATCTTACTGGCTTTTAAAAAAGCGACATTGCAAACAGTTATTGAATCATGCATTTCCTGATGGAATATTCAAATATTTCATAAACTATCTTCACTTTGCGGGCCTTCCGTTTAAAGGCTGGGAGGAGAGAGTCTATCTTCTGCCCCACACTGAGAGTCAAGGCTTGGCATCTAATAATTCCTTGGTAGCTGGTACATGCAAAGGGCCTCCAGATGTGACTGATTATTTATCTATTTTTTTCTCTACTAATCTGGAGGGACGGAGTTCAGAAACAAACAATTGGCCCCAACCTTAAACTCCAGGCCCTCCTTTTCTTTGCAGCAGGTATTTGTTTGTTTCCTTTAACTCTCCAATTTAATCATGTATAGAGTGTCCGAAAGGTATATGAGGGAACCTTTAATACTCTGTAGTTCCTTTAGGCCCAACCTGAGAATTTAATGGTAAGCCAGAGATTTTTAAGGTGGTCAAAAACTCCATAGTTAACACCCACCCTCCCTTCCTTTTTCAAAGTTATGTACTCCATGGCTGTTTTCTCAGTGATTATATAGCTGCTTTAAAAAATTAGTTAATTATCCAGAAAGAAAGAGAGAGAGTGAGAGAGAGAGCGAGCGAGAGAGAGCGAGCTAGTGTACACCCTACCAAGGCTTGGTCACTCTGCGATTCCTCTTTCTCTATTTCTCCAGCCCATCAGGATTCTGGGCACATACACACATTGGTGTGTAAGCCACTAGGGCTAGGACTTGAACCTCAGTCAGTCACATGGACTCTGGTTCTCCATGCATAGCACTTAACCACTGCACTACAGGGCTGGCCCTGTCCTAGATATTTTGACTACATTTATAGTCTAAAATTATGTAGGGAGCATCTACACATCACAATGCCTTTAGTGACTTAATCCAAGGCAGGAGTAAGGGGAAAATTCTAGGAATTATTGCAAGGTCAACAAAGTAGAATTTACATTAAAGTGGATTCCAATTGAAAACAGTTTCATTCTCAATCTTTTTCTCTACTCCCTCTGTACATGCTCCCTGAGAAACTGAGAAATTCTCAGGGCTCCAGCTACCCTAAATATATGCTCATGCCAACCAAAACTACTTCTCCAGTCCAGATGTCTTTGAGATTTAGATCCTGTCCTCTGATGGATATTGCCACCTTACTGTGGAAACATGTCTACAACTGCATCTCTTCCTCACCCTTACCAGCCTTGGGGCAGTCCTCAGATTGCTCATATTCTTTTTTTTTTTTTTTTTTTTTTTGGGGGTTTT
>NW_006209847.1:3255931-3272336 GCF_000334495.1 Tupaia belangeri chinensis | reverse complement strand
TAGAGGTTTTTGCTATAGGGCACGTGTGCTTGCCAGACAGACACAGAGAGACAGAGAGACAGAAAGCGAGAAATCACCCCCAAGAGGGGATGGCCACGCCGCAATCCCTTCTCCTCCATTCTCTTCTTGGGATCTTGGGCACACATGCACACGCGCCCGGCGTGAGTTTTAAGCCACTGGGTCCGGGACAGGAACCGCAATCGACCACGTGGGAGTCCAGCGACATAGCCATTACACTAACTGCTGGTCTCCAGATTGCTCATATTCTTAATCTTGGTTATTGATACTACCAGCTCTGTCAGCTGTTGGAGCCAGAAACCCAAGCACCTTCCCTGACTCCTCAACATCTCTCATGCCCCAATTCTCCCGGAGTTCTGCTGTTTGCCTGCCTAAACGCCTCTCAGTTCTGCCCTGCTCTGCCCCTATTGCCAGCTGGTATTCACGTCTGTGCTTTAGCTGGTCTTGCTTGAGCTAAGAGTCTCTTAACTCCCCTCCCCAAACTTCCCTGCTCCGATCCCTCTATCACTCCTTTCCATCTTTTTCTTGTCCTTTTGCCTCTTGCCAGATTAAGATTCTCCCATGATTATGCATTGCCTACAGATAAGATTTAAACTTCTAACTGTGACGTGAATGGAGGGCGTCAAGTTGTGCCCTCTCCATCTCCAGCATCTTCTCACTCTGCTGGTATCAGAAGCATCACTAGGATTCTCTCTTCTTTTCTTTTTTAAGAATTATTTTATTTAACTTTATTTATTCATTTATTTCATATTAATTTGACTTATTAATTTGACCAGAGAGGAAAAGAGTGAGAGTGAGAGAGAGAGAAAGCAAGAAAGCAAGCCACCAGGTCTGGGACTCGAACCATAGTCGGCCATGTGGGAGTCTAGCATCCTTAACCACCATACCACCTGCCAGCCTAAGGATTCTCTTTGTTTTTAAAATTGGAGCCATGGTAGAGATTGGGCCAAAAGGAAAAACCAGTAATAAGAGTCTCGTTTTATTTAAAATTTAACATTTTATTCATCACTGATTTCATTGCATTAATTTTAATTAAAAAACAATGCATTAACATAATATTTTTTTTTGATTACTGAGTTTTTGTGAGCCCTTTAAATTTTGTGCTTGATGTGACAAGAGTCTCACTTGTCTCAGCCTAGTCCAGACGTTCAGTGTAATCCTGAAGTTGATTCTGAACATTTCCACATGGATTCTGAGAGTAAGGGTAAGCCAGCAGAAGGCTGGGGAGAACTCAGCCCTGATGACATCATCTGAGCCATGAATCCAGTCATGCTAAAGCTTCTACCTGGATATTTAAGTTTCATGAAACAATACATTTACTCTTTCTTGCTTAAGCCAGTCTTTTAATTAATTAATTAATTTTCACTTGCAGAAAAGTTTCTGAATGATAAATGGGGCATACAAGTTTATGAACGACATGGCTCCCTCCTTCTAATTCTTTAGCTTCATACCTCCCTACTTTGTAAGAGTGTGTCGTGCCATGTCACACTGTGGAGCATCCTGGACCCTGAACACAGCATGTTTTCTTGTGTTCTGTTCTTCTGCATGGGGTCCCATCCTCTAGGAACATTGTAGAAATGGTCTTCCCTACCTTGTCTATTTGGTGAAAACCCACTCATTTAATATGCAAATTATTTTAAATTAAAATAATTATTTAATTTTATTTATTATTACTACTATTTAAAAACAATCACTATAGGGCACTGAGCTCACCAGAGAAAGAGAGAGAGAAAGAAAAGAGAAAGTGAGAAAGCAAGTCACCAGGGCTGGGACTCAAACCGTGATCAACCATGTGGAGGGAGGTTCAGTGCTTTAACCACCACACCACCTTCTGGCCCCTTAATACACAATTTAAAAGCCACTGAAGATGTGACTGAATCACATCCAGGGTTATTTTCTTATTTTTTTCTAGAACTTTACATTTTTTTTAAATATAGGAAATAATAGATCATCCACTTGTAATGCTGTTTTTTCCCCTATTCAATCTATTTTCCATTGCACTTAGACTTCTCTTTTCAAAATGATGTCCTATAAAATATAAATCGACTGTAGAAATTAAAAACTTGGAGCACTCTAGGGACCAGCAGATAGTGTAATGTTTACATTGTTGGACTCCCATGTAGTCAACCGTGGTTCTAGTCCTAGACCCGGTGGCTTAAAATTCATGCTGGGCATGTGTGTGTGTGTGTGTGTGTGTGTGTGTGTGTGTGTTTATGTGTGTGTGTGTGTGCTTGAAATTCTAAGAGGAGAATGGAAGAGAAGGGATTGAAGGATGCCCATCCCCCTGGGGGTGGGGGATTTCTCACTTTCTGTCTCTGGTGAGCACACGTGCCCTATAGCAAAAATCTCTCAGAAACACCAACAACAAGAATCTTGGAGCACTCTCATGGCAAGTAGTGCCAAATTCTAGATGTCTCTTCAATGAGTCCCTGAGTGTCTTTGCTCTCTTTCTCTTAACACGTATTGTTCCAATAATGAAAGTTTTCTTCTTGTAAAATAAATATGATATTTGGTAACATAGATGGCGAATGTGGGTTTTCTGTTCTTCAGCCAGTCCTCAAAGCTTCATCGTTATGAGAGGACAATGAACACAGGAAATATGTTAGTAGACCCAGATTTCTGAGACTTAAGCATCTTCTTCCATATTATTTTTTTGGTGCCTGAATTCTCAATTAAGCACAGATTGTACATTCATTGAACTGCATTTTTTTTTCTTTTAGCTTATACTTTACACTTCATACTGGATAGCTTTGGAACATATGCTATCTCAGCTGCTGTGTGGGGAGAAGAGTCATCTGTTTACAAGGTCAGAGGCCAAGCGATAGAATGAAGCAGCCTTTTTTTTCTGTAGTCCTAACTTTTGCACTTGGATTTCCCAAGCTGTAGAAGGGTAGTGGAAATATAAAAAGATGAAAGTAAGGCTGACACTTGAAGATCTTTCCAAGTTCCTCAGGGACTCAAGTTTGAGCATCAGCATTTCTGCTAAATGATGCTCAGCCCTTCAAGGACCCCTGTTCTCAGATGTGACTCTGCTGGGATCCAGGGTACATGGTGGGGAGATGTTCTAGGCCTGAGTTTCTTTGACTTTTTCCCAGAAACTCCTATCATGATCATAGGCAATGAGTGGAGCTAGGCTCTACCAAGATTTAATGATATTGGAATTGACTTCTGGAAAAACAGGAGATGGGAAGACGAGACAGGTTCGGCTTAGATAATATTTGAGGTAGGCTCCTCCCTGGATCCCTCTCTGTGTCCCTATTTCTTTGTCACTTATGGGCCCCCTTTGCGCCAATCTCTCACGCTGTCTCCTGCGTACATAAAGTTCTCATTCTGGGGCTCCCTCGAACCTGCTTTCCTCAAAGAGGAACATGCCCCAAAACTATCCCCCATCCCTCCTGGAGCAGCCATGCTGATTAGTGCTGAAAGAGACCTAAGAAATCATCCTGCCAGTCCTCTAACGTTTCCTATTTAAGTAACATTTGCTCTAAAAATGCTCTACATTAAAAAACTCTTTTCAAGGTTAAAAATGTGGTCTTTGTTTATAAATAGTTTATTTTTTTTAAGTTGTGGGTAGATGTTGAATTTTATCCAATATTTTTTCTGCATTTATTCAATAGTGTAAATTATACTTAAGGATTTTCTGATATAAAACTATCCTTGCATATTGTAAAAGCCTTAGATTGGTAATGGCACATTGAGAGATATGTCAAAAATATTGCTCCATTGTCTTGTGTCTAATGTAATTGTTGAAAAATTAGATATGGGACCAGCAGTTGGCATAATGGCTATGTCACTGGACTCCCATGTAGTCGACCATGATTTGAGTCCCGGACCCAGTGGCTTAAACTCATGCCGGGTGTGTGTGTGTGTTTGCCTAAGATCCCGAGAGGAGAATGGAGGAGAAGGGATTGCAATGTGGCCATCCCCCCTGGGGGGAGATTTTTTGCTACCTGTCTTTCTATCTCTCTCTGTCTTTCTGGCGAGTGCACGCACCCTATAGCAAAAAAACTCTCAAAACAAAAAAGAAAAGAAAAATTAGATATCAAACTCCTTGTTCTTTTTCATATTGGTTGCTCATTTCTTTTGATAAGATCTAGAAATTTCTTTTTGTTTTGACATTCTTGAATTGCACTGAGTGAGGTTTCACTTATTTATCCCCATTGGCACCTCATCATACTTTTTATAAATACTTTCAATTTAAGTTCTTTCATTTTAATTTTTTTTAATTTTAGAAAATTTATTTTTATTATTCTTCAAATATTTCTAATCACCTTTAAAAAAACATTTTATCTTTGAAATTTTATACATTCACACAAATATATCCTCTTTATTTTTTCCTTGTCTAAAATTCCTATTGTCTGGATAATAGCATTTCTACTTTCTTTTAAAATTACTTATTTATTTTATTTGTTATTACAGTTGTTATTATTTTAAAGTTTACCATGGGACATATGTGCTAGCAAGAGAGAGCGAGAGCAAGAGAGAGAGAGAGAGAGAGAGAGACAGAGAGAGAGACAGAGAGAGCAGGAAAGTGAGAAAGCAAACCACCAGGTCCAGTACTTTAACCATAGTCAGCCATACGGGAGTCCAGCACCTTAAACACCACGCCACTTGTTGGCCCCTGGCATTTTTCTTTTAGCTCCAGCTTCTATGCTTTGTTTTCTTTTGCTTTGTTTTCAGTTTTATTTTCCTTTGGGGAGGGTGCTGTGACACCCTTATAATCTATTCTTTCAGCTTTCTGATTGGTCTCTTGGCTGTTTCCATTTTGCCATTTATTTCTTCTATTGCATCTCTTATTTTACGCTTTATACCTTGTTATTTCTTCTTGCTTTTATGTTTTCTCTTCACTCATGAAACAATTCCCAGGTCAGAACTTCACCCTTTACTCCTCCCTCCCAAGCAGCAGCAACCTTAGAACACTCTCCCTCAGGGTCCTTCACAGCCCTCGGACCATGTGGGCATGAGGGTGAAAAAACAACTGCCCACAGCTGGTTAGTCCTCACCTCTCTTCGTTGGTTCTTCCTGTAAGTATAGAGTTTTCATTCTGCCTGATTTCACTCTAGAGGAAACCTGGATCAGATGTGTGGGCAGGCGCTGTTTGTTCTAGAGAAATGACAAGGAGTGTAGAAGGGGTAAGCAAAGGTCACTCTCTCCACAGTTACATTCCATTTTATTTTCCTACAGCAGAGTGGGGTCATCTTCCCCTTGTGAAGCCACCATTCCACACAAATACTAGTTCATAGCAGAGCTTCTTCCTGTATGTCCTTCGTCCTAGGGTTTCTCAGAATTCTGCCCACAGTGTTGCTTGTGGAGGATAGAAGACATGCTGGTTCAGCACTTTGGTCCATTAGCAGCTGTTCCTTTACTCTTCAATGTCCAACTCCAAATACAGTGATCAAGAAAGGTCCCAGGCCAATTTTTATGATAAATAGTAAAGCATGACTAAGAAAATTGGGCTACCTTCCAAAAATTTGCTTTTGATAAATTAACCCTTTCAATATAACAAATAGGCTAATTATATAAAGGGTCTTTAAAAGTTCATGACAATTGCATATTATGAAAAAACTATGGATAGATTTCAAATATTTTTGCATCAAAATAAATTTGTACTTTAGCAAAAGCTTCACTGATAGTTAATTTACTGCAGCATCCTTTGTCTTTTTCAGTCCCAGAGAGTCCAGCTACACTGATAGTATAGGATGGAGGATGAGGTTCTTTGCTTTTTGCCATCATAACTCTCTTCTCATGCTTCTACATTCATAAAGGTAACCAGATATACTTCACATTCTGAAAATAAAATCATCTCAAAATATAGATACAAAATTTCAGAACTGTATTTGGTTCTCTGTATTTCCCTCATTTCTGTGCAGAAAGGTCTTCAAGATCACATGGATCATCTTCCTCAGCATCTCTCCGGGTGTGCACCACCTCCATTTTTCAAAAACTTTTTAAAGTTCCCTCATACTTTAAGCTTAATTTGGAGACCGCATAACACATCTTAAGTGTCCTTTTGTAGATATGAATGGCCCTAGTGTCCTCACCTGTGTTAGCCCTGCCCCAACCAGATTGAAATCTGAAAATGGGCCATACAATTAAAATATTTGGCTCTCTTTGCACTGAGTCTCAGTGGGTAGCATTTAAAAAAATCTTGAGTCCTTCTTAATTTATTACAACCCCTTTCTCTTTATGGAGCCTTCAACTTTCCCCTGATATTTTTGTTCCTTCATGTTCCCTGGGGTATATGACATGGTAATTTGAAATTAGATGTGTCATTCTCCTGTTAGAGTTCTTTAGTCACTGCACACAATAGCTCCTGATCAAGATTTGTCACTGAACTTTCTCTTCCCTCCAGTGGGTTCTGTCTGCTTGATGTATTGCAACCAGGAGGTTGCTTCTTGATATCATGTGGGGCAGTCTTAGAACCAGCATCAGAGCTGGTCATTGTCTCTCCCAGGAGGCCAGAGAGGCATTATTTTAATACCTGTCTTGGCCTGACTGGAGGGCTTTCCTGTTTTTTTAAATTTTATTTCTTGAGACAGAAAAAAAGAGAAAGTGTGTGTGTGTGAGAGAGAGAGATTGAGGATTGAGAGAGAGAGAGAGAGAGAGAGAGAGAGAGAGAGAGAAGAAATCACTCCTTTTGGGGATGGCCATGTTGCAATCCCTTCTCCATTCTTCCATTCTCCTCGTGGGATTTTGGGCATGCACATGTGCCTGGCACATTTTCCAAGCAGTTGGGTCCAGGACTAGAATCGCAAAGTCGGCCATGCTGGGATTCAGCTGCCTTAACCACTATGCCACTGGCTGGCCTGGAGCAGGATTTTTCTTCTTGGCACTTGATATTTTAGGTTGAACAGTTATTTGCTGTGGGAGGCTGTTCTGTGCACTGTAGATGTTTACTAACATTCCATGGCCTCTGCTCACTAGGTCAATAGATGCTAGTAGTAATCTCTCCCTCTTCTAGTCATGACAATAAAAAATGTTAGCAAACCTCGTTGTGGAGATATGTGTGTGTGCATATGTGTATAGACAAAATCACCCTCAGATGAGAACCACTGTCTTTGAGTATTTTCTTCTTACAACAATAAGACAGAAACAGCACTAGCAGTAGAATTTTACTGAGTATATCCCATAAGAAAGGTGCTATACTAAGATCTGTGTGTGAGAATGGGTGTGAGTGTGCATGTGCATGTCTGTATAATCTTGGTTGTTCTCAAAGTGTGTTTCTTGTCCAACAACATCAGTCAATTCTAGGCCCTATCTGCTGAATCAAAAACTGGGAGTTAGGGAGTGAGGAGTGGGACCCAGAAATCTGAGATTTAGCCAGCTCTTCAGGTGATGCTTGATTCAGTTTGAGAACTTCTCTCTATCACACACACACACACATAAACACAAATACATAATGTACCATATATATATATAATATATATACACACATATACATATATGTATATATATATATATATAATCTATTTATCTATATAAAATCTTGTGTACTAATGCATAATCTGAGTGGTATTTTGTGCCTTTTATGGGTATAGAAGCTGATACTCAGGATAAGTTATTTGCACCAGGTTACCAGATAGATAATCACCTTGTCCAAGGTGACATTGCTGATACTGATATTTATTCTTAGAGGTATTTGAGTTCAATAAATAAAATTCCTCTTTCTTGCCTAAGTTCTAGATAAATAATTAACCTAAGGAACAGCAGATAAAAGCCAAATGATCATCTTAATTACCAATAGAATACTTGAGGTCTTCAAAAAACTGATGGAACATGTGTATTATAAAAAACTATACGTGCATTTCAAAAATTTATACTTTAATTCTGTTTTCCACACACTTTTTGAAGTCTTCTCATATATGGCTTGATGTGAGAGCTCAAGAGAACTGACAACTTAAATCCATAATTGGATAGATGGGCCTTGTGGTTGTGGATGCCAGGGGCCAAGAAGATTCCATCCTTTTGGGAGGAGCAGCAGAGAATTCCATACCCTTAAGCAGCTTAATTCCTAGGAGGAGACAGGGCAGTGCTGGGTAGAGCATGCCCTGTTAATATCCAATCAACACATCACTGTAACTCTTCAGGGTAGAATGAATACAAAGGCACAAGGAACCCAAGGGCTACACTATTAGTTCCCTTCCAATAGATGAAATAATAAAAAATGAAGTGTTTCCACAATGGCTGCCTTGAGCTAACATTAAACTCTGAACATTTATGTGATATTGACTTGGTTTCTGTTCTCTTACTCTGCCAAATATCTGTCTCCTTTTTTTTCTTGTCAATTGAGCTCTCCTGACAAATGTTTGTTTCGGCAGTTTTATATTCATAGCAGCTAATTGGTGTGTGTGCGTGTGTGTGTGTGTGTGTGTGTGTGTGTGTGTTTAGTGGTGTGATGTTGTCAAAAGCACCTGAGAAGCCCAATCTGTTTCACACCTGATGCTGTGCATGTTTTTGTAAGCCACCTAACTTTTATGAGCATTAACAATTTTCCCCTTAGTCTAAAAATAAAGTCAATAGCAAGATAGCAGTTTTCTGGGATTCAAATTAAACAAAAGCTAATATCCATATGTCTATCCATTGTGTTTATTTCTCTCTTTCTAAATGATCACTGTGCTGTATAGTAATAATTGTTATATTGCTCGATGTGTGATAAAAACTCTACAGGTGTGCTGTAGCATCACTGTTCATGCACAGATACCAGATATTTCACAGTTTTAACATGTTGGGTCATTAGAAAAGTCATGATGAATTTTTGCACAGAAAAAATGTCATGACTTTTCTGACGATCCAATAGTAACAAACTTTGCTTTCAGTTACCCTCCACTTACTTAATTTGAGGAAGTTCTCTAACTATTATGGCAGATAACTTCTCCAAGTAAAAGTTGATTTCATTGTTTAATTCTCAGAAGATCTTTTAAAAAAATATTTAAAATTATTATTTTTATTATCATTTTCAATTGATGTATAATAGTTATAAGGTTATAAAGGTTATAAATGTTCAGGGAAATAGATAGAAAAAAGAAAAGCAATGGGACCAGCAGTTGGCATAATGGCTATGTTGCTGGACTCCCATGTAGTCGACCGTGGTTCAAGTCCTGGACTCAGTGGCTTAAACTTAGACCGAGCGTGTGTGCGTGCCCAAGATCCCGAGAGGAAAATGGAGGAGAAGGGATTGTGATGTGGCCATCCCCCATGGGGGTGGTTTCTTGCTTTCTGTCTCTCTGTCTCTCTCTGTCTTTCTGGCAAGCGCACATGCCCTATAGCAAAAACTTCTTAAAAAAAAAAAAAAGAAAAGAAAAAAAAAGAAAAATAACAACAGAAAATACATTACATATTTTATTGATGTGTAAAACAAGCTTAGGGAAATAAAACTTAGAATCATAAACCTAGTGAAAGGCAAAACTGGTATTTGAACCCATGTCTGTGTGATTTAAAATCCTTCAGTCTTCAGCGCTAGGCTAACCAGCCCAGGTTTGCCTCCTATCTCTCTAATCAGTACTGGGAGCTCATGGTGCCCTAATGGCTGACTCATACTGATTAAAATGTACATGTGGCTGATTTAGGCACCCGAAGATCAACTTACTAATTCACAGTGAGAAGGAACTTCACAAGAGCTGTATGATTAGGTCCCTACAAGCAAATCATTTCTCCCTATTCCTTACCACATCAGAAAGTAGGTCAAAATGAAAGAAATTCACTTAATCTCAGGAAAAAATGTCCTTAGTCATATCACTCCAGAGACACCCCATCTTCAATACACTGCAAGGGTGTTGGCTAGAACTGCCAGTCTAGGTGAGCATCTGCTCCTCTTGTTCCATGGGGTAGTTCTGAACATTGGTTGTTGATTTTTTCCCTCCATATATCTTCTCCCCTCCCCCCCGGGTGTTAGTTATTCCACAGCTTCAACATAGTAATAAACTTTGTTACTGTTATCCTCCAATTACTTAATTCCTTAATTTGGAGAGGTTCTCTAACTATTTTGGCAGGTAATTTCTCCCATTAAAAGTTGATATCATAGCTTAATTCTCAGAAGAAGACCTTTTTAAAATTTTTATTTAAAATTATTATTATTATTTGTATTATAATCTTTATTGACAGATGAAAGCTGTACATATTTATGGCATATAGTGTAGATTTTCACTACATGTACACAATAAGTAATGATCAAATCAGGGCAAAATGCATATCTATCATTTCAAAAATCCACTATATTGTGTTGTGAACATTTGACATCCTCTCTCTAGGTATTTCAAAATATATATTGAATGGTCACCAACTGTAATTACTCCACTATGATATAGTACTCTGAATTCATTCCACTTACCTGCCTGTATGTTGTTAACCGAGTTTTCTCTATTGCCTCCATGCCATTCTCCTTTCTAGATTCTGGTATTCACTATCCCATTCTCCACCTCTGTGCACACTGATCTTTTAGCTTCCACTATTGAGTCAGAAATGTGGTATTTGTCATTCGATACCTGGATTATTTTACCTACCATGATTTCTTCCAGGTTTGTCATGTTGCCACAAATAACAGGATTTCATTCTCTTTTATAGCCGAACGATACTCCATTGTGTATATATACCACATTTTCTCTATCCATTCATCTGTTGTTGGGTACTTAGAGTGATTCTATATCTTAGCTATTAGGAATAGTGCTGCAATAAACATCAGTGCAGCTATGTTTTCAGTGTACTGATCTCCTTTCCTTTGGGTATATACACTGTAGTGGGATTACTGGATCATAAGGTGTTTCAATTTTGTTTTTCCGAAGAACTGTCCTAGTCTTTTCCATAATGACTGTACTAACGTACCTTCTCAGAGGGAGATCTTATTTATATTAGTCTGAAATTCTTGACAGACAGCTTTCTGCAGTTCTCTAGTTATCATGCAATTAATAAGCAAAATGCAAATATAATTATAACTCAATTAAGGAAGAATATATGCTGTAATAACAATGTCCTATACATATTAATTCTACTTTGACTAAGTGAACAAAGGAACGCATAAGAAAAAAAATTCAAGCACTTACTGGACGTTTTTAGCAATAATAATTTAGACAATATGCTCTGGTATAGTCCTACAAAAGGTTTATATCTGATGTCTGGTAGGTGACCATTTACAAATGGTAAATATTTTGGATATCATCCCATAAATTCTATTTTTCTCCTATCTGTCCTGATAGCCAAAATTCTGTTACTTTTTCTACTCAGAATCCATAGTAGTTTGAAGACTAAAAGTCAGAGATGTTTATATTTTTTAAGAATTAATTAATTTATTAATTAAATTATTTTAATTTGACCAGAGAGGGACGGAGAGAGAGGAGGGGGGAGAGAGAGAGAGAGAGCAAGAATAAGAGAGAGAAAGAAAGAGAGAAATCAAGCCACTAGGTCTGGGACTCAAACCTCAGTCGGCCACGTGAGAGTCCAACACAACACCCCTAACCACCATGCCACCTGCCAGCCCTAAGAGATGTTAATCTTATATATTAATTAGACTGGAAGGTCCATATAACTAGTAAAGCCTTATTTCTGGGTGTGTCTGTGAGGATATTTCTGGAAGAGATTAATGTTTGAATTGGCAGACTGTCTCACATGGGTAGACATCTCCAGTCTGTTGAGGGCCTGAACAGAACAAAAAAGGCAGAGGAAGAGTGAATTCTTTTTCCTGGAGCTGAAGCATTCATTTTCTCCTTCCCTTGGACAACTGTGCTCTCTGTTCTTTGACTTTTGGATTCAAATCATTGGCCCCCTTATTCTCAAATCTTCATACTTGAGATAAAAATAAACCAACAGGTTTTTGGTTCTCTAGCTTGCAAGAAGCATGCTATGGTATTCCGAGCCTCCATGAGTGTGTGAGCCAGTTTCTATAATAGCTCTCCTTTTAGAGTTACCTCTACACATCTGATTGGTTCTGTTTCTCTGGAGAGCACTGACTAATGCAGGGATTAACATGTGTATGTATGTGAGTGTGTGTGTTTATGGGAGTAGAAAATGCCTGAGATTTAAATAAAGCCTAAAGCAGGAGGCAATTCCAGAGAACATTTGTGTCATCTTGCTGACTATAGAAAGATTTGATATATTTTAGCAATGACCCACCCTAGGTTCAAAATACTTGAGGGCATTGACACCTCACTTGGAGACCTATTAAGCAGCATTTCTCTATATTTAGACCAACCTCTCTTGCTGAACTCTTTTATTCAAAGTAAACTCAAAATATATAGTGGATTTTACTTTTCTGGGCTCTAAGCTCTTGAAACAAGATTGACACATGGTTGCACAAGAATTTTCCTCATCAATTTACAATGCAAAACCTGTCATCTAACTTAAATACAGTATTCAAAACAAGAAATCAGACTTCTATACAGGGTAGAAATGGGTTGTGTCATGTAGTGAAATTGCTTGACAGCCTCCCAATTTTCTCTGGAGACAAAACAACCTTTCTACCAGCAAGAAAGTTTCAGTGGGGATGGTAATAGCCATAGCTATATTTCAAATTATAGTTGATAGAGTTATTTTTCTCAAACTGAATTTAAGGGTATATATTTGTTGATTTAAATTGTCCTCTTTCCCATATTATTTGAATTAAGTGATTAGCATTTCAAAACATGGGGGACAGATAGTCTAGGAAGCCTTAGTAATAAATTACGATGCGAAGAAAACAATGTCATTTGAATTTTGTGAGTTAGTTGGTCACAGACAATATCCATTTTTTATTAGTTAGAGGTTTTCGGTATAGATTATGTGTGCTCACCAGAGAGAGAGGCACACAGAGACAGTGAGAGGAAAAGTGAGAAATTACCCACCACGGGGAATGGCCACACAGCAATCCCTTTTTCTCAGTTCTCCCCCTGGGATCATGGACACACATGCACATGCACCTGGCATGATTTTGAAGTCACTGGGTTGAGAACTCTAACCTTGGTTGACCATGTGGGAGTCCAGCAGCGTAGCCACTATACCATCAGCTGGCCATGACAGTACCCTTTCTTCAATACTGTTGAGTTGAAGAGAAGTAGTTAGGGAGAATGATTCAAGAGGTTCCTATAAACATTTTTGTTACTTTTATAATAGTTTATAAAGAAAATACATGAACAGTATAGAACATTAAAACATTGAAAAGGTGTATTAAGTAAAATAAAAAGTGATCCCTGCTTCATTTTTATTCCTTTATCATAAAGGTAATCATTGTTAATAGTTTGGTTATATAGTATTCCAGTTCATTTTCTATGAACTTAGATTTGTGCATGTTTGTTGGTGTGTATTTGTGCATGCAATTTTATTTCTATAAAAATGAAATTACTCTCTAAAATATATATGGTATATTCTCATTTATTTTAAATGTATTAAAATATGTGGGATGATTTTCAAGACACTGGATATCAGTCAATAAAGTTCAGAGCTCTCAGAGAGATAGGAAACAGATTAGGTTAATTCTATGATTGCTCTAGTTTATTGCCATTGGTGTTTGTTCAAATCTTTATTTCACCTGCTGTGTTATAGATATAAATATGGAAAGATGCTAGCAGGGAGTATAGGAGAATAATTTTATAACATTGAATGAAGAAGGCCTTTTTTTTACAGAGATTTTTGCTAAGGGTGCACATGTGCTCTTTGGAGAGACAGAGAGACACAGAGAGAGAAAGAGAGAAATTAGCATGGCCTAGAAAGCAGATGCATTACAACATGATTTCGAACTTCTGTAGAATAAAATATTTCACAACCAAAATTAAAGAACAAAAGAAGACTTCCAGACAATATTTGCAAAACTTTTAGAAATGTAAGAAGATTCATTTTGGGGCCAATCTGTGGTATGGTGGTTAAGGCAGCTGTAGGATCCAGCTACCTTAACCAGATCCTGGTAAAATCTGACTCCAGCTGAATTGAGGTCATACCCGATAGTATATCTGAGATGTTGGAGATTTTCCATTTATCCACAGTAGGATCTCCTCAGCTTTATCCTTGAAGTCATTGGACTGCTGACCAAAGTAATTAAATCCAAGTGTACAATTCACCCAATCTGCTTCCCCGCAATAGAAACAGAACAAAAATCAATAGTTCTTTCCCATGGATGGACTACATTGATCTATCTGCCTCATCTGAGAAAGTGTATGTTGGGGATGTTAACTAAATAAATCATAAGTTTGTAGCCACAGACTGGGAGAAGAGTGAAGTTGCTGTGTATGGAATCAGGTTTCGAGCTGTCAGTCTTCCTCTGATAAGGCAGACATTTCCAGGACCTGTTAGGAACATTCCTTTAACCCGGCGACCTCGCGACCTCAATATCAGGGACTCCAGGTAGTTTCTAGCTGTATTCTCTTTTCCTCTGTTGGAAGTAGAATTGGAAGTAGGATTAAGGTGATAATTCTGTGTTGCAGCTGTATTTTGTTAAGCTACTAATTATACTCAACTTCTTCCCTGAGGAAGTTCTTGGACTTTGGCTTGGCAGATGACAGTTAATTTGCCAAAATGCTTGAATGCTTCATGTAAACAAGATTAAAGTTCTGTCTGTACACAGATAAAATTTCTTAAAAAACATGGTATTCAGTTTAACTCTAGGCTCTTTGGAAAAATGCTTATTAGAGACCATTTGCATTTTGGTTCTTTGGCTAAGTGAAACTGTTTCTGTAGAGCAGCATGAAGCAACATTTTAAAATTTTCATGGGTGGTCATTCTTGGGGCATTTACATTTTCTAGAGTGCTTTAAGCTATGGGTACTTTGAAGAATGTCGAGGGACAATGGGAATTTTACTGCAGGCAATGAACTTCTCAAGTCACATGTGGAAGAATTTGGGAGCCTATGCATTACATGTTGGTTCCTTCCAAAGTCCCCTGGGTTCTCCAACCACAGGGATAGGTTTAAGTCCCTTAGTCATTGTTTATTCTAAGCAAAGTTTTTCCCACTCCTCCAGGGAAACTGCTTGGCTTTGATTCTCTGGGGCAGCTTTGTACTCTACCAGATCTCTTGACTGTAGATCTCCCCTTCCTACCCTGGCCCCTCTTTCCCCTAACTGGTTGATCATCCTTTCAGCAGTGAAGTGTGAGAGCCAGGAAGATGGCTGATTACATAGACTTTTCCTTCCCATCTTCTAGATCTGACGATCTCTTCCCACGGCCAATTTCCTGCTACTGACACTTCCTGTCACCATTCTAATTTCTTTCTTTATTGTTCTGTTTATTCTACTTTGAATATATCACTAATTAAATTTTCCAAGGTGGGTGAGGATGGGGACATAACTTTCCAGGTGTTAAATTAAACTTGAAATTCAGGCATTGACAGCTACCACAAGCGAGAAGGGAAGAGTGGGAGGATTAGTTACTGTACTCATGGATGTAATTCACACTTCGTAGTTTAGTTTTAAACCTTACCTGTAGAAGCAGTTCTTTCAAAGTTCATCAGTTAGATGTAGAATCTTCATATGCCAGGCCCTCCACAGTGTGGCACCAGTCGACTGTGTTGCAGTCTTATCACAGCTTGCAGCCCAGGAAACCAAATGCCAGATATGGAACATGACAGCCCTTCTCTGCCTTTGCTGGTGTCCCTCTTCTACCTGATGACATTCTACCCACTGGACCAATCCCCGATGATGGCCATGGGTCATCATTGTTGCCTTCGAGCACTTACATAGGTCCCTTTATGACATATATGATGCTTTACATACAACTATAGTGATTACCTATCTCCCTTATTATAATGTGAACTCTCGGAAGGCCAGGACTATTCTGGGTCAACACCAAATCTCCAGGGCAGAGTACTGTACCTAGTACTTGGCAATTACTTCAGAGATTAGAGGTAGGGATGGAATAGAAAAAGCCACATTGTAACAGGTATCTGATTATGCTGATGGACGTGACCTGGATTCTGGTTTATGACCTTTAATTCTCCATATTCAACCCCCTTTTTAAAAAACAACAACAACTGGATTTTAGGTAAAAGAACAGGTGCACACAATAGATAAATGATGCTTCTACCATGTTTCAAAACTTTAGTGTCTGTTTTACCTTCACAGGAAAGACAGCCCTATGGCACCCTTAATGGAGACTTATTTTCATTTTTAGGTTGTTCTTAATAGCTGATGTGAGTGGACTCTTGCTCTGGAAAGTACTCTAGAACTCATCATTTAATTTACAGTTGGATGAAGAAGTACTGTAAGTAATTTTGTGACTCAATAATTATATGCTAAAATACATAATTTGCAAATTTTTATTTCTGGCTTCATAATTGAGTTGAAATTTTCCAAGATTTTTGTGGACTAAGTGTTAGGGAAGGGCACTGGTAATTTCCTTCTAGCTTCTCTTTGCCCCCACTTGGGTATCACATTGTCCCCATCCTTATAAGCTCGTTGATAAGCAAGGCTCACTTTAGAGAGGCCACATAGTGTAG
>NW_006209847.1:3231576-3255590 GCF_000334495.1 Tupaia belangeri chinensis | reverse complement strand
AAAGATCATAGCATTTGGAGTCAGACTAAATATAAACTCAGGTCCAGCAATTTAGGGACGTCACTCTGACTCTCAGTTTTGTAATTTGTAAAATGGAGAGTAAAATATTCATTGCAGTGAGACGAATGCTGAAAGTGACTGACAAACTCCAGCTGAGGCTGGAAATGAATCACAGTGAAAGGGCGCTCTTGGAGGGGTGACCGTCTCTCTCTTTCTCTTTCTTTTTTTTTTTTTGGAGAGGTTTTTGCTATAGGGTGCGTGCACTCACCAGAAAGACAGAGAGAGACAGAGAGACAGAAAGTGAGAAATCACCCCCCAGAGGGGATGGCCATGCCGCAATCCCCTCTCCTCCATTCTCCTCTCGGGATCTTGGGCATGCATGCACATGCGCCTGGCATGAGTTTAAGCCACCAGGTGCTGGACTTGAACCGTGGGTGACTACATGGGAGTCCAGCGACATAGACATTATGCCAACTGCTGGTTCTTCTATTTCTCTCTCTTATGGGAGAAATAAACTTAAAAACTTATCTTGCTCTACAATAAATACTGTATCATGGAAATGGTATTAAATTATTTTCATTCGATAACTGCATGCATTTCCTAAGATTGGCATACATTTTTATGCAAAAATATAAAAAAATAGATTTTCATTTGAAAGATCTGGTAGTATATGCCATATAAAGCTAAATGAAAGCAATCTAACCAGGGAGAAGAGAAATTGTAGCGAAGATGTACATTCCCAATTATGAGAAAGCAGCCTTATTTTAATTTTATCAAGAAACATTTCCTATCATTAGTTCCATGTTAAGATAATTTTGTTTAGAACTGTACAATGTTAGAATTCTGGAAATCTACTCTTAGGAGAATTGGTCAGAGCTAGTGAACTGTGCTGGTATATCATGAATACCCTGTCTTGGGTTATCTTTGGCACTGAGGTGGGCATATCTTATGCTCAACTGCTCCAGCCAACTTATGTCCAGAATTTAGGTAACCTGAGAATTATGTGCAGTTTTGATGTGCTGTGACACACACATGCATGTGCGTGCACACAGACACACACACTCACACACTTCATATGCAGACATACTATATAGATTCAGAAAAGAAAATGTTACCCTTTAATGAGATGCTTCACAGAGAAGATGGGATTGGATTGGGTCTTGAATGATGTGTACAGTTAGCTAAGCTACTATGATCAGAGGGCTTTTTTTTCTTTTTTCTGCAGAGGGAATAAAATTAGCAAAGAAGATGAGAAAACACTTGACTAGGTGAAACAAATGTCTTTAGAAATGAAAAAGCTGTAATTACATGAAATACAATTTGTGAGTTTAGTGCTAAATGGTATATCGTCACAGACAACTCAAAACTATTGCTTTGGGGTGGTAGTTAGAGGAGCCCTGAGGTACACACATGTGAGGCAGTGGGTTCCACTTTTACCCCGTGCATATCCAAACACTCCAAATCTATTTCTCATCACCCTAAGGGAATAGTCACAAAGTAGGCGAAGATTATCGTTAGTCAACTTCACATCCTTCTTTTTTTTTCTCCCCTCTCTCAGCAGCAATCTTGTTATAGTCAGTTCTCTGTTGCTTAATAACTGAATGCCTGAAGCTGGTTGATTTTCAAGAATAGGTTTATTTAACTCACAGTTTTGGAGGTCCAAGATCAGGAGGCCACGTCTGGTGAGAGCCTTCTTGTTGGAGAGCTGCACAGAGCGTCACCTTGAGCAGAGCACGAGTGCTTGTCTGTGCCCGTGTCTGCGTCTTCTTGAACATCCAATACCTGATGCCTGATCACTTTCCACCCCCACCTTTCAACGCCGTAATTGGATTAAGTCTCCACCTCTCAACACCACTTCAATGGGTCACTAGATTTCAATGCATAAAAATTTAAGGGGCACATTCAAACCATAATACACTCACTGTTCTTCTGGCTGCCCAGTCACTGTCACTTGTCTCCTTGTCTGGAGGGGAGGAAGAATGTGGGTTTCTTATTTCGTGGAGGGCAGCATCGTGGAGCCAATCACACATTCAGAGCAATGTTGGCATCCCTCCAGGAGGAAGTCATGGTCATGGTGGGTGGTGCATTTCTGTCCACGCTGTCTCTTAGGGGGAAGTTAATCTGTATGAGCATGCTTGTTTTTTCTTTTTCTTTGTTTCTTTCTTTCTTTTTCTTTTCTTCTTTCTTTTTTTTCGTGTGTGTGTGTGTGTGTGTGTGTCTATGACATGAAATTCTCTTAGGCTGATGGTGGGAAGGGGAAATTAAGAGCCTGGAATGGAACTTGTCACCTTGAGTATCTCATAGTAATTGATAGCCAGAGCGCATTGTGTGTTTGAGACCTATTTGATATTTGAGAGATTTTAGAATATAAATATTTTTCAGCTCTTTGTCTTGACACTGAGATGATTAATGATATGTGATGTCTAAAGAGATAAAAATGAGCCAGGCTAAAACGTGTGTGATTTTTCTGACAGGGGACTTTTAGAAGGCATCTGAGAAGCGTGAATGTGTTTCTTTAACTGACACCTTGGTTTGTTGTCTTTTACCCTGACTGACAAATAAGAGACCTCCCAATTTCCTCATCAAAACATTCTCTGGGAAATAAACTGAATGTTGCAATGGGTGTGATTTAGGTTTAGGATTATGCTATGATATCTTTGGAACCAGGTGGAGCTTTAGTTTCTTTCTTTCTTTCTTTTTTTTTTTTTTTTCACTGTCAAAACGAAATAATTGTGTTTGCTTCCTTTTATTTAAATGTCCCTTTTACTTAAAAGTTAAACTAGCTATTTTTAGAAAAGTATTTTTAAGTCATATGAAGGGAATGTTGATGTCTGTAATTCTGTAACCATTTTGCTAGAAAATGACACCTCTAATTTCTAAGAAAACTTCATTAACCCGGGTATCATCTTGGGGGAAGCTTTTGAGATACCAACTGAGTTAATGATTGCTAGCACACAAGTTACTTTTAGCTCATCAACAGTCATTTTATGTGTACTGGAAAGATGAGCGACAACTGTTAATTTGGGGATTTCCCCCATTTCTTTTTATTTTCTTTTTCTTTTTCTTTTTCTTTTTTTTTTTTTTTTTGAGAGGTTTTTGCTATAGGGTGCGTGCGCCCGCCAGGGAGAGGGAGAAGGGAAAAATCACTTCTCATTCAACTTCAAATACAGCCCTTCCTAACATCTTAATGTATTCTTTTTAAGTATGCTTTACTGAATATACGAGGAGACTTCAAAGCATTTGAGGGAAAAAAAATGAAATTAAAGTATGAGTTTATTTTGGTGCAAAGCATTTTTATTTCTTTATTTATTTTGCCATAGGGCACGTGTGCTCACCAGAGGCAGAGACAGAAAGTGAGAAATTACCCCCCAGGAGAAATGACCACGCCACAATCCTTTCTTCTCCATTCTCTTCTCAGGATTTTGGGCACACACGCATACATGCCTGGCATCAATTTTAAGCCACCGGGTCCAGAACTCAAATCACAGTCAACTATCTGGGAGTCCAAGGACATAAATATTACTACAGCTGCTGGTTCCTCAAAAGCATTTTTAAACCCATGCATAGCTATCTAATAATATGCATTTGCCATGAACTTTGTGAAGACCTCTTGTACTTATACAAATACACATGTGGTTATATACCTATTTTATTTTCTTTTTCTTTTTCTTTTTTTTTTTTTTTTTTTTTTTGAGAGGTTTTTGCTATAGGGTGCGTGCGCTCGCCAGAGAGAGAGAGACAGAGAGACAGAAAACGAGAACTCACCCCTCTCTCCCCCCAAGGGGGATGGTCATGCTGCAATCCCTTCTCCTCCATTCTCCTCTCGGGATCTTGGGCATGCACGCACTTGCGCCGACGTGAGTTTTAAGCCTCCGGGTCTGGGACTCAAACTGCGGTTGACTACATGGGAGTCCAGCGACATAGCCATTACACTAACTGCTGGTCCCTGATTTCCCCCATTTCTGAACTAGACTATTGCTCTAGGGTTAGGGAGAGTATCAAATTAATATCCTATTTTAATTTGCTGATTCTGACTGGAACAAATGAGACTCCTGAAGGATCATTGTTCATCAGATTTCTTGATTATATTTGTTATTCCTTTCTTGCCCCCTCCCCAAGAATGCTTTTGGGATATTTTTCCAAGGAAACTGTAACATACCCATGGGAAATTTCACATATTCATTTATTCACCAGAAAAAAAAAATTGAGTGATTCTATTTTGCCAGATACTGTGTTAACTGCTGGGTGAAGAGAAACTGGACACAGATCTGCCTTAAATCACAAATAGGCAATAAAACAAACACACACACCCTTAAAGGCTAGTCGATGAGGAGGACACTCATAGCCAAGCATATTGTACTTACATAGCCCATTATTTTACCAGGTCCAAGCCTCTATTGATACTTTTGTTTGAAAGTTAACTAGAAATATTTGTAGATATCATACTGTATAATTGGCCCTTGTCACTGGTGAGGAAACAGGCTCAGAAATACTAAACCACATGTCCACATTAACACAGATAATTAGAGACTAAGCTAAAAACATCTGATTCTTTTTTTTTTTTTTTTTGAGACGTTTTTGCTATAGGACGCGTGCGCTCGCCAGCCAGCCAGAGAGAGACAGAGAGACAGAAAGCATGAAATCACCCCCCAGGGGGTTGGCCATGCCACAATCCCTTCTCCATTCTCCTCTTGGGATCTTGGGCACGCACGCACATGCGCCCGGTGTGGGTTTAAGCCACCGAGTCTGGGACTCGAACCACGGTCGACTATGTGGGAGTCCAGCGACATAGCCATTACGCTAACTGCTGGTCCCGAAAACATCTGATTCTGAGTCTGATGTGTTTTCACCTTTGAAAGAAACAGTATTTCTTGATTTCATTTCATATAAGCTCATATTCCAGATTTTTTTTTTTTATTTGCTAGAGAGCATGTGGTTTCCCTGGAGAGAGAGAGAGAGAGAGGAGAGAACACATTCTCTTCTCCATTTTCCTTTTGGGATTTTGGGCACACACACACACACACACATACACACACACACACACCAGCCTGTTTGTCAAGCTGTGGATCTGGGACTCTAATGCACAGTTAGCCATGTGAGATCCAACCACCTTAATCACTACACCACTGGCTGACACCATATTTCAAATTTATAATGCACTTTAACTCACTTAATTTCCTCTAGCACTTTGACACTCCCCAAATTAAGTTAGAAGTTTAGAACTCTGAACTGAGTTAATACAGAGATCTCACTTAGCTTTTATTGCTTCACAGTATCATTTTGAATATGTAATAATAATTTTCTCCATATACGTGTGTGTGTGTCTTATATTTTTGCCTGCAGAGATAGAAATGGTCAAAAGGTTTAGTTTCAGGGCCGACACTAAAGCTAACTATTATTTATAGTGTGTACTGGGGTAGGGAGGACATGGAGAGAAGAAGGAAAAACATCTAGAAAGTATTAAGTATTCCTAATCATCTTCATATACATTTTCCCCTTTAATTACAAATCAGGCTAAAATTATTTCTGGTGGGATCCAGCCACCTTAAGCACCATGCTGCTGACTGGCCCACTCTGTTTATTAATTATGACATTACACAGAATTTCTATTCCTAAGTAAAAAAAAAATCCCCTTTTGATTGCATCTTTTGTCAAAATAACTGTCTTTGTTTTAAAAATCAACTCTCCCCTTTTATATGTAAGTTGTCAAGCCTTTAACACTGTCTACAAAAGACAAAACAGGGACTAAAATAATTAACACCATGAATAAATTGCAATTAACATGTGCTGTAGCTTTTTTTTTTATTGATTCTCTAGCACTGTCTCTGGTGGAATGAAAAGCAGAACTTAAATGAACACATTAAATTCAACACAACCTTGCTATTTGAGAAGTTAATAGTGTAAGAGCTACATTTCTTTCATTGTCAAAGAAGTGGCTATTCCAATTAGATAAAAATGGTGTCCCAAGAATAGTGTCAACTTACTGCCTAAAGAGGCCTTTGCTTCTTTCTGCTATAACACAAGTTATTTTCACAGGAAAGAATGCACATTCAAGAGCCTGCATGCCAGGGAGAAGTGCTCTTCTCAGCTCATTTTCAAATCCACTTCTTGCTTCCCTTCTTTCTTCCTGTTCTCTTTTCCCAAATTTTATGTGAATTAGATGTGGCTCCACTGGATGAGGAAGGAGAAATAGAGGAAACAACAAATCGTCATTCTTGCCTAGCAAAGGAGATTTTCTGAAACAAACTTTAAGATTTGGTGAGTTTCTACCAAATACCTAAGACTTACTTGCATATTTGATATTGCATATTCTTCTATTTGGTAAAATAGCTATTTCAGCTATTTTCTTTTTTTAATTTTTAATTTTTTTAATTTTTATTTTTTGGAGAGGTTTTCGCTATAGGGTGAGTGCCCTCCAAGACAGACAGAGAGAGACATAGAGACAGAGAGTGAGAAATCACCCCCCAGAGGGGATGGTCACATCACAATCCCTTCTCCTCCATTCTCCTCTCGGGATCTTGGGCACGCACGCACACGCACTCGGCGTGAGTTCTAAGCCACCAGGTCTGGGACGCGAACCGTGGTTGACTACGTGGGAGTCCAGCTACATAGCCATTACACTAACTGCTGGTTCCCTATTTCAGCTATTTTAAGTAATCACTTTTTGTCTTTGGTAATAATTTTCCCATTATTATATTCTAGAAATTGGAGCACACTCCATGGATGACCAAACTGTCTCTTATGCTTCTTTTGTACTATTTGGATAAAGGTTTGCCAAAGGGCTTTATAATAGAACAGAGGTGCCTAGACTAACTAGGGATGCATCTAATCCAGACAATACACAGTAAATCCTATGACAAGAAGAGAGGTGGCATCCCCTGTCTCTCAAGGTCAAACTAGCTTATCAACTATTCCTTAACATCTTGGTGCTCCATGCCAGCTATTGCATGAAGGAAAAAAAGTCCATGATAATTGACATTTAAAATAATAAAAATGTCTTATGTGTGGGCAAAGATACTCTTTAAGTATTAATGTCTTATTTTTTCGTTGAGAGTTAGTTGTTAGGTTTATTTTATTCATTGGTCATAACCAAAAAAAGGGCTTAATATTCTCTTGGTAAGAATCTCGCCCTTAACTTGTTTGTTTACAGCAATGCGAACAGCATGCTGGGTAACACTGTATACTCTTCCAGTTTTGCCATGGTAACATCTGTGGGACATTCCTTTTGAACAGTATCCGTTCCCTTGATGTCTGTAATATCACCTCTCTTGTAGATTCACATGTATGTTGCCAGAGGAACCACTCCATGTTTCCTAAAAGGCCTAGAGAACATATATTGGGTGCCTCTCCTCTTTCGCTTTGTGTTTGTCATTTTGGTGAGTTACTGGAAGATGGTGGTTCTAGCCAAAAGGAAGTCAAGCACTTTTTTTTTTCCCCAGATTTTTGCCACAGTGCACATATGCTCATCTATGAGAGACAGAGGGAGGGAAAGTGAGAAATCATCTCATGGGGGATGGCCATGCCACAATCCCTTTTCCTCCATTTTCCTCTTCGGATTTTAGGCAAGCATGCACATGCACCCAGCGTGAGTTTCAAGCCACCAAGTTTGGGACTCAAACTGTGGAGGGCCATGTGGGAGTCCAGAGCCCTAACCACCACGTCAACTGGCCCATGACCAAACACTTCTAAGGGACCTAAAACTTGAAAAAGTTTTTCAAAAGTCCACAAAAATGTTTGTAATTTTAATCCCTTTGTTGGCGCCCAAGTTAAAAAACAAATGACAAACAAAACCAATCCTAAAAAATTTAAATGAATTAATGTTTAATTGAAATATCTTTAGAACATAACATTATATCAACTAGTCTGCTGCAACTCACATCTGAAAAGTTGTAAGTAATTTCATGGCTTATTTTAATATGTGTAATATATTATGGAGGTGATACTTCCCAACTGAAAAATGTTAGATATTTGGAAGGCCTTAAAATTTTTTATGTGTGTGGAGGGGTGGGGTGGAACTGGCATAGATGTTGGGAGGAGAGGAGGTTTTGAGAGAGGAGGGGAAGACTTCTTGAAAATGTATGGCCAAAATTAGAAACCATGATATTCAATAGGATAATATCTGAGAAACTCATGCAATTTCCAAAAGTGTTTCTGAAGACCAAATTATTTCCTTTTGAACAAAGACTACAACTTAAATCTGAAATGATAAATGAGATTAAATAGAAGTTGTGACGTATAACTCAAACAAGATTCAGAATTGGCAATCATCATTCCCTGAGCAATGAATTAGAAAATCTGTTCTTAATGATCATAATGAGCGTATGAGCAGATGTGCTTTCCTTGGAAGAAAACCCAATACACTGAATTTGGAATTCACAAAGAAGATATGTTAAGGAGTTGCTTTACCAAACGAGTCTTTGCCTTATTAAAGGAATTTCTTGTAAATTAAGTCATTTAAAAAGGAATGCATATGCTTGAAGCATTTGTTTAGAGACCATGACCTATTTGAGGGGAAGGAGTGGGAGGATGATTAGAGAATCGTAAAACCCAAACCCAGTATGTCTAAAACTCAACCCATTACCATCCAAAGCTAAACCCATTACCCTCTTCATATCCTCTACTCCTATTCTCTACCTCGCTTACCTCAATTCAAGGCACCTTTATTTATTCAGTTGCCTAAGCAAGAAGACTTCCCCATCTCAAAGATCTTTTCTTCTCACTTTGCACAGTCATCAATTAATTGTGTTACCTGTGCCACCTCCACTTGTCTTAAGTCTTGAAAGAAATCTTTTTGTCATGCTTTTTTTTTCTTAAGCAATCCTTTTTTTTTTCCCTATGGAAGGATTTTTGTGATGAGTCAGATGTTCTGAAGATTTGCTGTGCATTATCCTATCATTAATTCTTACAGCTCTACTGTAAAACAGACTATTCAGATTAGGAACCGATGTGGAGAGATTAGGGAGAGTGGGGGTTGGAATGTATAAAATGGTAGTACACTAACCCTTAGCTCTTATGGTTCTGCATTCTGCTGGGTGCTTCATACACATTGTCTAACTGAATTATTTCTTTTTCTTCTTCCTCTCCTGTCTTTTTGTTTTAGAGAGATTTCTGCTATAGGGAGTGTGCGCTTGCTGAAGAGACAGAGACAGAGAGACGGAAAGCGAGAAATCATGCCCCACGAGAGATGGCCATGCCACCATCCTTTCTCTGCCATTCTCCTCCTGGGATTCTGGGCATGTACACATATGTGCCTGGTGTGAGTTGCAGCCACTGGATCTGGGACTCGAACCACGGTTGGCCATGTAGGAGTCCAGCAACGTAACCATTACATCATCTGCTGGTCCCCACGTTTTCTAGTTGAATTCTTACAACTGCTCTTGAGATAGGAACTACACTCAATTTTTACCTGTAAGGAGGAAACCAAGGTTGTGTGTCAAGATGTGATCTCAAGGTTGCACGAATGTGGGTGGTGAAGTTGGACTTGGGAGCCAGGTTGTGATCTCTTCATTACACTGTTCTTTCTTTACTGTATTCCCTTGCAAGGAAACAAATGTTTAACACTGAAGCCTTTTGATTTCTACATACCTTTCCACTAGTATATCCTTTAACTAGAGAATGTATGTAGCAGCAATTAATAGAACACATGTTTATAATTAGCAATAGTTTTCTTGTTAAAGAACTCTATTTCAGCATAAAGCATTTTGAAATGAGTGCTTGCTTTACTTCGTTAAAATATTTCCTATTTTTAACTAAGGAATCTTGCATCTAGAAAAAAAGGCCCTGGTCATTCCCACAGAGATGGCAATTCTTTACACTTAATAGAATGTCAATGGACTCTTCAGTGTGATTTTTAAGTAAAGGTGCCAAATATACGAGGGGACAGCCCAAACTGAGTGGCCTGCAAGTTTTCCTTATAAGGTCACAGTGCTGAATTCTGTTCAGAAACATTCAGATTTATAACTGTAAACATTAACAGAGCCAAGAATTTATTGACAATGAAATTCACATAAGCATAAATAAAGACAAAAAGTGGATAAATACCAAGAAGTGGGTTAGCTCACAGTAAGAGTTCAAAAATGGATTGCTTATATAGTTATATTTAGTTTAAGAGCCCATAATAATTGTGTTAAAGAAGGCACATGTATAGAAGACTCTTGAATATTTAGAAAAACTGGAATTAGGGGAAAAATGATTGTGGGTCAGTGCAAAGAGCCTTGACTTTGGGAGTCTAGAGGTCTATACCATCTCTGAAATTAACTTGCCACATAAAGGTAGGTGAGTCCTTTGAAAATAGTGATTCTCAATTTTCTTAAGGTAAGTAGAAGAGGCTCTTCTAGCCCTCAAATTCTAATATATACCAAGTTTCAGATTTGTTGCGACAGTTCTCTTCACCTCATAAAGAGAAAGATAATAATTCACTTCTTTACATATTCATGAAGATTAATGTCATAACAGTGCTCAGTCTTCACATTCATACTCTTTATGAATTGCAACCCCAGAACCTGTGCTGTGCTGTATTCATGGAAAAACAAATGACTTTCATGCATAATGAGACTCATGTCTTGCTAATCTGTCTTGTATAAACTAAGTCCCTAAGGTATAACAATCATTCTTCACTACACATTTGTTTAGATTTTCTGACATGCAACTGTAGTCATTTAAAAAGAGGCTTATGCTTTTATAATTCTGGAATAAGACATTGATTTGTTATTATTACTTTTCCGGAAATGACTCCATCTATTTGCAAAACCAGAGTTGATCTGAATCACCCTAAATAATATAAATAGGTATTATAACTAAGGTAAAACTTTAACTACTCCTTCAAACATGCCTGTATTCAAGTAAATTTATGTTGATATGCCAATTAAGAGATGAGGTCAAAACTTATTTCATAACCCCAGAAGAGACCTAAGAAATTGCTGTGGCTAGGAGGGTAAACTGCAAAACAGAATCTCTGAGAAATGGAAGGCAACTTCCTCCTCCCACCAGACCATTCTGGTTGCTGTGCTTGATCATCACAGCTCTCCATGGGAGAGGAAATCAAAGCTCTCAAGTCCTAGGCAGCCTGTTGAGGCCGCTTCACAGGACATTTCTGAGATTTTGTTTGTGAGCCACAAAATTGGATCCATCACAAACTGGGTCACTGAGGGGGAAACAAAAGCCAGAGATTTACAGACCAAACTAAAATGCCAGAAAAAATCTTCATGAAGGTAAAAGACTTCATGAAGTTGAATGAAGCAAATAGAAGAACAGACCAAACAAAAAGGTTGAAGTACAAGTTGGCTTTATTCAGTGTTTAAAATAGATCAATGCCTTTGAACAGTGGACAACTAAAAATAAAAGGTATTTTTTTTTAAAGGAAAATGAGGCATTGGCAATTCATTCCAGGATGGCCAAAACTGGGTCTCTCAGGTGAGATTCTGTCTGGGTTTTCCATCACCAGCCTCTCTAACTGGCCCTACTGGGGCTGATTTCTTGTCTTAGGCTCTTTACATTCTCCCTATAGTTTCTGTTTTTCAATATCCTCTTCCATGCCACCCTCCATAAGGATTAGAAATACTTTTTCTGTCTATCAAAGACCCCTTTTGGCCACTTTCCCTTAAGATTCTGACATCAGCTGTGTCACTTTCCAAGAGAATCTATTATATCCTGATTGTTTTCTCATGGGTATTAAATGTCTGTGGAGTGGGAGTTGGATATCCCTGGAAACCAAGCCTTAGAACCCTTCTTTAGAGGTTTCTCTCATCTCTCCAGGGAGAAGAATAGTAAGAGCTAGCATTTATTAAGGAACTTTCAGTGCCCTGGATACTATAATGTAAATGCATTAAATCCTTAAATCTTTATAATGACTTATTGAGAGCAGTACTATTATTGTTTCCATTTCACAGATGGTGAAACTAAGGTACGTAAGAGGTTACAGAATATGACCAAACTGGTACTTTCTGTGGCCTGGGCTCAACCCAACCACTGGGCAACATGGGCTTTGAAACTTGAGGCACTCCATAGCCTGGGCTATGGGGCCTGGGGTCAACCCTAACAGTGGGTGACTTGGGCCTGGTCACAGTGAGTGACTGGGCCTAGTCTCAGCAGGCTTCCTCTCATGAGTGCACCTCAGCCTCCAAGATTGTCTTTGGAACTTGTAGCACTCCAAACTTGGTCTTCTTCACTAAGTTATATCTCTTTAGCTTGTTCCCAAGAGTTGAAAGTTTGTTATCAAGAGCTGAAAGTTTGGTAGAGGAGAAAACGACCTAAAGTTACCTGTATAAGTTTTAACTACTCTGATCTGGAAGATACTACCCTTCAATAGGAACACACCTAGGAACTAAGAGTGAAATTCCCTCCTCTAATACTATCCAATCTACTCCAGTAAATAGGAAAAAGTGAATACTACATCAGATGACCAAAAATTAGCACAAATCTTGAAGAAATATAAGAAAACAAGAGAGTAACTTTCCCTTAGGCAAGTGCAGGAGTCCCTTATCAACAATGGATAACACAGAGGAATACACATAAATGTCAGAAAAAAATTCTGAATATTCATAGTGACAAAACTCAATGAGATACAAGAGAGAACAGAAAGTCAGCTCCAGGAAATGAGAAAGTCATTTCAGAAAATAAAAGAGGAATTTCATAAAAGAATATACACACTAAAAAGGAATCGGATAGAACTTCTGGAAATGAAGAATATAATACAAGAAATTGAAATCTCCCTAGAAAACATTAACAGCAGATTGGACCATGTAGAAGAAAGAATTTCTGACCTTGAAGACAAAATTCCCAACATAGACCATACTACTGAAAAGAATGAAATCAAAACAACAACAAAATAAGGACAGCATACAGGAAATTCAAGACACCATGAAACTCCCAAATATCCATATGATGACTATTTTAAGAGATGAAGAAGCTGCTAAAGGCATGAAAAATCTTTTTCATGAAATACTACCTGAAAATTAAAAAAAATTAGAAGAACAAGAAAAAATTTAGACACAAGAAATAAAAAAGACTTCAAATAGAATCAATACAAAAAGATCCTTCCCCTGGCACATCATAGTCTGCTTGGTAAAAATCAAAGACTAAGACAATATTCTAAAAATGGCAGGGGAAAACACAAGTTTACTTATGAAGGTTATCCCATTAGGCTAACATCAGACCTCTCAACAGAAACAATGCAGGCAAGGAAAGAATGGGAAGATGTATTCAAAACATTAAAAGAAAAATAATTTCAACAAAGAATACTCTATCCAGCAAAACTGTCCTTCAAATGGGAAGAACAAATAAAAGTATTTTCAGATAACAAAAACTGAAAGAATTCACCAATATTAGACCAGCTCTAGAAGAAGTACTGAGGGGAGTATTGTATTAGGAAAACTAAAGAGAGACAAACAGAAACAAGAGAACGAAAAGTAACTGAAAAAATAGCTAAGAAAATGACATGGATAAGTCCACAAATATCAATAATAATATTGAATGTAATGGATTAAATTCTTCTATTAAAAGACACAGACTGGCTGAATGAATGCAACAATAGAAGTCATTGATATGCTGTTCACAAGAAACACATCACTAACATACATAGGACATACATAGGCTGAAAGTGAAGGGCTGGAAAAAGATATTCCATGCAAACAGAAACCATAAAAAGGCTGGAGCCGTGATACTGCTATAAGTCAAAATAGGCTTTAGGATGAAAGATGTAAGAAGAGACAAAGGAGGACATTATATAGTACTAAAAGGACTTGTTCACCAAGAAGATACAACACTTTTAAGTATTTATGCACCCAAAACTGGAGCACCTAAATATTTCAAAGAGAAACTGTTAGATCTCAAGGGAGAGATAGAATGCAATACAATAATTATAGAGGATTACAAGATCCCACTGTCCCCTCTGGACAGATCATCTAGACAAAAAATAAGCAGAAAGATAACAGATATAAGTGATACCATAAATGAAAGATATCTACAGAATATTTCATCCAACAGCCATGAAACACATTTTTCTCACCCTCACATGGAACATTTTCAAAGATTAACCACACAATAGGGCACAAAACAAGCCTTTACAAATTCAAATAACCAAGATTTTACAAATTCAAATGTATAGAAACTATATCCAACATCTTTTCTGATCACGAGAGGATCAAACTTGAATTAACTATAGAAAGAGACCTTGAAAATACACAAACAATGGAAACTGAACAACCAACTCCAGAATGATTTTACAACTATGGAAAAAATTGAGAATGAAATAAAAAGACTTATAGAAACCAATGATAAACAAATAAGTGCTTATAACCTATAGGACACAACAAAAGCAGTCATAAGAGGGAAGTTCCTAGCGATTAATGCCCACAAGAAAAAAATAGAAAGGTGGCAAATAAACAACCTGATGACTCAGGGAACTGGAAAATCAACCAACAGCTCCCCAACCCCCTCAAAAAAATTCCAGGAGGAATGAAATAAGAAATATTGGAGCAGAAATAAATGAAATAGAGAATTAAAAAAAACTATAGAAAATTAATGAAAACAGAAACTGGTTATTTGAGAAGATAAACAAAACTGACACACAATTAGATTAATTAAGAATGGAGAAAGGAACCAGCTAAATCAAGTCAACAAGGAAACAGGTGTTATTACAAAGGACATAACAGAATTACAAAATATCATCAGAAAAGACCATGAGTGATTATATGCCAACGAACAAGAAAACCTAGATGAGATGGGCAAATTTCTGGACATCTATAACTTGCCAAGATTGGATCAGTAAGTAATAGAAAGTCAGAATAGACCCATAACAAGCAATGAGATTGAATCAGTAGTAAATAGTTTCCCAACAAAAAAGAGCCCAGGTCCTTATGACTTTACTTCTGAATTCTGAAAAAAAAAAAATCAAAAAGACTGAGAACATAACCAAGAAAAGTGAGGACAACATACGAGAAATACTAGATATCATTAAGCATCCAAACATCCGGATAGTTGGTATCCCAGAAGGTGAAGAAAATAATAAGGGCATTGAAAATCTGTTCCATGAAATCCTGAAAGAAAACTTTCTAAACCTAGAGAGGCAGGCAAAGATATAGAACCAAGAAATACAAAGGACCCAAAATAGAATCTACCCAAGAAGATCTTCTCTAAGACACATCATAGCCAGATTGGCCAAAACCACAAAGACAAGATACTAAAGTCAAGCTACTTACAAAGGTTATCCCATCAGGTTAACATTGGACTTCTCATTGGAAACAATGCAGGCAAGGAAAGAATGGGAAAATATATTCAAAGTGTTAGATGAAAAACAATTTGAACCAAGAATACTACATCCAGCAAGATTATCCTTCATATGGGAAAAAAAGATGAAAACATTCACAGATAAACAAAACCTAAAATAATTTATCAACTCCAGCTCTTTAAGAAGTTCTGAAGGGAGTGCTATATCAGGAAAACTAAAATAAGACAGACAGATAGAAGAGAACATAAAACAACCAAGAAAATGGGTCACTTAATGATAGGAACATGCTCAGAAATATCAATAATAATGTTGAATGTTAATGGATTAAATTCGCCGATCAAGAGACATAGACTGGTTGAATGGACAAAACAAACAAACACACTCTCTACTGCTTCCTACAAGAAATGCACCTTATGGATACAGATAAACATAGACTAAAAGTGAAGTGTTGGAAAAAGGTATTCCGTACAAATGGAAATCAAAAAAGGGCTGGAGTCATGATACTGATTTCAGACAAAAATGGCTTTAAGACAAAATCTGTTAAGAAGAGACAAACAAGGGCATTAAAAAGTAGTAAAATGGCTAGTCAATCAAGAAGACATAACACTTATAAATATGTGTGCACCCAACTCAGTAATAACTAAATATGTGAAGGAAAGACTGCTAGAGCTAAAAGGAGAGATAGCTTGCAACATTATAATTGCTCTCCTACACTGTTGGTGGGAATGTAGACTAATCAAGCCACTATGGAAAACAATATGGAAGTTCCTCATAGACCTACAACTAGAACTATCCATATGATATAGCAATTTCAGTCCCAAAGGACAGGAGAAATTCTTAGCCAGAAAAGAGCTTGGACATCAATGTTTATTGCAGCATTATTGATGATTGCCAAGGCATAGAACCAACTTAAATGTCCACAAACTGATGAATGGATTGGAAAAGTGTGGGACATATACTCTATGGAATACTATTTAGTCATAAAAAACAAGACCCTGGCATTTGATAGAAAGTGGTAGAATATGGAAGATTTATTGCTGAGTGAAGCAAGCCAGGTTATGAAAGAAAGATATTGTATGTCTCCACTTAATATATAACACCTGTCCATACTCTATGGTAAAGACTGAAATATTGGAAGACATAAAAGCCTTGAAAATAGTTATTGACACTGGAGACAATGTGGAAGGAGGATGGGAGAGGAGAAGAGTATAGGGAAGGAATTAGGGGGAAAAATAAAGAGGCAAGACATTTGTGGGACACACTAATAGTTTAATTACCTGTTGATGATAACATGCATAGTATTCTTAACTGGACTGGTCTGAGGTGTATTTCATGTTGGGTAAATTCTCTTTGCAAGCCAAATGATATTTAACAGTCAAATATATAAAAATACAGGAAAAACTCTTGGAGATCTTGAAATAGGCAAAGACTTCTTAAAAAAAGACCCCTAAAGCACAGGTAGTAGTCCCCAGAATAGAAGGTGAGACTACATTAGACTGAGAAGCTTCTGTACAGCAAAAGGAAGAATAATTAAAGTGAGAAGGCCACCATCAGAGTGGGAGAATATATTTGCACACTACATCTTAGATAAAGGATGAATAACCAGGGAACTCAAGGAGCTTACACACACACACACACACATACACACACACACAAATCAATCTAGTTAAAAGATGGGAAAATAAGCTAAACAGACAACTCTCTAAGGAAGACATACGAATGGCCAAAAAGCACCTGAAAACATGCTTGACAGCTCTTATCATAAGTAAAATGCAAATCAAATACATGAGATACAACTTAATCCCAGTCAGAATGGCTACATTAAAAAAAATAGATAATAAGTATTGGTGAGGTTGGGTGAAAAGGGAACTCTCTCCTACACTGTTGGTGGGAATATAAATTAGTACAACCACTATGGAGAATGATATGAGATTCTTCAGAAACCTACAAATAGAACCACCATCTGACCCAATAATTCCACTCTTAGGTATTTACCCAAAGGATAGAAAAACTCTCAGCTGGAAAAACACTTGCACATCCATGTTTATTGTAGAATTATTTACAATTGCTAGGACATGGAATCAACCCAAATGTCCAAAAATAGATGAAAGGATTGAAAAAAAATGTGGCATATGTACTCTATGGAATACTATTTAGCCATTAAAAATAATGAGACATTGACATTTGATACAAAGTAGATGAATAGGAAGATTTAATGCTAAGCGAAGCAAGCCAGACTATGAAAGATAGACTTTGTATGTCCCCGCTCAAAATATAGCAAATACCTGCATTCTATAGTAGAAAAGGAAATATTAGAAGATATAATGGTAGGGAGGGCAACTGTGGATATTAGAGATAGTGTGGGGGAAATGGGAGTGGGTTATAGGGGCCAGGAGGGGAACGGGGAGAAGAAGAAGAAGAGAAAAAACAATACATTTAATTGACAACAAAATAAAAAGTTATTTGGTGATGATAATATATGGGATAAGTTTTTTGTCTTGACTGATATGCACTGTATTTGTCCTGGGGAAAAACAACAAACATGTTTTGTACCCTGTTAAGATATATGATGATTACATGTAAATTAAAAAAATAATATGACCAAACTCATATAGCTGGTTGCTCAGTAAATATTATTGAATGAAAACATGAATTAATGACTGAGTAGGAAGAGACAGTGGTACAGGGCAGGCTGTGAGGGGGGTTATCAAAGTAGGGCCACTTAGATGTTTGGGGGGCTCTATTCCGTATTCACTAGATAGTGGGTCTGTTGGTTAACATTCACAAGAGCCAGGACAGTCTTCTCCAGGTGGTGCAGCTGAGGCCCTGGATATATACTTTCTGCTCCTCTCATGATCAGAGAACAAACTGAGTTTTCAGTCTGCTAGTGTAAATTGAGTAGTAAAGTAGAAACGACAAAGTTAAGAGGATTACCCTAAATTCGAATACACTGCCATACTGGAAACAGAAGTTTGAATCTGGTCTCCTCAAAGCTGTTTTCATATTTTCTCTTCAGCTTATTTCTGGGCAAGGCTAACATTCACTACAGCCTCTCCAAGAAGCCTAGGAAAGTCTGCACATACACAGGATGTTAGCAATGAGCATATGCACACCATTTCTTTCATAACCAACTCAACAAGGTACTGTTGACTGAGGTACTTGAGCATTTCCGTTAGGCAGCCTCTACCAACAGTTTGTTCAAAACCCTCCTTGCTATCAATTCTTATAGAGTGTATTCTTGCCCAGGGATCATGTGTTGTTTCATATTTGTGTCCTCAGTGCCTAGCACAGTGTTCAACATAGAGTTGATTCTTGAAAACTGTCTGTTGAATGAATAAGTGAGTGCTCAAGGGAGACATTTTACTGTGCACATTTGGGTAGGGCAATAAAGTGCTTTCAGTTTGTGGCTGACATCTTTTTTTTGGTTGTATTTTTTTTAAATAAAAAAAATGCCTATTATCTCCATTTTAAATTTATTCTCTATTTTATATTCTTTAAATTAAATTCTCATGACTTTTTACTCCTTGTACTTGATGGGACTATTACTTTGTACTTAAATAAACCAGATATTTAAGATCTTGATGAGCATTTTGAAAACTTTATCTGCAAATTTTAAAAGTGAAATAATGAAGGTTTCACTTTAAGAAATAAAAACCTGAAGAGAAAATTTTGAGTGAATAATAGAATGAATCTTCTGAGTTCTCTCAAGTAAAAGTATTACAAATCTTTATTGAGCCTTATTCCCTTGACTTACAATGTTGAAATTATTACACTAAATATTAAGTGGTATTATTACTATACATTTTCCAGTTAATTCACCCAGATAATGAATTTGGATGATTAAATTGCATGCCTACATAGGAAATCTACTCTCGAATATGAAAAATAATGAGGGACAGAAATAGCAGAGGTAATTGAAATGCCCCCTCAAATCTACACACCTAATATTAAGAATTTCTTCCAGCATTTCACACTAAGCTTTCTATTGAGTAGCAGGCAAACAGAATGAACTGATTCAAGTGAGTCCATGGGTGTCTCTTGCCCCTTTCCCCCTCCCACAGCAGTCTTGACCTGCAGTTTAGTGACTGGGACCCTGGAAGTGAGAGGCACAGAGGAAGGTAGAGATTCTGATTAATTCACGCACATCCCAGTCAGCTCCTGGAGTAATGGAGACCTCACTGTAACAATCTTTCCATCTCAGGCTGAAATAACTCTGGTCATCAACTCTGTCTGCTCCTTCAAAACCATTCTCAACAGCAAGATTCCTTTTCTATTACTTTAAAAACAATCAAATAAGAATAAATCTCTTTTTTTTCTTTTTTGAGATTTTTTTTTTTTTTTTTTTTTTTTTTTTGCTACAAGGCACATGCACTTGCTAGACAGAGAAAGACAGAGACAGAAAGCGAGAAATCACCCCCCAGGGGGGATGGCCACGCCGCAATCCCTTCTCCTCCATTCTCCTCTTGGGATCTTGGGCACACATGCACATGTGCCTGGTGTGAGTTTAAGCCACTGGGTCTGGGATTCGAACTGTGGTCAACTACGTGGGAGTCCAGCGACATAGCCATTACCCTAACTGCTGGTCCCTCTCTTCTTGTTTTTATTTTTTTTAATCTCCAATACCTTGCATTTCATTCCCAGAAATAAAAATCATAAGAATATTTCAACAAATCACCAATAAAGTGCACGTGCATGCATACATGCACACACACACACACGCACATGCACACATACACACGCATAATTTCAGTATGACACTTGGGATGAATACATTTATTTATTTGTATTTATTTATTTATTTTTAGATTTTACTGCAAGGCTTGTGTGTATGTGTGTGTGCGTGTGTGTGTTTATGTGTGTGTGTGTGTGTGTGTGTGTGTGAGAGAGAGAGAGAGAGAAAGAGAGAGAGAGAGAAAGAGAAATATTGCTTCCTAGGGAAGATGGCCACACCACAGTCCCTTCTCCTCCATTCTCCTCTTGGGATTTTGTACTTGCATGCACACACACCCAGTGTATTTTTCAAGCTGTTTAGGTTCAGGACTCCAACAGCACAGTTGGCCATGTGGGATCCAGCCTCCTTAACTACGATACCACCTGACTGGTCCCTATATCTTTTTTTCCCCCCTGACTTTTCTTTTCTTTGCATCTGAGTAATAAGAGAACCAGTTCTGATTCACTACTTGCAAATGCAATGAGAAACTCTCTTTCCTTTTCCTTTCTAAAACAGATTTCATTTTTTTTTATTGCTCTGGTTCTTAACATAATTAAAAAATGTTTTTTATCTTAGTTTTAAATTCTTCCTTCCTTGTCATGAACTACATTTTTTAGGGAAGGAGGAATTTCTGTTTTTGCTACTGACTAACTTTTTATTACTTTCTTTAAGTTTATCTGCAGCAAGGTAGCTTTTGTCCAGTGCATGGCACAAGGGTTTGCGCTCAGCAGGATTAATGCTTGTGGACCGGGAGATCTCCCTAACTACTTCTAAGGGACAGTGGGTATGATGGTATTTTCATGAGTCATTTTAGTCAGGCTAAACTGTAATCCCCAGTTATTCAATAGAACATTAATTTAGGTGCTGTACTTTTGGAGATTATAGTCCCTAACCAGTTGACAATCAAAGGAAAATCTTAATGAAAAAATTATTTTGGGTGGATCTAACATAATCAGGTGAGTCCTTTAAAATAGAAGTTCAGGGGCTTAGAACCTGCAAACTGCTTCTGTGACTGCAGTTGCTCTCCTTCCACTCTGAATCTTGGAGCTCTAGCCTGACTGTGATCTCTCCTTTTCAATTGCTTGTGAATAGGAGCTACAGCTTGTGCCCATGAGATGGCTTGCCAGTTTCTTCACTTTCTGAGTGCCTGTCCTATAGATTTTGACCTTTTGTAATCACCCTTCTAATTGTATAACTAATTCCTTGTAAAATGCACATACACTTAACTCCTACTGGTTCTGCTTCCCTGGTTGAATCCTGAGTGTGTATCTTTTTTTTTTTTCCTCTTTTATCTCCAATGTCTCTCATTAAGTTTAGTTCTCAGAAACTCCTGGCTTAGTGATTCTTGGGATCTTCAAGATCTAAAATGGAATCTAACTGAAGTATAATTTTAATAAACATAATAGACTTTGGACAAATGAATGTGTCTTGGGAATTCAATGTTTCTCTTTTATTTCCAGTGTTTTTCTTTTTTTGTTTTTACTTTTATTTTGATGAAAGGAGAAAGTTTGAACATATTTGTCCTACTTTCCCTCTCATATCTCAGAATTCGTGAGCAGAGACTGACTAATCATGAACCAAGAAAAAACTGCTCTGTTGGAACTACAAATAAATTGCTCTGTCCTAGACAATGAAAGATGCTGGGGGCGCTGAAGACTGGTTTTATCTGAGGACACTAAGCCACAAAGGTATTTATCATACTATTTTATCTTTGAGGGAAGTCAACGTTCTCTCTAGCCCCCTCCTTGACCTGTGAGGAGACAAGGTTAAAGAGCACATAATAAGGTCAATTACCTGGGGAGTATGGAAGGTAAGAAATGTAGCTTCTAACTGGATGAATGGGGGAATTATAAATGGAATAATATCTTTTTGCCTGTCTTCCCACTTTCCTTTCTTTCCTCCTTTCTGCCTTCCCTCCCTTTTTATCTTTTTATCTTTATCTGCTTTCTCTATTTACTTTCCTTCAATGCATTGATTATGGTAAGATAAACTGTAATAGAAGGGCTACGAACTACTTTTCATTGCCAGGTTATCAGAGACTTGAAAGACCAAACAAAATGTGGTTAGGGTGGAGGCTGGGGATGGACATGTGAGGACAGGATGCAGGAAGTAGACAGCTTGATCCTGCTTCAATCACGGACTGAGCCAAAGGCATTTTCTTGTCATTATTTCTGCTCCTTTTTGTTCTGGGAAGCTGACTGTGAGAATACCTGCAACCTGGAGTCATCTTTAGGGAAAAATGGGACTACTATGGGGCTCAGAGAGGAGGGGAGAAAAGTACCTATCATCCATCAAAAGACAAAAGAGCCTGGCCAAGAAACAGCTGGCTTGACCCAGTTCAATAAGGCAGGGGGAAGGCTGAGTCAGACCCCAGATCTAGCATAGTTCCTTGGAGCGTGGTCTAAGGAGAACTGTCCATGGTGCTGAAGAGAGTTCGGGCTGTGGTGAGGTCATGACATGGTTTTTGGATTCAGGGACTCAGTATTCTGTCCTTCTCTTGGTCACAGAACTAATGGAAAGGTGTTGTAGTTGTTCTGATCGGCCGGGACAGCAGGAAAGCCTCTTTAAAGGTGTCTTATGTTGCTTAGCCCCTTTCTACAACATTCGTTTTATAGAAGCAAAGTAGAGGAATAAGAGGTATAGACGATTATGTAGATTTCTTTTGAGGGCCTATTTATTTTGGCTTGTGGTAAAAAAATAATTTTGAGAAACATTTTAATATAAATTTAAGGAAGATTAACGAGACTATTAAAATTTCTTTCTTGGCTCTATCAGAAGTTTGTATATCACTTTTAAATTATTGTCAAAAAAAGAGAAAACCCTAAAGGAATGTGTTACTAGGGAGCATCAAATAAAATATAAAGAGCAGGATATTTTAATATCGATCAATGTTTTCCTTCTGAGAACACCAAGTATGGAATGACTGTATTATGCACCCCAAGTTATAGTTTATCATAAAAGGTCACATGCTTCTTTGCCTTTCAAGATAAATTTTATTCGAATTATAAGACATTTCTAAAACTTGAGAATGATTGGTAGGAGGTGTAGTGTTTTGTAACACAAAGAGCTGCTGACTAGAATTACAGTTTCTATTAACAGGAGGGTAATTTTCAACAGTCATATCCTGAGGGCAAATGGGTCATAAGGAGTGATTAAATTGAAAACAGGAACCCAGTCGTAATCACTATATATGTATCCCCTGTGGATGACCTCACTTTTTTCCCTCAGGACTTTTTCTCAGACATTTACCATTGTATTAAGATATACTGATAACAATAATAAGGTGATTGAATATGCTATTCTATTTTTTCGCTATAAAACTATTCTCAGCACAAGAGATAGCATATTGATAGTCTTTTCTAAATTGAAATATTATACAGAGGGCAAAATGATTAGATAGATGTAGCAAATAATTTGATGGCAAGAAAAGTACTATAGATCAGCAGCAATGAGCTTTTGTAGTAAAAACACAAGTATGATAATGATAAAAACAATGCTTTGCAAAGTTGTAGGACATATATTTGAATCAGAACAGCCCTTCACACAGAATGTAATAGAAGCATTATGAATGTTTATTTAAAGTAGTTATTTTGACCTGATAATCCTGAACAGTTGGCAAAAATGGGAATTTATGCTTTAGTTCACAAAAAGAAGGTTCTCCTTCAGGGAATTATGTCTATCTTCAGGGACAATATGACACTCTAAAGTATGCTTATTTCTAATGTATTTTTGGAGTTCTCTTAGCCTGGCTCACAATGGCTTTCTGAATTTTTAATATGAGGATTTACATTGACATTAATTGCTCTTTATCACACTCTTCTTGCAGCTGATTAAAGAGGAACACCTTACCCAACAGATTTGGCTGGTTGATTTGTGCAGGTTTCACACGTGCTAACAGAACTCTATGACCTTGTGTGCCCTTTAGGGTCAACATAGGTGTGGGATGAGGAACAAGAGTAGGGAACAAGGCAGGGATGGGGACACACAGAGGTAGAAGCATATGCAGAGAATGGTTTATCTGTAGGAAGTAAAGACACAAGAAGTGTCAGAATTAAGCCATAGCCATGAAAGGGAAAG
>NW_006209847.1:3163343-3231443 GCF_000334495.1 Tupaia belangeri chinensis | reverse complement strand
GGGAAAGAGAAGGGAGCTACATGGGGAGAGGGTGGTGTAAAGAAAAGTCAGAAAATTTCCATTAGGCCAAGAAGGAAGCTGTGAACACATTTGCATAGGTGTTTGTTTTATGTATGAGTATACAGCCTTGGTACTTCACGTTCCATAATTTTACTTTCTCATAGAATCATGTGATATGGAAATAGGTGAATATTCTGCTCTACCTAAAAGATGTCTGCTCTTTTTTTCTAGGCTTTCCTGGGTGTGATATTAGAGTTCTCATCATAAAAAACCCAATAGCATATATTTTTGTGTGTGTGTATGTGTGCGTAGGGGTGTGGGGAAAGATATAGAGATTGAGAGAGGATTGTGAAGGCCAACAAAGTGCAAACTATGCAGGGTAGGCTGTCAGATTAGAGACCCAGAAAGGCTTGATATAGCTCAAAGGTAAAGGCAGTCTTAGGACAGAATTTCCTCTTTTTTTGGGATGTCAACACTTTTCTTAGGACCTTCAAACGATTAGAAGCCGCTCATCCACACTATGGAGGATAATCTGCTTTACTCGAAGTCTCCCAAGTTAAATGTTAATCTCATCTAAAAAATAAAAGCAACATTAAGATGTGTTTAACTAAACATCAACATGTTGTGGCCTAGCCAAGTGGACACACAACATTAAGCACATTGGCTCTTGGAAGGAGATGATGGACAGAGAAGGGGGTGAGGATTAGAGGTCGTAGTACATGGACAGTGAGGAGTGGTGGGGCTGTGTGCTGACTTCACTCCCTTCCTTTACCCTTGTGTTAGACGTTGTTTCCGGCCAATCCCATACAGAGGCTTCACTATACTCACTTAGGTTATCTACATCTTGGCCCTTGTTCCTCACTTTAATTCTGCTCCATTCTCACTGTGGGGCACAGAATTTTGTGTTATCTACCTAATCGCTTATAAACAAATTCTTTATGTAAAGTATAAGAGAGAGGTTGCTTAATTCAAGCTGTTTGCTGAATGAGTAAAAGAATGAACGGTTATTTCTGCCTGCTCTTTGGATTTTTGAATTTTATTTTTTCCCCTTTATTTTATTTTAAACATTCAATCATTGTACGTCACTACAGCTTGTAAAATGAATTTTCCCAGCATAAATACACTACAGACCAGATCAATTAAAGATACTATCATACATATTATCATCAAAAGGCAATCCTCCATTTCTGTGTCCCTTAAATGTCTTGTATGCATTTAGGCATTTCAAAACTTTTTTTTAAGAATTATTTATTTTTAATTTTATTTATTATTATTATTATTTTTAGAGAGATTTTTGGTATAGGGCATGTGCACTCACTGGAGAGACAGGGAGACAGAAAACTAGAAATCCCCACCCCCCCAGGGCAGATGGCCATGCTGCAGTCCCTTTTCCTCCATTCCTCCCTTGGCATTTTGAGCATGTATGCACACATGCCTGGTGTGAGTTTTAAGCCACTGGGTCTAGGACTTGAATCACTTTTGACCACGTGGGAGTCCAGTGATGTAACCATTATGCCATCTGCTGATTCCTTAATTTTATTTATTATTATTAATTTTTAAAAAAATTTGCTATGGGGCATGTGCATTCACCAGAGAGAGAGAGAGAGAGAGAGAGAGAGAGAGAGAGGGCTGCCAGGTCTGGGACTTGAACTGCAGTATGTTATGTGAAAGTGTGAAAGTTCAGGATCTCAATCACTATGCCACCTGATGACTTTCTAATCTTCTGTTCTAAGCTCTCTTTCCTGATCTTTCCCTCAGGGAACCACTTTTGCCTCCTCGCACTGAACTTTATTTATTATCTATGTGGCTTCTGGACCTTGTTCTTAAGAATTTATTTCTCTCTTTTGAACTTAGATGTGAATTTCTGATTGTCTCAAATGTCTTTCAAATTTAACATGTCCAATGTGGAATTAATTTCTTTCCTCAAGTCTGATTTTCTTTCTCTTTTGTTCTGTATTTTAAATTTCACAAAACTACCTCTTCTTTTATCAATTTAATCTAGGAATTTTGTTGTTACCCTTTTTGCTTTGTATATCCAGTTAGTCAAGAAGCTGCATTCATTTCTCTTCTTCTTTTTCTTTTCTTTCTTTTTCTTTTTCTTTTTTTAATTTTTGTTATAGGTGTGTGCACTTGCTAGAGAGACAATGAGAGACAGAAAGTGAGAGATCACCCCCCTAGGGGAAATGGCATGCCACAATTCCTTCATTCTCTTCTTGGGATCCTGGGCACTCATGCACACATGCCCGGCATTAGTTTTAAGCTGCCGAGTCCAGGACTCAAACTGTGGTTGACTACATGGGAGTCCAGGAATGTAACCAGTACCCCATCTACTGGTCCCTCAATTTGCTTCTTCAAGGAAAGGATTTAAAGGAATTCCTTTCAGTGTATTAATAGCTTCCTTCCTCTCTCCCTTTCTTCCTCTCTCCCTCCTTTCCTCCTTTCCTCCTTACCTTCCCTTTTTTTAATTTATCATCTTTATATTATCTCTACCTCTATCTGTCTGTCTATCTATCTATCTATCTATCTATCTATCTATCTATCTATCTATCATCTGTCTATCTCTATATCTATCTATCTATCTGTATCTATCTATTATCTATCTGTCATCTATCTCTATCTATCTAATGAGATGGAGAGATAGAGAGAGGGAGAGAGATACAAGCACCCTAAGCAGGGTCTCACACCATGATCTTCCTCTGGTCTCCTAGCCAGCCAGCACATGAGCATACACATGCCTGGAATGTACAAATGGGCAAACTGAGCCCTGATCTTGCCTATGGCTCCATTGAGAGTATCATGCTGCTGCTGTGTCACCACAGCTGGACCCCCATTTTTTTTTCGAGCAATTCCTTTTTTATCATTCTCATGGATACTGCTCTAGTTCAGAATTTAACTATTCTATTATTTGAATTATTCCCTAAAACACCCATGGCCATGTCATTCCCCACTTGAAAGGCTTAGCAGAGTTGAGGCTATACTATGCCACTGGCTTCTTGACTCTATGGAAGCTCCAAAAACACTCAGTCACTTAGGGCAAGACATGACTTGTTTTTTAAGATGTTCTACAAAACATACTACTGAAAAATTCATTTTAAAATTCAGTATATTCTAGAGATTGACGTGTTTTTGACTTGATTCAGCCATGACCTAATTGTCTTGGTAAAAGCTATTAATACACTGAAAGGAATTCCTTCAGGTCCCTTCCTTCCCATAATGAAGTTTTTAAGGGCGACATTGAAAATCAAGGTCAGCACACAAAGGTATCATTTGCCTTATGGTACGAGATAGTGACTTTAAGTCAATCTAATTCTGAGATAAATTTTTATTTTTTCATGTAAAAATGAACTACAGTTAATTTCATTAAAAAATCACAATACATATGCTATAAAGAGGCCTAATGACATTTCTTTTTCCCCATAGCAGTAGGAGATGACTATTAATGTCTGAAAGGGTGGTTCTAAGGCACTGGGCATAACTGAAGGTGTTTCTAGACCATCAAAGAGCTATCTCTGCCTTTAAAGTATGCTATTACCACCTTGCTCCTCTTAACTGATGTTTTCTCCATTATTGGACTATTTAGCTCAGATTAGCTTTCAAACCGTGTTTGTTTCAGTGAATTCAAATATTAAATTATACTTTGACTATGGCTTTGAGTAAAGTGCATTTTATTGTATTTTAATTTTAAGGATATTGTACACATATACACAACACATTTTAGTAACCCAGCCAGGCACCTGATCCTCAAATGAACAGGTGTTACAAAATGTGTGCTGTGTACCTAGTAGAAATTAGACATAGTTGTCCCCCTTTCCTTTCCATTCCCTTCTTTTCTTCTTTTTTCCCCCTTCTTTTCTTTCTTTCTTTCTTTCTTTCTTTCTTTCTTTCTTTCTTTCTTTCTTTCTTTCTTTCTTTCTTTCTTTCTTTCTTTCTTTTTTGAGAGTTTTTTTATATATGGCATGTGCACTCGCTGGAGAAACAGAAACAGAGAAAAAGAAAGTAAGAAATCCCCCCCCCCGCCTCCCCAAGGAGAGATGGTCATGCTGCAATCCCTTCTCCTCCATTCTCTCAGGATTTTGGGCAGGGCTCCACATGCCCTGGTGTGAGTTTAAAGCCCTTGGGTCTGGGACTCAAACTGTAGTAGAAAACGCGGAAGTTCAGCGACATAAACATTACACACTATCTACTGGTCTCGCCTTTTCTTAATAAAAGGTGATTTTGTTTGGGTAAAGGGCTTGTTTTTATTCAATAATTGAAAGACAGACACTTAGGAGAAAAGAAACCAGTTTTTAAAAAGAAAGGCAGTTGAAGGGTTCTGACAGAGTGAGGTTAATGCCCTGTGGTTGAATTTGCTATAAGGTATGTGAGGCATTGAGAGACAGGAATGTTGGTACAGTTTTCTGTGAGTACTAGAGAGCTCCTTGGCAAAGCTGGCTTGAATGAGGGAAATGCCAGGCCACCTCCTCTGCCCTTAGGCATGAAACTGCATTTGCATCATCCAAAACATGAGGAGATATATCTTGTTGAGGCATGAGTGTTGAAGCTCTCCATTTTTAAACATTTCTGAGGAACACACTTTATGAAGCAGAATTATAGATTTGTTCCATTTTAAACATGTCATATATCAAAATCTAGTCTTACAGAGCAAGCCAGATTTGTACAACTTCAACTACCCCAAACTTTCAGGAATACCTTGCAGAGAGTGAGGAGTGTAGGCCAAATTTCAGAACTTCCATTTTATGTACAGGTGTGATCATTTCTTCTTGTCATGATAGATTCAAAGGCTATTTTCTGTCAACTAGCTCTCTCTCTTTCTCACTTACTCTTTTTGGTATCCAAGAAGGAAATATTATTTACTCTTCATTTGAAACCATTCCTTTTTATTAAAAAGGGGTAAAAAGAAACGATTTCTTTCTTTTGTTCACTTTCTAATAAAGATGTCTTGAAAGGAGATCAAGCAGAAGAAAGAAATCTAAGACTGTATAAATTAATCTATTGAGAGCTACTCTTCTTGTGTTTAATATAGTATTAATTGCTTTAACTATGATGCATTAGGAAATCAAGATTAAATATGATTTTATTGCCTTTCTCCTTTACAGCTTGAGCTCACCAAATACTTAAAGTTTTTTTATATTTTACTTTTGAAATAATATTTTCTTATAATTTGAATTATAGAAATAATACATTGTTTCAACTAACTCTAATTTAAAAAAATATACAACCAGCTGCCAAAAGTAAATGATACACAGTGATACCCATTTATTCTGTGTTCACGGGACTGCAGGTTGACTGCATATTGGTTGATTTGGTTTTGGCTTGAATGGTGCTCTGCTTTATATTTTAGGTCCAACTTGGCTTTGCTCTTAACTAAATATTGAGCTCAGCTGTGCTCCATGTCTATTCATTTTGAGGTTTAGGCTGAAAAGGGAGTGTATTTATCAGCTAGGGCTGCCATAACAAGATACTATAGATTGGGTGGCTTAAACAACAGAAATTCATTGTTGTATAGTCCCAAAGGATATTAAGTCCAAGGTCAAGGTACCTGTATGCTTAGGTTCTGTTGAGGGTTCCCCTTCTGGCTTGCAGATGGCCACCATTTTGCTATGTGCTCACATGGCCTCTACTCAGTGCATTCACTCAGGGAGAGAGAAAGGGAGCAAGCTCTCTGGTGTCTTGTCTTACAAGGGCAATAATTTAATCAGATCAAGGTCTTACCCTCAGGACTTCATCTAAATTTAACTATTTTCCAAAATTCCCATCTTCAAATATCAACACATTGAGGGTTGGGGCTTTCCCAAATAATTTTGGGTGGACATACATAATTCATAGCAGGCAGATATTCTAATGGCTCTCAGGAATCACACAAGCATACTTCAAGCCTCTGCTTGTGTAACATCTATTAAGATCTCATTGGCTCATCATAATGTACAGCTGAATCAAAAGTCAAGAGGAATAGCAAAAGTGGGAGGAGCAGCACAGTCACATGGACAAAGGTGTGGAATAGAGCGGGGTGATGAAGCGGAAGCAATAATACAATCTACTGTGCATATATACACATTTTGATTAAAACAATTGACTGAGGTCTTATAAGATTATAATAAGCCAAATCATGTCCCCTAGGTGTGTAGTGACCTATATCATCTAGGTCTGTATGTATGCTCTATAATATTTTCATAATTACAAAATTATCAAATAAGGCATTTCTTTTTTTTTTTTTTTTGGAGAGGTTTTTCCGCTATAGGGCACGTGCGCTCGCCAGACAGAGAGAGACATAGAGACAGAAAGCGAGAAATCACCCCCCAGAGGGGATGGTCACGCCGCAATCCCTTCTCCTTCATTCTCCTCTTGGGATCTTGGGCACGCACGCACACGTGCCCGGTGTGAATTTTAAGCCACTGGGTCCAGAACGCGAACCACGGTCGACTACGTGGGAGTCCAGCGACATAGCCATTACGCTAACTGCTGGTTCCCCAAATAAGGCACTTCTGAGGACATACTCCTCTCATTAAGCAACACATGAAAAATACACACACACACACACACACATCAACATTTATATACTAAGCTTTTCTAAATGCTTTAATGAACTCATTTAAACCTCAGCACAGTCCTATGTACTATGTAGGATGAATAATTCTGTTATGTGTATGGATGAAGAAATAGAGACAGAGACATTAAGTAACTTCTTCAAAGTTATGGGATATAAATGGACAGTGATAGTTTTGTTGTAAACTGTGTCTTCTTTTAAATTATTTTTATTTTTAAATTTGCTATAGGGGACATGTACTCATGGGAGAGAGAGAAAAACCCAAATAGGAAGAGAAAGTGAGAAATCCCCCCACCCCTGCCAGGGCATGACCATGCTGAAACATCTTCCCCTCCACTGTCCTCTAACACATGCACACAGGTCCAGTGTGTTTTTCAAGCTGTGAAGTCTGGAACTTGAATCGTACTGTTGGCCATGTGGGATCCAAATACCTTAACCCTTACACCACTGGCTGGCCCAACTGTTTTCTTCAGCACTACACTAAGTAGTGAATGTCCTCCCTCCACTGTTCCGTCTACTCATCCTATTCCAATTGTTATAGGTAACTTTCTGTCAACAGCCTGGGTTATAAGTTCCAGATAAGGGGACCGGCAGTTAGCATAATAGCTATGTCGCAGGACTCCCATGTAGTCGACCGTGGTTCGAGTTCCGGACCCAGTGGTTTAAACTCACGCTGGGCGCGTGTGTGTGCATGCCCAAGATCCTGAGAGGAGAATGTAGGAGAAGGGATTGCAGCATGGCCATCTCCCCTGGGGGGTGATTTCTCACTTTCTGTCTCTCTGTCTCTCTCTGTCTTTCTGGCAAGCGCACACACCCTTTAGCAAAAAAAAAAAAAAAAAAAAAAAAAAAAAGAAAAAAAGAAAAAAAAAGTTTCAGATAAGACACAAATAAGACCATGCGAAAATCTATACATATAGTTTTATTGAAAAAAAAAAATCTTGGCAGCTGTTGTTTTCATCTCCAAGAATTTTTTTCTTATTCTTTATTGTTCTTTTTCTTGATAATCCATTGAGAATTTTAATCTCTCTGAAGACACTAATGAGAATAATAATAATAAATGATAATAGGGGAAAATGGTATAGAAATAGATAACAGTGACAGTGTGGGAGGAGAACAGGAGGTGGCAGAGGGTAAGAGAGAGGGAACCAAGGATGGGGGAGAAAAAGCAAAACACAGAAAACAAGAAATGGAAGATCATTTTCTAATAATAACATGTTTGTTGATGTGCTTGATTGAGACAATATAGAGTGTACTCTGGATGGAAAATCTCATTTTGTATGCTGTAATGATGTACAGTGAATGAATGCAAATAAATTGGAAAAAAAATAGAAAAAAGAACTCTTCTATTCTCTGAGTTGTGGCTCGCTTTCGTGCTGCCAAATGTGGAGCTTTGATACTTATCATGGTGAACTAGGTTTATTAGTATGGTATAAGTAACAGACTGCATGTTCTCCATGGCTGTGTAGATTTTTCTCTTTTACTTGGCTTTTCAATGTGTAGATTTGGTGTATAGATGGATTTTGTTGTCTTCTGCTTTTCTAATTTGTCACTTTATGCACTTATTTATTTTTTAAGTTTCTTTTTTTCACGAGAGAAAGAGACATCCCCAACAAGGTCTTTCAGCACAATCCACCCCCAGCCTCGGCCAGCCTGGGTCACAGGCATGGGCACACATGGCCAGCATGTACAGGGAGGTTTCAGGACACAAACTGATGACCTCTCAGGTAGGTCTATTTGCATTGCTACTGCACCACTGTCTGATCCCAAGCATTTTTTTCTTTTTTCTTTCTTTCTTTCTTTTTTTTTTTTTTTAAGAGGTTTTTACTATAGGGCACGTGTGCTCGCCAGACAGACAGAGAGAGACATAGAGACAGAAAATGAGAAATCACCCCCCCAGGAGGGATGGTCACGCCGCAATCCCTTCTCCTCCATTCTCCTCTTGGGATCTTGGGCACGCATGCACACGTGCCCAGCATGAGTTCTAAGCCACTGGGTCTGGGATGCGAACCGCAGTCGACTACATGGGAGTCTGGTGACATAGCCATTATGCTAACTGCTGGTTTCCCCCAAGCATTTTTAAATGTATTTTTTTTGTCTGCCTTTTGAGGTTTATTTTGTTCTTTAGTTATAGCTTTGGCGGTTACTGCTTATTCTGATACCCAAGGAAAGCATAGGCAAAGTTATTTTGTAATTTTCTTGGTGCAGCTTTTTTTCCCTCAAGAATTAGAAAGAGAAAATATTTACTTCATTGAAACAAGCAGAGTACATTATGAAGTAGAATTTAGAATTTACAAGGATGATAATGATAAGAGAAGGCATTAAAGAGGATTGGGAGAATGAGGAGGTGCTGCCTTGGGCTGTGTCCCATCTCCAGAAGTGCGTGGTCATGCTCCGTACCTCTGTGTGTATGGGTTATTTTGGCCTATGGATCTAAACATTCATAGCCAAAGCATTGTACTTCTAGAGTAGAAGAGTCTGGCTTAGCCAAGGACTAGTTTGAGTAGTGTGTGTATGGGGTGGAATGGGTAGAGGTGGTCTTCTCCTGCTTTTTGGGGGCTTTGGAAACCCCGACAGAAGCACCAAGGATTAGGGAGTCCATGATCTTTCCTTTGGTGGGCTTGCTCCTAGACAAAACGCACTCTCCACTATCCTTTGGCTAGGCCTTCTCCAGAATCCTGTACTTGCTTAGCCAGACTTCATTTGCTTGCAAGAAAATTATGGGAGCACTTTTCCTCTGTCCCTATCTGACTTTGTTTCAGAGCCCATTTTACTAGTTTAAGCCTTGGGTTTTGGGGGAAAAGTTTCAGAGGTAGAACAAAAAAAGGAGTATCCCCACAGAACAAGCTCATATTTAAAGGTGTGATTTATCTCTCAAGCTTGTCAAGCTTTCTTTTTGAAGTAGCTCCATTACAAAAAGCAGAGTGAACAGAGCAGTGTTGCATGGTATCCTTTTCCAGTGGCTCCCAGAACAGATAATATTGTATCTGCACATGTTTTCATATAAAAATCACATTTTATTTCCTCAATTTTTGAAGGGCATCACATGATTTATCTCCCTGAAGGAAATACCCTGAGAAGGTGAGAAAAACTACAGTCCTTTTATATAATAACTTTTTATTTCCATTTGGCCCTTTGAAAAGACAAATAGGAATCTTAGGGGATTAATTGCGATGGAGTTTAAAGGCCGATGGGGTATAGGAGGAAGGAAGGAAACTCACACCTACCAGATGAGTGCCTGCCAGATGCCAAGTGCTATATTAGTGAGTTGTCAAACATTGCCAAGATCTTTTAGTCTTTATAACAAGCAGTGCATGTACAGATTGATGACATTATTGGCTTATTTCTTTGCTCTTTGTGGTGTAACTATGTAACACTCTTCCACTTGACTCTATATTGGGCCTTACAACTTGCTTTGGACAATTAAGTGCAACCAAATATGATCCAAGCAGAGTTAAAAATAACCTTGTGTCACTGGGTTTGTTCTCTCTTAGCATCATTACCATGTCATGAGAACAAGCCCAGGCCAACCACTTGGAGCATGGGAGACACACAAAGCAGGGCAAAATTGTCCCAGTTGTACAAGCCGAGGCTGTCCTAGGTTAGCCAACAGCAAGCCATACCCTAGCAGAATCGACCCACAGATGTGAGCAGGCCATTCAAACTGAGTGTGCATAGCCCAGTGATTGAGCTCAGTCTGGGTCAGCGGAACCTCACAAGTTTATGAACTAAATAAATACTAATTGTTGTGTGCCATTGAGGTTTTGTGGTTATTATACAGCATTAGATACTGTGTAAACTCTAGAAGAGCAGAATTCTTTGAGAAGGGTCCTAAGTGGCTAACTAGATGTAAATTAGCAAAAAAGTCTAGCAGCTGTTGGCTGGCTGGAGTTTACTAGAGTACACTGTGTTTCTGGAAAAAGCACAAATGGAACCTTTGAACTTTAGTTCTTGAACCAGTGAGACAGTTACTTGCATCAATCATTCAGGACTGAACAAGTCCAAATTCTTCATTTGCATAGAGGACCTGAATAGGAACACGGAATAAGGCTTTCCTTAAAAAATTATCCCGCTCCTGTTTTGTTCTTGTGAAGTATGTTTTTGGTTTATGCTGGAGGCTTTATTTTCCCAGTTTGTAAACTGTTACAGAAATAAAGTATTTACTCTCCAAATCTCTTTTCAGGGAATTTTTGTCAAGAATCAATACTGTAAGATTTGTGTTAAAAATCATGTTTTTATAGTTGATGGAGATGAGGCTTAGAAAGATTAAATAATGTTCCTAAGTTCACAAGAGTAAGTGGTGGGGCCAAATTTGACCAAAGGTCTTCTGACATTCGTGAATTGCATGCTAGAAAGATTAGAGCCAAGAAAGAAGACATAATAAATTCATAATATTTAAATACATGGTCAAATATGAAAAGAAACTTAACAGTAGATTAGCTTCGAGGAAAGTAAAGCTATTAAAAGTAGATTAGCTTAGAGGAAAGTAAACCTTAGTGTAGTTCTTAGATTTACTAAATTTTTTTTCCTTTTACATATTTTAAGCTGAAATTGCTCTTCACTCAACTCACCTCTTTCTATTTATAAGATACATGCCATGAAGACTATGTAAAAGCATAAAAGGAACTCTTACCTTTCTTAGATAAAAAAAGAGTATTATGTCATTTTCTCTGCTGGCATAAATGAGCAGATTAAGCTTAAGTAGGAGATTCAGCATATTTTTATTTCCCCGACACAAAATAGAGCGTTTGACCACTTTTTTTGGTGTGTGTTTTAGTACATTTTTGTCAATAATCTTTTATTATACATAAAAAAAACCCCATCTCTATTCTTTACAGAAGTTTTAAAATCATTTCACAGCTGAGTGGAACCCTAAACAGAGCTATCTTAGTGTAATGAAGCAGAAAACGATTGCTTCTTAACAAGACTGGTATATGGTGACAAACAGCTCATAAAAATCCCATCTGCCACAAAATGCCTCTATTTGAGTTGCCTTGGAATCTAAATAGTATATTTCCTATTTCTTTTCAGAGACAACAGAGGAAATACAAAGCCTTCACCACATCAAATTGTCCTCTGACAAGAAAAGCACTTGGTGTTTAATGTACTGATGTGGCTCATCCCTAGGACCACACAAGTGAGGTGTTGCCCTTTAGACTGCAGGGATTTTTAGACTGCCCCCCTCACCTCCTTGTTAGACTCTGAAAGGATCATACAGTCATGCAATGCCACTTTTGATGTTTTAACATCAAAGCATAGCCTGTGTACCAATCAGCTTTAGATGTTGCTTAGTAAAACCAAAAGACAGCTCCAGAGTTTGTAGAGATGAAGAAATGGGACCATTTGCAGAGTTAGTGCTTTTGTGAACAACTGTTTGCTTTTTGAAGGGAAGGCATTGCTGTTGACTTCCACTTATGGCAATTTTAATGACAATTGTTTTTTTGGGTGTCTTTTTCAAAGCGATTTTTTTTTTAACCCTCTGCTAATTCCATGTATTTATCTCAACAAACAGCCTTAAGTTTTTGAAATAAGCTCAAATAGCTTGATGAAAAATTTAATGGTTTTGTCCAAAATTATCTATAGGTAATCTAGCATGACTTTTAAAACACAAATACGAGTATATTACTTTGTGAAATAAATAAACCAACTCCTTAAATTAGCCTATAAAATGTGATATTTACTGGTTTAAAATTATTTGTTTTTAGAAGAAGCTGGGATATTTTCTTGGAAAGGGCAAATGCAAGCTGGTATTTAAATACATTTAACATTCAAGTAGAATGTTGTATAATTTTCTGGTCTTCTACAGACACTAATGGCTTTCATGTATTGGCTATGACTCAGTTCCCATTCTACTTCATGCAGGTGAAACTTTTTCCAAAGAACTTAACACACATACTATACGTCATGATTATAACACCCCTTGAGTGATTACTGTGCCATTGACTCTTGCATTATCTCACTTTACCTTACAGCCAATCTCTGTGGTGAGTATCATTGTATCACCATAACTCAGAGGGAGTAGGCTAAGAGAGGTTGAGGTCACACGCAGGTCAACTGATCTGTAATAGAACCAAGGTATTATTCCAGAGCTCTTTCCATCAAGTTGCATTACTTCATGAAGTAGGCAGAGGGACTAATGGAGAAAAAAACTCCACTGAGTTAGGAGTCAGGAAGCCTGGGTTCTTGCCTTTGTTCTCCCAATAACTATGTAACGCTGGGCATGTAGTTCCATGTCAGTGGAGATGGATGGACTAAACGCTGCCCAGACTTCATCAGACTGGGATCTGAATGGACATTTTTATGAGAAAACATACAGTCCAAAGTGAAGGAGATTAGTGATGTGTGCGATATATATCAATTAAAATAGTCCAGTTCTTTGCCTGCTTACTATTGTTCTATGTTTAAAGATCTAGATAGTTTGTTTATTCATTACCCATTAATAGACATTTAGGTTATTTCCAGTTTTGGACTATTCTGAATAAAGGTGCTGAGAACAGTCTTGTGGGAATATTTTGTGGACATGTGCACTCATTTATTTCGTGTTTGTATTTGGGCATAATATTTCTTTATTTGGCAAATATTTACTGAACAACTACTATGTGCCAGAAAGTGCTAGCATTAGAAAGAAAATGGTGAGCAAGCTAAAAAGACACCTGCTCTCATGAAGCTAATAACCTAAAGTGAAAGGCAGATGAGAAACAGGAAGTGTGAAGGAAATAACTGGGGCGATGTGAAGAGGGAATGGGGACGGGGTAATGGGGAAGGAGCAGAAGGTTGCTATTATATTTAATACAGAGTGGTCAGGGAAGGCATCTCTGAGGTGACATTGAATTGAGACCCCAAAACAGTGGAGAAGCTGGTCCAGGGAAGAGTTTTCTGGTGGAGGAGACAGCATGATATAATATGATAGAGTACAATTAATTTTTATCAAAGATACACAGACTGTCAGTCCCAGGAAGGTTCGTAGATGTTGTCTAGCCCACATCTTTCTGTTTCATTTTGCACACAAGGAAGCTGAAGACTGCATCTTCACTCAGTGGTGAGGCCAGGAATAGAACCTGGTATCTAGGTTCGACACTAGTTCCTTTTAATTATATGGTAAGAACCACCACCACAGCCCTTTTTTAACCACTTGCACTGTGCCAGGCACTGTAGTAAGTATGCTACTCCAATTTCTAACTCAAAGTTTACGCTACTTCATAAATATTGTTACGCCTATTTTAACTACAAGAAAGTTAAAGCCTTACCTAAGTTGAATAACTTGTCACACAGTTTTAAGAAATGGTAGAGCTTTATCTCCATTTTGTCCAGTCCCAAAATGTGTGCCTTGAACTACTGGGCTATGCAGTCTTGTTTTTGTGTTTAAAGTACAAGAATTCTTTGAAAAGTTCATGGAAAATGTATATTATGAAAAAACTAAGCATGTATTTAAATTTTTTTGCACCAAAATAAAAGCATATATATATTTTAATTATTTTATTTAGCTTTACTTATTTATTTACTTATTTTAATTTCACCAGAGAGGAAGAGAGGGAGAAGGAAAGTGAGAAAGCAAGCCGCCAGGTCCAGTATTCAAACCATCGTCTGCCATGTGGGAGTCCAGCACCCTTAACCTCCACACCACCTGCTGGCCCTAAACTCATATTTTAATTCTAGTCTTCCACAAACTTTGTGATATCCTCTTATATTTCAAAACTTGAGAAGTTGTTTATTTGGTATCTTATTAAGTGAAAAAGTACATGTAGAAATAACTTGCATTTTAATAATTTTTAATTGAGTGATCAGTGTTGAATAAAGTGATAACTTGTTGGGGAAGGAAATATAAAATGCAATGAATTATTAAGCTGACTTTTTATGATAGGTTTAGCTATAAAATAGTTAAAAGACAACAAACTGTAAACTATGAACACATTGATTCTTAGCATACTACACATCATTGATGCAGAATATCGTATTAGCCTTGACACAATAATTAGATGGCAACTTCTAAAATAAGTGTCATACACACTAGAAAAGAGAAAGAAAAGAAAGTTGTTAGATGACCATAGTATGAGCATAGAGGGATGAGGAGAGGGTGGCAATGCTCATTAGAATGGAATGAGCCAAGGCAAAAGATGCTTAACTTTCCAAGAGTCATCATTTATTCAACAAAATGTATCCAGCTATTTCATAAGTTATGTTTCTTCTTACTTTATTCTTTTTCTTTTCTTTTTAAAGAATGAAGGGACCTTGGTCCGTAGACCTCAAGTTCTCATTAAATATTGATTTTTCTGCCCTAAGAATCTGACAGATCCGCCCCCCACCTAGACTTCAACTGTACCGGTTGCTGTCTTAGAGAAAAGAATGGATGGCTGCTAGCCTCTATCCTTTTTATGACATAATGGTAAAGGATGCACAACACGCGTGTCTCTTGATGTGTTCCAACCTCAGACTTTATTCCAGTTCTCTAAAATGAAAAGTATAACAGGCCATGACTATTAAAAAATGAAGCATAAGTAAATGTCCACACTAATCACAGCAGTTCATGGAGCAACGGCACAGGCTGCAGAGGACTCATTAGTGCTCTGAAGCTGGTGCTTTCATCCTTTGTTTCAGGGAATGTCTGTGCTATAGCTTTCTAGATTTCCTTTCCAGTCGCTCTCCACCTCCAATTCCCCCTTTTCCTCCTTCTTCCTCTCTGGTGTGTGAACGCATATTGCTCTAATTTCCTTCATAACAACATAAGACCATATGATATTTGAACCATTCTTTGTAAGAACTGAGGGAAGTCAGATTTTCCTCCCCATTCCATTCTTTGTGTGCTGGCTTCCATTCTAGTCACTTCCATGCTTCGTCTGCCTTTCAAAATGACAGGTAGGTTTGGAAAGGCTAACTCTTTTTCAAATGTTGTCATTCTTTATCTTTATGGGTTTCTTTGGTGGCATACAGATAAAGACAACCATAGTTCATATTCTACAGCTTACACCTAATGTGTTAGAGGTAAGAGAAGCCTAATATTGCATTACCCCTCTTGTTGGCTCTTGGTATTATTAATTTCCTTATTATACCGCAACACTCTTATGTTATATTTTTGCCAACATTACAAAAGTGAGACAAAAACATATTCAGGTGGGTAAAAATAAAACTTAATTTATAAGACCTTGATATGGCTTCCTTGCATTCCATAAATGGCAAAGGTTTTCTTTATGTGACAGTAGCGATATAAACCAATGCAGGTGTTTCTGGTATGAGGAAAAAGATGAAAACCAAAACACACTGAATTAATAAAATGAATTCTTGACTTAGACATTTCTCTGACAGAGGAGAAATACTGAGGAATGAAGACAAACATTCTGACACACACGTACTGCCTACAATTCTCATCCCACCAATCCCAGGGATTTCCTGGCCCCTGGCTATGACAGCTGGCACTAATTTGTGTTTTACACAGGGTGAACTTAGGGTGAAGTAGCTCCACACTCAGGGGTAGAGGGTGAAAAAAAATTTTTTTGGCCTACCAAGGGATACTTAAAAGTGTTAGGCTGTTGGTGCTGAATTAAGCAAAGAGGTAATAAAATCTTATTTTCCACTTCTTATTGCTGACTGTTCCAGGTAAGGGCTTTTTAACCTCCCCTGTTACTTATAATGGAATAAGCTATAAATTTCTTTCTTTCCCTCATGCTTCCCTTTCTCTTTCCAGAGTGAGGAACAAATAAACAACTAGCGCAGAATTCAAATATGGCTGGCTTTTATGAGGATGTAAATCAAGAAAGGAGATATCCTTTACCATGAGGATCATTATGGGATGAGCACACTGCATAAACAGACACGAAGCACAAAAGTATACAGAGTAAGCAGACACAAAGCACAAAATAATGCAGTACTTAAGAAAAGCCCTGGGGCAGTTGGCAAATTTCACATGGCAGTTAGCTTAAATTGGACAAAATGTTAAAGCTAATGAAAATGTTTAGATTTCATTTTCTTTCCAAATGCTGCAAGTCATCCATAGATGACGACATGATGGAGTATACTTGATGCCATTTCACATATAGACAATGACTGTAGACACCAGAGATAGTAAGGATAGGGGTAATATGGGGGTGGGTAATGGAGGGAGAAAGGGATGGAAAAAGGGATGAAAAGAATAGTACGTTTAATTGACAAAAAAAATGAAAAGTTATGTGCTGAAGATAATATATTTAGTGATGTCTTCGTCGTGACTCATATGCAAGCCTGCTGAAAAAAGAAATGTACACTATAAAGATATGTGTGATTAGATGTAAATTAAAATAAAAAATAATTTAAAAAAAGATATAGGAAATGTCCACAAGAGATGGCACTATGGAGATGTGTATCAGTCAAGGCTGTTTGGATGTAAACAATAGAAACTGACTATGGGTCAAAATAGAATCTGTTGGAATGATATAGAGGAGCAGGAATACTGGCAAATTAGGTACAGAGCAGGAAAAAGACTGAGAGTCCTCCAGGAATCCATGGAGTAGGAACTCCTTTTGGGTTCATCAGAGTGCTACTGCCAGACTGAATAGGATCTCAGGGGTCAAGTTCCAGGAAGGGACATCTGGTCAGACCCCCATGGCCATACCTGTCCCCCACCCCTACCTCATGGTTAGCGTCATCCATGTTTCTTAATTAATGATATTACCATGCAGTACCCAATGGAAGAGAGAAAATTCTATACTAGAACTCCAGAGGGCTATTAGCAAAAGAAGGAGGGAATGTGTGTTCAGCAGTCCAAAGAAATAATTGTCTACTGCACAGTGTAATGCACTATTATTGATTTTATGCCATATTTTCTGTAGCTTTTAGTTCTTAGTCTATGTAGTTTATCAGGAGGAGGGGAGGGTATAGGAAGAGAATGAGAAAATACTTTCATCATTGAATGTTATACAACTCAATGTAGCATAAGTAGCCTCCATGGCACGGGGCATAAAATGGTTATACTATCAAACCTCTGATCTGCTATAATCAGCAAAAATGTTGAATGTCAATACATGGGAAGTATCATGGCTTTGACTCTTTTCCCATGGGGAATCTGTCTTAGCTGGCATCTGATTTTTAAGATTTTTCTCTCTATCAAATGCAGGAGTTAACATAATCTCTCTCCTTGTTAATGGCTAGAGCAAAGCACGAAGGTAATTGAAAAGAACACACATAGACAGCTGAGCCACAGCCCCATAAACTGAAGAGATACAAATACTTGGCAAGGACTAGGCATTAGGGTTAGGTCTGTTGTCTTACAGAGCATATGGAAGGGAAAGAAAGCCTCCTTAGTAAAACTGTTGATAAATATCATGCACTTAAACCTGTAGATACAAAGACAGATAATTTTCAACAGATAGTACCAAGTCCTAGACAGATGTGAATGTACCACAGGGGGATGGAAAAATGACAAGAGCAGGAGGGGCTCAGCAAAGCCTGAATGCAAAGAGAAGTCCAGAACATTCCATCACAAGGATGGTTTGTCTTAGGAAGCTGGACAAGAGTTTCTATGGGCTGAAAAATAGGCATCAAGTATACTAGCAACTCTCATTATACTGTTTATAATTTATCATCTTTAATTTTGCATGGATTGAAAGTGCAATAAACAAGTTGAAGTGTTCATTCTATAGTGGTGGTTTAACCTTCTCTTAGTTATCTTTTCTTTATTTGCAGACAAGTCCTCGAGGATCAAAGAAGAGGCTGGCAGATCTCCAAATGGATTCAAAGGAATTTTATACTTAATAGGGAAGCAGAAAATGCACCTGCAATGGTAAAACAGTCCATGTTTGAGGATGGCACCCTGCTGAAAAAAGAAATGTACACTATAAAGATATGTGTGATTAGATGTAAATTAAAATAAAAAATAATTTAAAAAAAGATATAGGAAATGTCCACAAGAGATGGCACTATGGAGATGTGTATCAGTCAAGGCTGTTTGGATGTAAACAATAGAAACTGACTATGGGTCAAAATAGAATCTGTTGGAATGATATAGAGGAGCAGGAATACTGGCAAATTAGGTACAGAGCAGGAAAAAGACTGAGAGTCCTCCAGGAATCCATGGAGTAGGAACTCCTTTTGGGTTCATCAGAGTGCTACTGCCAGACTGAATAGGATCTCAGGGGTCAAGTTCCAGGAAGGGACATCTGGTCAGACCCCCATGGCCATACCTGTCCCCCACCCCTACCTCATGGTTAGCGTCATCCATGTTTCTTAATTAATGATATTACCATGCAGTACCCAATGGAAGAGAGAAAATTCTATACTAGAACTCCAGAGGGCTATTAGCAAAAGAAGGAGGGAATGTGTGTTCAGCAGTCCAAAGAAATAATTGTCTACTGCACAGTGTAATGCACTATTATTGATTTTATGCCATATTTTCTGTAGCTTTTAGTTCTTAGTCTATGTAGTTTATCAGGAGGAGGGGAGGGTATAGGAAGAGAATGAGAAAATACTTTCATCATTGAATGTTATACAACTCAATGTAGCATAAGTAGCCTCCATGGCACGGGGCATAAAATGGTTATACTATCAAACCTCTGATCTGCTATAATCAGCAAAAATGTTGAATGTCAATACATGGGAAGTATCATGGCTTTGACTCTTTTCCCATGGGGAATCTGTCTTAGCTGGCATCTGATTTTTAAGATTTTTCTCTCTATCAAATGCAGGAGTTAACATAATCTCTCTCCTTGTTAATGGCTAGAGCAAAGCACGAAGGTAATTGAAAAGAACACACATAGACAGCTGAGCCACAGCCCCATAAACTGAAGAGATACAAATACTTGGCAAGGACTAGGCATTAGGGTTAGGTCTGTTGTCTTACAGAGCATATGGAAGGGAAAGAAAGCCTCCTTAGTAAAACTGTTGATAAATATCATGCACTTAAACCTGTAGATACAAAGACAGATAATTTTCAACAGATAGTACCAAGTCCTAGACAGATGTGAATGTACCACAGGGGGATGGAAAAATGACAAGAGCAGGAGGGGCTCAGCAAAGCCTGAATGCAAAGAGAAGTCCAGAACATTCCATCACAAGGATGGTTTGTCTTAGGAAGCTGGACAAGAGTTTCTATGGGCTGAAAAATAGGCATCAAGTATACTAGCAACTCTCATTATACTGTTTATAATTTATCATCTTTAATTTTGCATGGATTGAAAGTGCAATAAACAAGTTGAAGTGTTCATTCTATAGTGGTGGTTTAACCTTCTCTTAGTTATCTTTTCTTTATTTTCAGACAAGTCCTCGAGGATCAAAGAAGAGGCTGGCAGATCTCCAAATGGATTCAAAGGAATTTTATACTTAATAGGGAAGCAGAAAATGCACCTGCAATGGTAAAACAGTCCATGTTTGAGGATGGCACTGGTGTGACATAGAACAGTTTCAGTGGAGCCTCTGGGGCATTGACACAACTGGATTCAAATCCTGGCTTTGTCATTTACTAGCTTTATGACTTTGGTCACCCACTTAATCTCTCTCAGCCTTACTTTTCTCATCTAAGAAATGGATATGTTGGGATAGTCGGTTTCTTATGTCATCTCTCCATGGGAGATTAGGCATGTAAGTGGTTGGAGCAGTTCCTGAATATAGTAAGGATCAATGTACATCAGATTGTAGTTTTATAAAAAGACAAGATCCTAGTAATTTATAGGTTTAAATTATGAGAAAGCAAATTTTGAGCGAAAACTTTGGCTGTAGAGCTGGGGGCTGCTTAGATTATTGATAATGCATACCACATACATAATAAAACAGTTATAAATGCTTTAACATGAATTCATGGTCAAGTATTTGCGAGTTCAATGCCTGCCCTATATATTTGTCTGCTCCAAACTTCAATAAACCTTAGATTGCATTCATGAATGCTTGATATTCAAATTATGAGGGAGAATTTTTTTCTCCATTGTGCTTGGCTCTCATGAGATAATATCTGTGGCATTCTGAGTAGTTCTGGGGGTATGGCATATTTTAAAGAAGGTTCATGTCTTGGTCCATTTTGTGTTGCTATAAAAAATACTTAAATATCTGTGACAAGGTAATTTATAAAAACCAGAAATATATTTTCTGATAGTTCTGAAAACTAGAAAGTCCAAGATCAAAGTGCTGCCAGGCTGAGCTGTCTGTGAGGGTTGCTTTCTAATTCTTGATTACACCTTGATGAGAGAAGAAATGCTGTATCCTCACATGATAGAAGGCAGAAGGAAAAAAAAAAAAAAAAGGATGAACTCTATCTTAAGCCTTTTTATAATGGAACCTAATCCAATTCACATGGGAAAGAGCCCCACCTCTGGATATTCTGTCACTGGCCACACCTAAATTTTGGAGGGGACATATGATTGACAGAATTGGTAGAAAGTCTAGCTTATTATGCCAAAGGATAAATGTTTGAAGGAAATCGAAGGAACTGGACTTTGAGCATGTGGGAGCAAAAGGATATTTGATTGCCATCTTCAAAAGCTGAAGGGTTGGGGCCAGCAGTTAGTGTAATGGCTATGTCGCTGGACTCCCACGTAGTCAACCACGGTTCGCGTCCCGGACCCAGTGGCTTAAAACTCACACCAGGCACGTGTGCTTACGTGCCCAAGATCCCGAGAGGAGAATGTAGGAGAAGGGATTGCGGCGTGGCCATCCCCCCTGGGGGGGTGATTTCTCGCTTTCTCTCTCTCTCTCTCTCTCTCTCTGTCTGTCTGGCGAGTGCATGTGCCCTAGAGAAAAAAACAAACAAACAAACAAACAAACAAAAACAAACTCTAAAAAAAAAAAAAAAAAAAGCTGAAGGGTTGATCATGTAAGAGAGATTGGCCTGGGAGCAGTGGTCAGAAATAACAAGGTGGCGGGTTATGGCTCAGGATGAGGAGGCTCATGATCAGAGCTACTCTAAGTTCAAATAGTCCTCTCTGTAAATTGGCTGGGTTCCTGTCCTTGGACGAGTCATACATAAGGTGTGACACACTAATGAGAGATGCTGAGGAGAGCATTTTTACCTGGAGTTAGAGTTATTTAACAGATAAACTTGGTAGGTTTTTCTAGTGCTTTGACTCTAAAAATGAATAAACATTGTACAAGAACCAAGTGAAAAAGGTAGTAGTCAAGAAGCAAATGGAGTTCTTATTTATTACTACACTAATGGAAAATTTCTGCAAAAGTGAGCCTGCTATAACTCAAGAATTTGTGTTTCTTGTCCAAGGAGGTTGTATGCAGCTATGGAGAGTGTGGCCAGTGAGAGGCTCTAAGCATCAGGTGCTCAATACCGAATGAAGGCTTATGAGAAAAGGTGGCTGCACTTTTCTCATTATATGCTATTGTGAGTCATCCTTTGTTACTATTGACTTATGAAGCTAAGAGTATTCGTTATGTTAGGACCAAATTTCTTGATACTCCTTGAATTCAGACTTGGAAGGGACCCAATAAGCCATTTAGCCTATTCCCTAATTTTTAAAAACAAGCATGAAGCAGATCCTGTTTTTAAAAATGGGTGCAGAAGAATTGGGAAAGCTTTCTAATTATGCACGTTTCTTTTTATCCCCTTTCTTTCTTTCTTTCTTTCTTTCTTTCTTTCTTTCTTTCTTTCTTTCTTTCTTTCGGAGTGGTTTGTGGTGTAGTGTGCATGCACTTGCCAGAAAGACAGAGGACAGAGAGAGACAGAAAGTGAGAAATCACTGCACACACACCCTGCATGAATTTAAGCCACCAGGTCTGGGACTTGAACTGATTATATGGGAGTCCAGTGATGTAGCCATTACGCCAATTGTGTTTTTAATCACCATTTTTATCCTACCCAGAGAATAAAAAGGGGAGGGGTTGAGCTGTGAAGGAAGCTTCAGAATCAGAGTCAAAGAGGAAAAGGATGTGAAACTCTTATGTATATTTGGAAAATGATCTCCCCCTGGAGGTGGTAGCAAGGTTCCACAGAAAAAAGTAAAACTTGCTGTTGATGAAGATGATGATGAAAATGGTAACAATAATGGAGATGATGACGACAATGATGATGATTTTGAAGATGAGGAAACAGAAGAAAAAACTCCAGCAAGAAATCTATATGAAATACTCCTGGCAAAAATACTCAACACAAAAACGAGAATGGAAAAGATTCAAAACCATTAACACCAAGATCAAAAGGTCAAGAATCATTCAAAAACCAAGAAAAAGCCTTCAAACACCAAATGTATCTAGTTCTGTAGAAGACATTTTAATAGCAAAAATGCAAGCCACGGTAGAAAAAGGTGGTTCTCTTCCCGGAGTGGAAGCCAAATTCATCAATTATGTGAAGAACTGTTTCCAGATGACTGACCAGGAGGCTATTCAAGATCCTTAGCAATGGAAGAAGTCTCTGTAAGAAAACAGTTTAAACAGTTTGTTAAAATTTTCCCTCTTATCTCATTTCTGTAAAAGAAGTTTCAAGCCTCTGGGTCTGGGCTTCCATGTGAGAGTCCAGCGATGTAACCATTACGCCACCTACTGGTCCCTTTCCTTCTGTTAATGTGATGTATTACATTTATTGTTCTGCATATGTTGATCCATTCTCATATCCCTGGAATAAGGCCTACCTGGTCATGGTGTATAATATTTTTAAAGTGTTGTTGGATATGATTTGCCAGTATCTTGTCGAGAATTTTTGTGTCCGTATTTATCATGGATATTGGTCTGTAGTTTTCTTTTTTTTGTTATGTTCTTGTCTGTTTTGGGGATAAGAATGATGAAGCCTTCATAGAATGAATTTTGGAGAGTTCCTTCCTTTGGATCTTTAGAAATAGTTTGAGGAGAATCAGGGTTAGTTCTTTAAAAATTTGTTGAATCCAGAAGTGAAGTGATCAGGACCTGGGCTTTTCTTCATTGTCCTTAGGTCAAACATGGTCTTCTGGAGACCTTTGGCAAACTTCTGTACAAAGGCAGTTCCTCATCACTCAAACAATATAGTACCCACTTCTTAGGTTAGGTAGAAGGACTGAGTAAGGTTACTTATAGGGCCATCCTGTGACATTGTAATTAGGACAGCTGAATTCCACATGACCGACTATACAGCTTAAGTCCCAGACCCAGAGGCTTGAGAAACACACTGGGTATATGTGGGTTTATGAGATATACTGGAGAAGAAGAGATTGCAGCATAACAATTCCCTATGGGGGAGGAGGGTGCTTTCTTTCTTTCTTTCTTTCTTTCTTTCTTTTTTTTTTTTTTTTCTTTTCTCTGGAAAGTACATGAGCCCTCTGGCAATAAATAAATAAATAAATAAATATAAATAAAGTTAATTTATAACAAAGGACTTAGTACAGTATCTACCACATTGCAAACCTCAGCGAGTGCTGCTTATTTTAATGAGCTTTATACCCATTTTCCTGTTCTGTTGTGGTAGGAATGATGCAGATGGCCAACAGCTTTATATAATTCCAAGTTTTTCTCATTATGATCTAGCATATTTTAATTACTTGAGTGAAAATTAGTGCAGAATTTGAAAATCCTTATTAGAAATATTTACTCAATCTCAGTTCATCCCTAGCTTCTCAGAACGTCATTGACATCCTCATCAAATTATAGCACTCTAAATGGCAAAATGATAAGCAATATTTATTTGCAGACTTTCCTGGAGTGCACTTGCATGTTGAGAGTTAAGTTGCATAAAATATTAATTGAGAAATTGTTATGAATGATCGAAACTGATAGTTATAAGTAGCTATCCTGATAATTAGTCATGGAAAGCTGAAAGTAAAGTGCCTTAAGAAGTTCATATATTCTTAAATACTTGTACTACAAGTGGGGGAGGAAAGCGCTGAGTTTCTTTAGTAATTATTGGACAATTTGTATCAGCGAGACTTGTCTTTACAAGACTAATAGAAAAGGGATTCAACAGATTCTCCAGAATGTGGAGTGCCACTTACGTTAAACATTTTTTCTTTCTCCTCAATAATGTAAATGACATATTGTAAATGTTACAAAGCAACTGTTCTCTAACCCTCAAATTCATTACGTACTTAATTATAGAAGGAAAACATATTTTATAACCTTATGTTGTATTTTTGAAAATTTGATTATTATGACTGTAGTTTCTAACTTTCCATGAAAAAGAATAAAACAATGTTCATACCTAATTGAAACTCATCTATAATCAACCAATATGAGGAATTAAAGATAAAATTGACTGTGTTATGAAATTTCATGCCCAAAATTACTTTGTGCAGGCCATTAATATTTATAACTAAACTGTCCTTTGATGTGCATTAATAATGTACCTTGGGATCACACAAAGAATAATTCATAAATATTCTGGAAAAGGGAAAAAGTGATAATTAAATCACAGTAATTAACATAGATATTGGGTTATAATTTGAATGAATCACAAATTGTTACTGTGCAGGTTGATAACGTTGTTGACTTTTCTATGAGATCTGGAAGGTTGAGATTCAGCAAATATAAAGTGAAGATGTATTAAAGTAACTTTCTAGAAAAGTAGTTTTTCTACCATCTGTGCTCACAATAAACTTGAATTTATCACTGAGGAAATACAGTATGCAAGAGGGTTATATATTCATTTGTTAAATAGTTTTAATATTTAGTTGTCCATTGCAGAGCACAATGTTAATTTTTTTAATGAGAGTTCCAAAATAGCCCAACCAAGTTTCACTTATGTTATGCTTTTTAACTGATTTTTAAAAATGTAAATTTAAAAACCAGATATTGCCTCATCTATTAAAAAATTGAAATAACTTACTTTAATATTTAATCTTAATGATGTTTGGGATTCCTTTAATCTTCAGGCAGAGCAGTTTTGTCAAGATCAAATTTATTAATAATTTAATTTTTCTTCTAGACTTGTAATCCTTTGTTTGCTGTTATTATAGAAACTGTGCCATACCGCTGGGATCCCACTGAAATGAATCACTAACATTCAAACTGTAATATTAGCTGGAATTTTAGTATATTTAGATATTCATTTGTGTTTTTTCTGTGACCTATTTACACCCATATTGATTAGCTGATTTACTATTAGTGGTTTAGGTGTTCCCCAGATTAGCTCTTGATTCTTTGTCCTGATTTCAGAGAATGGCACTGGCATCTGGCCCCGTCACCTGTAAGAATCAAGACCAGGGGATGGAGGCTCATGCCAGTGGTTTCTGTTGAAACCAACCATTTCTATTTTCCTTACCACTATCTTAGTCTGAATCACTTACTGGGTTTTGGCAATGGGTTCCCTTTCTCTCATGTTGATACAGCAGTTTTTTCTATCTAAGCAGAATACCTGCTTCTTTTTCCTCACAGAATCTCACATTTAGTAATTATTTACTTACTTGTTAGTGTCTTCTATCATAGATCTGAAGTCCCACAGGGCTAAGCCATTGCATAATTTTTCTCACCACTACATATCCTGATCTAGCAGGTAGCAGATAGTAGATTTTTATTATTTTCAAAATATTAATTCTGGTTATGACTGGTGGCTTCAAAGAGATCTGGTCTCAGATAAAGTATCATGGCTTCAGCACAATATCTTTATAGTTTGGAACATGGAGATGATCAACACTTGAATGCATTAATAAACATTTTTCTATATCAACTAATTAAAATATGAAAGCAAGCCACCTATGAATAGGAAGGAGCTTTTCTACTACCCATTTGGGTTCTACAATCCTCAGCACCGGCTCCATACCTCCCTGGCTATCTTTGGGTGGAGGCATATAGAGAGATCTGTGGAAAGGTAAAGGGGGCAATAACACCCTTAGTGAGGGATCCGGCTGTAGTTGTCAGGAGTGGTGATGACGATGGCTATAGCCACACAGTAGAACATTCTCAAGGGGTGATAAGTCTGGGGTGATGTTCTTGATGAGCTGAAGTGGGATTAAAATTTTTTTTATTGCTTTATAGTTACAAAGTGCTTTGTAGTTTAGTAGTCCTTTTTTATTCACTGTTCATTTGACTGTCATAGGAGCACTTTGATGGATAGAATTATTCCTATTTTGCTGTCTAGAGAAACAAGATTGCCATTATAAGTAACTGGCCCCAACTGCACAGTTGTGTAAGGCTTCAGTCATCTCTTATTCTTTTCTTCACTTTTATCTTGTGGGAGTTTTTCATCTTTTCTTTTATTCTATCAGGACTAGCAGTAGTCTTGTTTTCTCTGTGGTTTCATATTCAATGGTTTCAGTTACTTGCAGACAACTGCCATTTAAAAATGGGTGAGTACAGTATAAGAAGATATGTGTGTGAGAGAGTGTAAAAACATAATTTTTATTGTAGTAGATTGTTAGTTGCTCTATTTCATCAGTTGCTATTGCTGTTAATCCCTTACTGTGCCTAATTTATAAAGTAAACTTTACTTTAGGTACATTCGTATGCAGTACTATAGAGATCAGTACTCTGTGGTTTCAGGCTTCCTCTCAGAGTCTTAGAGATTATCTTCCACAAATAAGGGGAGTTAGGGTAGTCTCTACTCAAAATAGCTATGTTTTATGAAGTGATCTTGAAAGAAAAACAGAAAGAAAATTACTTGACAAAGTTGCAAAGTTTAGTTGTAGAGAAATGAGGAAATCTGCTTAAACTGATCATTGAAATAAGAGCATTGAACATCACAACAAATAAATAAATAAAGGTTAAAAAATAATTTTTAACAAATATTCTAAATATGCATTTTTATCACTTCCTGGTTAATTTTCTCTTTTATCTGTGAGAACCAGTGCCCAGTAGATAGAAGGTTCTTAGTAAGCACAAACTGAATTATCATCATTATTATAAATAACCCCTATTACACACGAAGCCGGCTCTGTTGATGCTTGCAAGCCTCTTTGCCTCATTGTTTTTGAACGACTTCAAGCCACAGTGCTTTTATTTGCTTAGTTATTTCTGTGTTTTCCCTTGTTAAGCCATTACTTGTTATGTCTTTGCATTTATAACAGTCCCCTTCATTCTCCTGCTAATTTGCTGTTTCCAGTCTTCTGCGGTTTAGAAAACCAAATATTCAAATTATTTGAATTAAAGTATTATTTTATTTCTTCTGTTTTTTTTTTTCTTTTTTCTTTTTCTGTGATTGCTTTTCTAATGCTGAGAGAGTTTAAATTGTTAGTGTGAATGTTAGGACATGGTGATCCAGTAACACACTTATTCACATTGGATCTTGGTAAACAGACTTCCTGATGGATGTTAATATACTGATCTTGTTTCTCCTCAGGGGTTATGGGACCAGAATGTGGTTAAGGTTATGGGACCAGAATGGGAGGTAAATTTAACCCTAAATTGTATGTTGCTTGTATATTTTAATCAGAAACCTAAACTCCCCACAAACTTTGCTTCTGTAAGTCACCAGTTTCGAGCTCTGTTGGTGTGTCTGATTGCTCATGTAATACTAAAGCCTAGTTGAGCCTTAATTTCAAGAAATACAAATCGAACTGTAGATGAAGATTTCAAAAACTACTGAATTATGGAAAGTAGTGTCCTTACAATGATTGAAAAATGGAACTAATGAACTGCTTCTGATAGATGTTTTTGGATTCAGCAGTCATATTTTTAAATGAATGGGAATGGTTATTGCACTGTACTATACATTCTATTTGCTTTCATGGTGTCTCCGTTTGGGTGTCTGATAGGCTTTTCAAACATGATGACAAATAGCATTCTTAATTTTATCCTTTCTTCTGCCAACCTATTCTACTGTTTGTTGTTTGTTTGTTTGCTTTTTTTTTTTTTTTTAAGTTTATTTATCTTGAGAGAGAGAAAGAGAAGGAGATACAAATACCCTTGTCAGGATCTTCACTCCATAATCCTCCCCTCACAGCCCCGCAGCTAGCAAGTATCATGGATTTGGTTCTCAGGTCTGTCTGGACGTGTTGGGAGTGATGCGAGCACATCCAGCACATTCAGGTAGACCCAGGAACTGAACCCGAATCTTTGCCACATGGCTTCTAGTGTTATAGAGTGCCACCGAATGAATGACCACCAAAGCCAGATTAAGTTTAAAGGGAATCTTTATTAGCTGGCCAGCAACTACAGTCTGAGGCTGGGTGCGGGGGAAGGAGGGCACTGAGAGTCAGAACTGCAGCCCCGACCCAAGTTTTAGTTGTCTTTTTATAGGGGGTCAGTTACCAGGGGTTTCTATGCAAGCAGTTATAGAAGCTGAATCAAGCAGATTAATTCTTTCTGAGGGGAGTGGGGTTTCCATGCAAGCAACTACATTGCTAAACAAACAGGTTTCGGGCTAGTTAGCAAAGACAGTAGCAGGTACAGGATGTCGTCGGGGATATGGTTTTCTATACAGCTAGCACAAGCTGTTTCCTCACGGGAAGAGCAAGCAGGTTTGCAGAAGCAGACAGCCATGTTAGGGTAAGGGAACAAAATGGATGAACAGTTGCTCATGTGCAATATGTAATGTGTGGCCTTCCACACTAGCATCAGGTAGCAGTCTCCATTGCCTTCACCATTGAGACTGGGGACTTTTACAAGATTCTTAAAGACAAGGTCTCTTTCTGATGCAATCCTGCCTTAGTCTCCTGAGTAGCTGGAACGATAGGTGTACCTGCTTCAGAGTCGGCTAGGAATTGAACCAGGGCCTCCTATGTGGACTCAGCCTATGGAAAAGCAGCATCTTAACAGTGAACGCCACAGTGCTGGGCCTCTCCAAATCTCATATCTTAATAATCTCATCATCAACCACCAGTTGCTTGTACCCCTACTCAAAAGCCCATTTTCAATTTCTTCCTTTCCCTCTCCTCCCACAAGCAATCAATCAGCAAGCTGTATTATTTCAACATACCTCTATATCTATATCATCTATATCTATATATCTGTATATGTCTTTCTTTTTCTTTCCAATCTCTCTGGCATATCACCATTGACTCATCAGAAGAGTCATGATGTATTTTTCTGTTTTTCTATGCAAAAATGTGTCATGACTTTTTTGACGACCCAGTAGAATAAGTCATCTCATTTCTTCCCAGCATAGTAGCTTCTCTTTAACTATCCTCCTTGCCCTCCAGCAGTCTGGCTTCAGAACATGTGCTTTTAACTGTCACAAATTGCTGTCCCTTGCCACTCACAGCACTTAGAATAAAACTAAAATTCCTTACCGTTGCATCTGGCCTTGGCAACATGGAGCTCATTAGAAACCTCTGTGAAAAGTTTTAGTGGAGTTGTGCAAATATGTGGCAGAATACTGAGGGTGGAGGAGTGAATGGCAGTTTGAAATTGAGGATGGCTATCCTTGCTTTCAGGAAGTTTGATAGGAAGGGCGAAAGAGAGGTGCAGGGGAAACAAGAGAGGCCATAGAGCTTAAGGCAGTATCTTTTTAAAAATTAATTAATTAATTTTTCATTTCAATTTCTTTTACACATTCAATCATATTATTATTTGTCTTACAAAATGGATATTTCAACAGGTGAACATTTTTCCCTAATACAGTTGATAAAACTACAAAATATCTTCAACAGATAATACCACATTTCTTTGTGACATCAATACTTTGCCTTCCTATTTTTCTTCCAAATGTCCTTCCTCAGACCCTCCTCTTGCACACATGTTATATCTGGTATTTACATCTATATACTGTGTTTCTATATCCTTTGGTGTCTTGAGAGGCCTCAGCTAAATTGAGATTACAGAGCCAGCTGCCCTTCCCTAACAGGAAATGGAGGAGAACTGGGTGTAGACGTTAACAGTAACCCTTCATGGGATACTTCTTTTAACTGGAGGATGGCTTAATGTCTAGTTGTTCAACTGTTTCCAAGAGTCCTTCACACAGGAAACCTTCTTGTGACTTTTGTCTGACAATTTACACCTGCCTGGCCATTTGCTTTGGTGCTGGTGTTCTTTCTGACATCCTAGGAAAACCTGGTTTGGAGTAGCCTTGATTCTTCCGGTGGAAGGTACAAATTCATTACACCCCTCGGTAAGAAATTAGTTCATAGATTTTTGACTCACAGATCCTGAGTTGGGAGGGCATGATGGGTTGGGAGGGCAGTCTTCTGTCTCTGGGTCAAGAAAGTTAGGGAGGAAGTGTCAGGTAGAGATTGAGAGTTGGGGGGACACCTAGCAGTATATATTGGGTTGTCAGAAAAGTCAGGAGTCTTTTTTGCATAGAAAACCAGAAAAATATGTCATGACTTTTCCGATGACTTATTATAAGGGAATAAATTCGAGGGCAAATGTCTAAATGGTTTACTTAAAAGAAATGGCAGGAAAGTGGAAAGCCCAGTTTCTGGCAGGAAAGATTCCTCTGAGTTCTTACCTCTGGCCACCAGGTTGGGCCATTTGGGCGTGTTCTACTTCTGACACTAAGGCAGCAGCCTTTCCTGGAAAGTGCTGTTCCTGTTACAAAGAGTGGTGAAGTTTTGGCTTGCTTTTCTTTTCTTTCTTTCTTTCTTTCTTTCTTTCTTTCTTTCTTTCTTTCTTTCTTTCTTTCTTTCTTTCTTTCTCTTTCTTTCTTTTTTTTTTTTTCCTGAGAAAGAGGAGACTTGAATAATCTCATATATGAAAAGAGATAGAGTAGGGAAACTTGTAACACAGGGAAAAAGAGATGACTGAGTAATGTCATGGATGGGGAAGAAAAGATGAAAAGATGAAATTAAAGACAGCTGTCCTTGCTTTCAGGAAGTTTGATAGGAAGGGCAGAGAGAGGTGCGTGGAAAATGAGAGAGGCCGTGGGCTTAGGGCGGTGTCTTGAATGGTTTAGTTTTAGACTTTGAGATAGATGTCTATTGCTGTGTAACAAACTGTCCCTGAATTTAGAAGCTTAAAATAATAAATCTAGTATCTCGCACAATTTCTGAGGGTCAGAAACTGAAAGCTACTTAGCTGGGTAGTCCTGGTGCAAGATCTCCAGGGTGGTTGCAGTCAGGATTTGGCTGAACTGCATTCTTTGAATATCTGGGTGGAGTTGGAGCACCTGCTTCCAAATTGTTGGAAAGAAGTTTTTTTTTGTTGTTGTTGTTGTTGTTGGCATAATGGTAAAAATGCAGTGGTAGCGTACAGTAAAATGCATTGCTTTGCAAGGCTGACCCACATGGGAGGGTTCTGGGTTCTTGTCTAGAGACCTGTCTGGATATACCAGACATTTATGCCCATGATCTAGGGCTGGCTGGAGGTAAGAGTGGATGTCAGAGTCAAGATCTGTTAGGGTCCCCCTGTTTCTCTCTGTCTCTTTCTCTCTCTTGTTCATGGAAGAGACAAACCAGTCTCACCACATGAGCCTCCCCTCAGGGCTGCTTACAACCAGTTTTCAGGTCATCCAAGGGAGAGCAAAACAGCTAAAGCCTATGACAAAAGCTGCCGTGTCTGTTTTTGAGGGTGAGAAGGTGGGGACAGGTTGGCTGGAGAGGGAGGTTGGGGTTCAGAATCACCATTCAGGAGAATGAGGACTGGTGGCTCTTTTGTGTGGAGAACAGTCAGGCAGAATTGAGAGCTCAGCTGAGATAGATGATCGAAAATGTGCAGAAGCACCAGTATGCCTTGTGTGCTTTCTTTTTTTTTTGGGGGGGAGAGATTTTCACTGTAGGGTGTGCGCTCGCCAGACAGACAGAGAGAGACATAGAGACAGAAAGCGAGAAATCACCCCCCAGGGGGGATGGTCACGCCGCAATCCCTTCTCCTCCATTCTCCTCTTGGGATCTTGGGCATGCACGCACACGTGCCTGGCGTGAGTTTTAAGCCACCGGGTCCGGGACACGAACCGTCCCCCTGTTTCTCTCTGTCTCTTTCTCTCTCTTGTTCATGGAAGAGACAAACCAGTCTCACCACATGAGCCTCCCCTCAGGGCTGCTTACAACCAGTTTTCAGGTCATCCAAGGGAGAGCAAAACAGCTAAAGCCTATGACAAAAGCTGCCGTGTCTGTTTTTGAGGGTGAGAAGGTGGGGACAGGTTGGCTGGAGAGGGAGGTTGGGGTTCAGAATCACCATTCAGGAGAATGAGGACTGGTGGCTCTTTTGTGTGGAGAACAGTCAGGCAGAATTGAGAGCTCAGCTGAGATAGATGATCGAAAATGTGCAGAAGCACCAGTATGCCTTGTGTGCTTTCTTTTTTTTTTGGGGGGGGAGAGATTTTCACTGTAGGGTGTGCGCTCGCCAGACAGACAGAGAGAGACATAGAGACAGAAAGCGAGAAATCACCCCCCAGGGGGGATGGTCACGCCGCAATCCCTTCTCCTCCATTCTCCTCTTGGGATCTTGGGCATGCACGCACACGTGCCTGGCGTGAGTTTTAAGCCACCGGGTCCGGGACACGAACCGCGGTCGACTACGTGGGAGTCCAGCGACATAGCCATTACGCTAACTGCTGGTTCCCCCTTGTGTTCTTTCTTTCCTGCAGATGTAAGGAGGTGGAAATGAAGACACAGGTTGATTAGTGTGATCCACTTGGGGCTTTTGTTAAAATAACATGGCCCACACAAAAGAAGACAGAATAGATGTACAAAACACTGAGGGAAGGGTGGAAACGATCCATCATGGAATGGAAAGGAAGGACTTGATGCCAAAGAAAGTTTAAAGATTATGAGAAAATAGATAGGGGAACTTAAGTTTTGATATAGTTGAAATGAAAGTAAAATTAGAGGTACGGTGGGAGGCCTGGGATGTAGGAGGTGGTGATTAGTGATGACTTTGGGGTTCCAGACATTTCTCTTGTGGATATAGGGGAATGTTCTAGGAAATATATTTAAATAAGCTATATTTATAAAAACCAAGATTTGTATATTCCATACAAAATGGAAATATTGGTAAATAAATCAATCAACATGTATTTGTTGAGCACTTAATATGTGTCCGTCCACAAGTACATGAGACTCCACGGGTGATAAATCAATGAAAATACTCTTTCTTCCACTAAAGGCTCTACCACATGATTTTTTGATTTACCAAGAGATTTTTCACCTGACTCAAGAATCCATGAACTATTATATTGAATAGTAAGCGCTTTCCTGTATTGATATAGTATGATGGAATGACACCTATGCTAATGGATTTTGCATACCAGTTTTAAAAATGTGTAAAGTAAGTGCAATGTTCTCAGTTTGGAAGTTATTTCAGCAAGTTTCCTTTTTTTAAGTTTTGTTTTGTTTATTTATTTGCTTGTTTGTTTATTCTATGAGAAAGAGAGAGAGAGAGGCAGAGACAGACATTCCCAAGAGAATATTCATACCACAATCCACCTGTAGTCTCGGTTCACAGGCATGCTTGATGTGTTCAGAGAGGTCCCAGGATACAAACTGAGGACTTCTCCCACGTCAGTCCAGTTGCTCTGCTGTGATAACATTGCCTAGTCTCAGGAAATTACATTCTTATAATAAGTTGTTAGCAATTGCACAGAACAGTGGTTCTCAAAGTGTGCTTCCTGACCAGCAATATAGATACCATTGTGAAACTCAATAGCTATGCAGATCCAGTGTCCCATCTCAGACCTACAAGTCAGAAACTCTGGGCGGTGGTGCTGGGGTGTGTGGTGGTGGTAGTGGACAGGTCCAGCAATCTGCATTAACTAGATTCATCTTCAGGGGAATCTGATGCCCACTATGTTTGAGAACTAGCATAAAATATACTAAAACAAAATAAGAACCAGTAAGAGGCCTCTTCTCCCTTTGGGTCTTATAGTTCTAACTGCAGAGTTACTAACGAAAGCTATTCTTAACTTTGTCACAGATAAGTCAGTGAAACAATAGTATTTTAATGCTACTGTTACTGGTATATTTTAAAACCTTTATAGTCAGCTTTTTCTGATCTTCTCACAGATACTTTGCACTACAATTTCATGGCATAAAAGTTCACCAAAGACAGTAAAAATTCTATTCTGCCAGAAATCATTTTTCTTTCTTTCTTTTTTTTAAAACCTTTTGCTATAGAGCATGTACACTTGTAGCAAGGGGAGGGTAGTGAAGGGAGAGAAAAAGAGAAAGCGCCTCTGGGAGGGTTGGTCACATTGCATTCCATCTCTTCCATTCTCCTCTTGGGATTTTGAGCAGGCACACAGACATACCCAGTGTGTTTCCCAAGCCTCCGGATCTGAACTTGAACTGCGGTTAGCCCTGTGGGATCCAGCTGCCTTCATCACCATTCCTCCAGCTGGCCAAAATCCTTTTTATTTATGAGGCATGTTCATAACAGTTGAAATTAGGATTCAGGCCTTTCTCCTAGGTAATGAATCTGGTCATTCTATTGCCCACACACAATTCACTTATCCATGCTTAGCACATAAAACACAGTTCAAAGATGATGTAGCTCAAATACTCTATTATTAGTTACTCACTGTTTGGATAGTAGCAACTATTTAAGAGTATTATTCTATATGTAATTATTGGATATACTATTTTTCCTAAAACTGTGTATAAATGTTTAAAAATTTGGCTTGTCAAATTTCAGTTTTCTAGATGAAGGGCTATTTTATTTATTTATTTATTTTAACAGTTTGAAGAAGAAAGTCTTTCATAAAAATTAATCTTCTAGAAACCTGACCTATATTTGCAAATATTTGGCTATTTCTTTTTAGACTTTTATTTTCCCCTTAAGCAGGGTCTTGCTGTGTTGCTGACCTCCTGCCACAGCCTCCCAGCTAAGACGACCAGTGTGTGCCACCATGCCTGGCCTTTGGGTTAGAATAGGAATCAGACCTGGGCCTCCCATGTGGAGCCAGCTGGAGAGAACAGCATCTTAGCAGCATGTACCACTATCACTGGGCCTCTCTCTTGACTTGTATGAATAAAATCAGAAAATAATTTGATGAGATAATCAGTGATTTCTCACTAGTGTAGGCCTAACTTGAATATATTTTGTAGTCTTTATTTTACTGTAGTTAAGTAAATGTTTATTGAGAACCTACTATTGAAGTGCATTGGGCTGGTAAAATATGTAAACAGGTGAATGAACCAAGGCCCCTGACTTTTAGGGACTGTAAGCTAGTGGGTAAATTGGCTATGAAAACAACTCACTATAATGCCAGTCACTAGATTTAAAAACAGAGTCTTCAGGACTATTGGCAATTCATTTTCATTCCTGTTAGCATACTTTATACTGTATTAGTTGGGATTCAACTGGTGGTATGTGACAGAAAGCCAATACATACCAACTTGAGCAAAAAAGAGAATTTATCACTAATGTGAGAGACGTCCAGAGACAGAGCTGACTTCAAACATGTCTGGATTCAGGGATCAAAGGATATTAGAAAATGATTTCTCTTCATCTCTCGCCCTGTCTTCTGTTTTACTAGCTCTAAAGGCAACATACTTCAAGGTTCCAGCCTAGAAGGAAAGAATAGAGGTCCCATTCTTAGAAGTCCCAGGAAAAAAGTCCTGTTTGTATTACTGGCTTTGTGTGTATAAAATGTGCAGATTGGTATAAGTCTGAGTAATAGGCTCCACCCTGAAGAAAATACATGAAGAATGAGGGAAAGGAGTGATGCTTAAAAAGGAAATGGTTATTATCTGTTGAAGATATTTCGTAGTTTTTTCAACAGTATTAGGGAGAAATGTTCACCTGTTTAAATATCCATTTTGAAAGACAAATAATAATGTGATTGGAAGAAAATGAAATAAAAAAAAAAAAAGAAAAAGAAAAGGGAAATGGAGGCTAGTCCAGCTCTCTAGCTTGGTGGCTAAGGGATCTAGTCATGGATCTCCGTCTGAGTCCTAGACGGCAGCTTGAGAAACACAACAGGCACATGTGTGTGCATGCCCGAAATCCAAAGAAGGAGGGAGGAATGGAAGAAGGGGGTTTGCAGTGTGACCATCCTCTATGGGGGGTGTTTGTCCTCTCTCTCTCCGGGAAGCACACAAAAAACAAACGAACAAGGAAAAACCAGGAAACGGACAATTTCTAGAGGGAGGTTGAGAGGGCGCGGAGAGCACCTGCCAACTGAGATAGGCAGTTTCCATGAGTATGCTCTGGTAACTCATCAGACATTCTATGATCAAAACACTTCTTTTCCATTTGTTCACCATAGTTTTTAGTGCTTTAACTTTTAAAAGTCTTATCTCACCCATAGGCCATTTCTATGAAGTATTGAAAACCTGAATAAAAGCAATTTAAAAATGCGTTCAGTTACTTTGGTATTTCTAAATGGCCTTCTATTTAATGGTATAGAGATGAGTTTTTACTGGTGCCTTTACTAAATTAAATCTTTCAAAATCTCAACAAATCACACCGTCATAGTTTTATCTACAACCTATTATTATAGGTTCTATCTAGTGCTTTGACTTCTTACCACTCATTTTACATATATATTTTTTCAGGTGAGAGGGCCTATTTCGAACACTGTTTTCTTAGGCACATTATGAAAATGTTCTCTCTTGAGTATTCTAATGTGAAGTCCATAATTTGAGCTGCATAACTGTACTGAGTTTGTATTGCTGAATGCCAGATGTTCACATTACTGAACTTGAAGGGGTACACTTCAGTTTCACGGATGATATTGACAATCCACATTTTACATAAACGACGTAAAAAGACCCTCTCCTTATTTATTGGCTTGGTTTTCAGTGTTCCCTCCTCTCCCAGTATTAAAATTAGCCTGAGATAACCTATTTTATTGAACTTACCCCTAACTACTTGTAGAACTTTTTATTTTCTGCAAGTTCACATGATTAGTAATACCTACTAGACCTCAAATGGAAAAGGCAAATGCAGTGCTTCAGGGAAACTTGGAAAAACTACATTTCAATCCTTTTATCACCAAAGAAAGTGAACCTTATTCCAGGGAAGGGCTGAGCAGATATTGTCAGTGGTGAGGTAAGAGAGAAATGAACTATGGAATTACAATTTAAAATTCACAGCATGAATCTGAATATTAGAGAATAACTTATACATTGACCCTTCTGATGTTTAATAGAGAAAACCATTTCATTTGCATTTCATTAAATATTAGAAACCAGATAGGGTGGGCCAGTTATCTTCCCCAATTAAAAAACCTTTCACATTGTCTTTGAATCATCTATTTAAGAAATTCTAGTACATTCTCCAAATTTATAGTGTGATACATTATGTTTCTTATTTGTAAGGATTCTAAGAATGGGTGATTATAAGGGATCAGTAACTGTTAAATCGAGGTGTGTGTTAGGACTAGCTGATGACATAATGGTTACGTAGCTGACTCCCACGTCAACAGTGTTCAAGTCTTGGACCTGGTGGCATAAAACCTTCTCCAGGCTCATGTGTATATGTGCCCCAAATCCTGAGAGAAGAATGGAGGAAATGGGATTGCGGTGTGGTCATCCCCTCACACAGGTGATTTCTTGCTTTCTGTCTCTTTGTCTTTCCAGCAAACCCATACGCCTTATAGCAAAAAAAAAAAAAAAAAACAAAAAGCTGGTTGGGTGGTAAAGTCATTCAGCATTCATCAATGGCAATAGAAATATCATGCCTTATCTTTAGCTCATGAACATATGAACATGGGGAATTCTTCAGGCACATTTTTTCTTTTTTGTTTTTCCTTTTTTTTTTTTTTTTTGCTAGAGGGTGCGTGCTTATGCCAAAGAGAGACAGAAAGACAGAGAGCAAGAGAGAGAGAAAGAGGAGAAAGCACGGGGTGTCTTCACTCGTTCCTGTTCTCTGCATTTTGGGTTTACATGCACATGTAAGCCACTGGGTGCAGGACTTGAACTGTGTGATTGGCCATGTAGGATCCAGCTACCTTAACTACCAGGCAATGGAGTGGACCTCCTGAGGATCATTTTTTTTTTTTTTTTTAATTTGCTATAGGGTGAGTACACTAGAAAGGGGAAGTGAGAAATCCCACCCCTGCCCTCCTAGGGGGAATGGCCTTGTCACAGTCTCTTTTCCTCTACATTTTTCTTGTTCTCTTGGGATTTTGGACATGTGATAAGTGTACCTGGTGTGTTTTTCATGCTGCCGGCTCCAGAATTTGAACTGTACTGTCAGCCATGTGAAATCAGCCATCTACTCACCACGCCACTGTCTGACCCAAGGCAATTTCTTATTCGAATAGACACATAGAGAATCAGGTAGTGGCACAGCAGTAAAACGCAGCACAATCTGCGGCTGACCCACATGTGTAAGAAGGTTCTGGGCTTGTATCTGGAGATCTTCCTGAGTACTTCAGGCTCACACATGGCCACGATCCATGGCTGGCTAAGGCTGGGTTGGGATTGGAGATGGATTTCGGTGTCAAGATCTGTTGAGAGTTCGCTCTCTCTCCCTCTGTGTTTCTCTCTCTCTGTGTATGTCTCTTTTGCTCATGGAGGATGTAAATAAGTAAACTTAAAAAAAAACAAAACCTGTGTTGCCTATGACGTGCAAACAGAGTATTAGCTAATAAAATTTATTAGGGGTTTCCTTGTGTTTTTTTCCTGTTCTGTTACTCTTCTCTTTTAAAAAACAATAAGTGATAATTTAGGGCTCATAGACTACAGAAGTTGTTCTAAATAATTTGGTGATAAGACACCAATATTCTTGTAGCTTCAATTTTTGTTTGTGTTTATAACTTGGTACCAGTGATAGGCAGACTCTCTGATAAATACATAGTTTTATATTAAATTAAGTTGACTATCAGAATCTAGATAAATAAAAAAATCATAATGATATTTATTATATTTATATTTTATAATATAAAATATTATATTTATAAAAATATTTGTATTTTATTAGATATATTTACTATATTTGGTGATTTCTTTCATTGAAATGTACTTTCTGTGTACTTTAGCATAATTCTGTGTTAAAGACAGTGATGCAATAAATAAGTACAGTTCATGTTATGTCATTAAAGTCAAGTCTAGAAATTTTTTCTCATTCATCTCACATTATCAGATAACACAGGGAAATTTCAATAGTATTCTTTTAGATAAAAGAACTTTTGAACAATCCAAAGAGTGTCCACAGTAGTATTATAAATACTAGTAGAAATGTAGGCTCATAACATCGCTGATTTACATGAAATTTGTGTTTTTGCAGGGATTTAAAAATGCCTTTAGATTACAGTATAGTAAAAACTATTATTAAGAATGGCAACTATTTCTTTTCTTTTCTTTTCTTTTTTTTTTTTTTTTTAAAGAGAGATTTTGGCTGTAGAGCACATACTCTTGCGGAAAAGACAGTGAGAGCAATAGAAAGTGAGAAATCATCCCCTAGGGGAGATGGCCATGCCACAATCACTTCCCTTCCATTCTCCCAGTATCTTGGACATGCACACATACGTGCTCAGTGTGAGTTTCAAGCCACTGGGTCTTGGATTTGAACCATAGTTGACTATATGGGAGTCCAGTGAAGTAATCATATGCCATCTGCTGGTCCTAAGAATAACAACGGTTCTTAGAAATACATTTGGAAAATTCTCAGAAACTATATAATACAATGTCCTTATTTTATAAATGATGAAGCATATCTAGGGGGGTTAAAATTCCTTGCCCAAGGTCATATAGCTCATTGGTATAAGAGCTGACTCAGCAAAAATTCCGAGTTTTTCATTAAAATCCCAGTGGCTTTACTTGCACCTAAGCCTGTTCTTCCCCTATTGCTCTCAAAACTTTATTTATTTATTTATTTACTTACTTACTTGTACTTACTGAAAGAGAAAGAGCAAGCCAGTTCATATGGAAGGAGGAGAGAGAGAATGTGAGAAAACAAGCCATCAGGTCCAGGACTCGAACTGTGGTTGGCCATGTGGGAGTCAAGTGCGCTTAACCACCATGCCACCTGCTGGTCTCTTTGATAAGTTCTTAAATCAATAGATTAATATCTTCCATTAGTTTTGAAAAATATTTATGCAATTGTATCTTTTTGGTTTTTAGAGAGATTTTTGTTACAGAGCACATGAGCTCACCAGAGAGACAGAGAGAAACAGAAAGAGAGAACTCATCCCCCAGGGGATATGGAACCCCCTTCTGCAATTCCTTCTCCTCCATTCTCCCTTTGGGACTCTGAGCATGCATGCACATGTGCCTGGTGTGACCTCTGGGTCTGGGACTTGAATCATGATTGGCCATGTAGGAGTCCAGTTAACTACTATGCCACCTGCTGACCTCTTGCCATTATATCTTAAATACTGCTTCTGTCCAATTCTCTCCTTTCTCCTGGGACTATAATTAGATGTATGTTAGATATATGTATCCTTTATGTCTCTCACTTTTCTGTATTTGCCATTCTTTTTTCTCTATATGTTTTGTTCTAGTTAGTTTTGTTAAAAGAAAAATAAACCAGCAAATTTAATAGAGTAGAAATTTAATAGATAGAATTTTAACAGGATTTAAACTGGACAGTTGTTCCTGGACTTCTGGACAACTCCAGCCAGCCTCGTGGTCACCTTGACATTTAAATCAGTGAAACAAAAAAGTGACTTATACAGTAAAAAAAAAGTGTTGCTAAAAGAAGCATAAGTAAAAGAGTGAAGTTAAAAAAATAATTGATTACATACTAAAGTTTGTCTACATTAACACAATTTAAAAGGCAAAATGCCTAGGACAGTTGTTCCTGGACCTGGTATAACTAAAAACCTAGCTGGTATAACTAACTATAACCTAACAACCAGCTCAAAAAACAGTCCAACATTACGATTTTGGTCTATCCTTAAAAATCCAAGTGTAAAAATACAGTGGCTCTTTTAGCTTAAGATAATATAATTTAACAGTTTCTTCTAGCATATTCTAGTTCACTAATTTTTGCTTGGTAGTATATATTGGGCACTTAAATCTATTAGATCATAATCTTAATTATTGTTTAAAATCTGTTTCTTATTGTTTAATATCTTCCTTGTACTTTTTAGTTTCTAAACTTTTTGCCAAAATGAAATATTGTCTTTTACCTCCTTAAATATAATGAGCAGATTTATTTTAAAATGTATCTTAAAATTATATTATCTATGGGACTAGCAGTTGGTGTAATGGTTATGTTGTTGGACTCCCACGTAGTTGACCAGACCTGGCAGCTTAAAATTCATGTTGGGCATGTGTGCAGCATGCCCAAAATCTGGAGAGGAGATAGGAGAAAAGATTGTGGCATGGTCATCTCCCCCGTGGGTTGACTTTTCGCTTTCTGTCTCTCTCTCTCTCTCTCTCTCTGTGTCTTTCTGGCAAGCACATGTGCCTTATAGCAAAACTCTCTCTCTCTCTCTCTAAAAAAAAAAATTCCATTATCTAGAGCTCCTCTAGATCTGCTTTGGTGTATTTTTGTTCATGTGATCTTGTATCTTTGTATGCGTAGTTATCTTTGACTATATTTCAACCTTGAATAAGTTGTTTTTAGAAATCCTTTGAAGTCTAGAATGAAGATATTTTTGTCTAGAGAGAATTTGCTTTTGCCAGGAGGCTGGGGGAACCAGTAATCTAGGATTACCTCAATCCAGTTTTAGAAGTTGAGTTTCCCCCAACCCCCTTGGTCATCTAGAAGATTTAAAGATGAGTTTCAGTATCTGCAAAGCCTGGTTTGCTTCCAATTTTCCCTTACGTATGTGATGCAGGTCTTTGGTATACCCATCGAAAACACTAAGGGCTTACTTGATTGCCCACATTTAGTGGGTCTTGATTTCAAATTTTGCCTCACTAGAAGTGATTCGTTTTCAGCAGCCTGTTCTGGAATTTTACCTAAATTAAAAGTAGATGCAAAGCTGAGGGTCACATCTCTGGGTTTTTGTATTTTACAAGAGTTAAGCTCAGCTATTCTTCACTATTTTGTTAAGTCTCTGATGCTTTCAAGCAGATTTTTTTTTTAATTCTTTTTTTAATTTTTTTTGAGAGAGATTTTTGCTATAGGGCATATGCACTCGCCAGAAAGACAGAGAGAGAGAGAGAGACAGAAAGCAAGAAATTACTCCCCAGGGGAGATGGCCACACCTCCTCTCAGGATCTTGGGCATGCATGCATACACACCTGGCATGAGTTTAAGCCACTGGGTCTGGGACTTGAACAGTGGTCGACTACATATGAGTCCAGCGACATAGCCATTACGCCAACTGCTGTCCTAACTTTCAAGCAGATTTTTTAAAAGAATTCCATCCAATTTTCTATTGTCCTCAGCAAAGAGATTTGTTTAAATTACTTAATTCTCTATTACTAGAATTAAGTATTATCTTTCTTTAATTAAAAAGGTTTATAATTTTGAAAGTAATAATGATAACTTCAGACAAATTTTAAATATGCAGAAGTAGAAGAATAGAAAATTTCTCATAAACTTGCTCTTTAATTACATTTTTTGTATACAAGGGGACTTCAAAAAGTTTATTAAAAATAGAATTAAAGTGTGAGTTTATGCTAGTACAAAAATTTTGAAGTCTATGCAGTTTTTTATAATTTTAACAAACTTTTTGCTATGTTCTTTCTTACTTAACACATACCATTTGTATGTCTATACTTTTACACAGTATACTTAATTACTATTTTGCTAACTGCATGATATACCCATTGAATATATTTCAGTTCATGGAACCATTGTCTTATGTTTTGTTATTTAGATTATATTCAATTTTCACTATTATAAATAGCATGTTTGTGAGCATTTTGTGCTCAAATTACTTTGTTTCAATATTAGGACTATTAATTTAGGATGCTTCCTTAGAAGTAAATTTCTGGATCAAAGACATACATATTTTTAAGACTCTTGAAACATGTTGCTAATTTATCTTTTGTAAGACAAGTTAGGTTTTTTACTTCATGTGCAAAGTTCTCCCACTCCTTTGCCATATTACTTTCTGGCTAAACATGTTTTTAACATTTACATGAAGGGAAATACTGCCTTTAGGATTGTCTAATGTAATTCAGAAAGATGGTTGGGAGAATAATTTTTTTTTTTTTTTGAGAGAGATTCTTGCTATAGGGTGCGTGAGCTGGCCATAAAGAAAGAGAGAGAGGGAGAAAGAAAGACAGAAAGTGAGAAACCATCCCCTAGATGGGATGGCCATGCCACAATCCTTTCTCCTCCAGTCTTCTCTTGGGATTTTTGGCCCACACGCACAGGCTCCCGGCATGACTTTTAAGCTGCTGGGTCTGGGACTCGAACCGTGGTCATAGTCCAACAATATAACCATTATGCCATCTGTTGGTACTGGGAGATTTTAATTTTCAAACATACTATGAATATGACTATAATTGAATAATTTTCATTAGTAAGAAATAATGATGTATTACAACTTGCAATGACAGCTGATAACCTTGTCATTCTATGTAATACAATTTATTCACATTTGGTATAATCAACTTAGATTTTGATAAAGTTTAGAATTTCTGGTTTCTTCTAGAAATAGTTAATGGGCTGGCTGGTGGCATGGTGGTTAAGGTGTTGGATTTCCACACAGTCGGCTGTGGTTCGAGTCCCGGACCTGGCAGCTTTTTCATTTTCTCTCTCTCTCTCAGGTCAAATTAAAAAAAAAAAGATGAATAAAACTAAATAAAATAATTCTTTCTTTAAAAAAGAAATAGTTCTTATGTTTTAGCATATCCATATCTTTGTCTATTTTTCCTGACTAAATTAAGGAGGGGACTTAAATGTGAAAAGAAAGGATTGGATAGGAGGTAGGAGATCTGTTCAGCCTTTCTTGACCATGTGATTGTAGAAACATCATTTCTTCACTCTGATTCTTAATTTCCTCCTTTGTAAAATAGAGACAAACTAAGCTAGCCGTGCTTGTATCTGATATTATTCAGCTGTAAGCAACTCACAAAACTTTTTCTGTCTATATTTGAATGGGGAGAAAGCTTAAATATCTTAAAAAAGCAATAATAACTAAATTTAGTATCCCTAGTCTTTTCTATATAATAATATGGTGAAATTAAAGTATCATGAAGTTGTGAACATCCCTTAAATACCTAGTAGGAGGAGTAGTACTTAATAAAAAAGAAAGATAAGCAAGACTATTTTAAAAATACATTATTGGAGTAAATGCAGATTCAGGCATACTAATCATCAAAGTGAAGAATATTAAGTTACTGTATGGAATTTAATGGTAGTATCTAAAAGTCATGACCTTTTACGTGATGTGCTGGGCCTAATTTATATGTAAATATGGGCTCTGCAGTGTTACCTGCACTTTTAGAAATTATCTTACTGGCTTATTTTGGGAAACTGATGCATATCTGCTTGAACATTGTGCTTGAAAGAACTCTGTAAAACATATTTTATTATGTATATTTTGAAAAATAAAAATAAGAGAAACAGTGACTTTAGAAATACTGTTTGAAATCAATTCTAAAAATGTTTTAGTTTTTTGTAAAGTATTTACTTATTTTTTAGTTTTCTATAGAGTGTGGGTACTTGCTGGAGAGACGAGAGAGAGAGAGAGAGAGTAAGCACTCACCAGAGGGGATGGCCACACCACAATCCCTTTTTCTCTCAGGATTTTGGGCACAAATGCACACATACCCAAGATTTTTTCAAGCTGCTGGATCCAGGACTTGAGTTGCACAGCTGGCCATGTGGGATCTATCTGCCTTAATCACTGTGCAGGACTGGTCCTAAAGTGTCTTTTTTTTTTTTTTTTTTTTTTTTTTTTTAGTAAAGTTACTTTTGTACCAATTCTGGAGTTTTATAGGGGAACTGGCAGCTGGAATAAGAATATCAGAGCATTTTATGGTGACTTGGGGAATTATAAAGCCCCATACCAATGACGGGGGGTAGGAAATGTTACCTCAAAATATGACACTTTGGCATACAGAGTATTTTAAGTTGAAGGAAATTAAAACAAAAACAAAAAACAAAAACACAGAGGCAGAAAAGTCTCTCTGACTTTCTTGAAGACTTTCAAGTGGCAGGTATCCTGCCCTGTACCCCAAGGGAAGGATGCTGCACTGAGAGGCCAAGAAGAATCTCGGTGAATGCCTTACTAGGGTCCCTCCAGTTTAGCATTAGGTCAGATTCTCTTTTTGTCCAACCACACTTCTATATGATTGTCCATTCTTTATCAAAACAATCTAAAAATATGTCATTTTCTCTGGATTTTGGGGCCTTCATTTCTGAAGATTCCCATGTAAAAGTTCAATTTAAAAAATGTTATGCTTTCCTCTTATAAATCTAGTGTTTGGTTTCTGAGTGGCAGTAATGAAAATTATGGCAGGTGAGGAAAAGATGTTTTTTTTCTCTCCTACACCTACATCAGGGTATGTGATTCTATATCCTAACTCCAAGGCCTCTTAGAGTCTACTGAAGACATTCAATTGAATCTGACCAATGTATAACAGGAAAACAGAAAAGTAGTGTAGTGGAAGTTATGAGCTGTGGTCACTTGAGCAGACCCTTATATGCCCCCAAATGTAAAGATTCAGATCAATCCACATAGTGTGGACAATTTGCACAGCTCGTTTCTCCTCTATTTTCATTGTGTGATAAACCCATGGTCTTGCTTGTGTTCTAACGTCTTGATATATGTATCACAGCAGTTACTAACTTGTGCCCCCACCTACAAAAGCATCTGCTTTGTGCAGTGGTGAAAAGCATGACTATAACAGGGATATTTGGTGGGTAGCTGACATTTGTTGTTCAGCTGAGGGTATTTCTCTACAGGCTTTTAAAACGACCAGGACAAGCGAACCTTTGTTTGAGGTACATAGGCCTGCAATTGTAATTCTCAGAAATGTAACTCTGGGCTGAGGGACCACTGGTTTTTGTATTTTTAAGTAATAGGAACATAATTTTACCCGTAAATCTTCACTCCGGTAACCGTATCATGAACAAGGGCATCAGTGCACATTGACAGAGGCCACATATAAAGTTAAAATTGATGTTCTTTTTGTATAGTCAAAAAATCTAAACCTGGGGATAAAAACGACACCCGTGCCCTACACATCACTCAGACAGAAAGAAGTAAGTTTCAGAACTTAGGGGTATAAAGATAGGTATTTCAAAAATAAAGTTTGACTGGAAATATAGAAAACCAGAGGGACAGTAATGACCTTGAATGACTGTAATTAACAGGCAGAGCCTTCCACAGTGACTTCTGAGGACTGCTCTTTTATCTGTAGTCTGCAGGCTGAAGGCAGACTGCTTTGGAATGCAGATCTAATCTTACAGGTCTGCAATTTGGGGAATGACTGAGGTGCTAATTGCTCCAAGATTTTATTTCCAAATGTGGGTTAACCAGAATTATATTTTATGTCATGCTCCCACAGGACTCTCTTCCCTTTTTAGTAGAGTTGGAATTTTCTGGGGAAACTGTAAGTTGGAAATTGCTAATGAAATTCTGGTCTCTGCTAAATGTTCATATTGGTATGTAGCAGTTTAAAAAATATCAACTATAGCAAGCATATAAAGAGGGTTTATCACTAATAATAAAAGATTATTTAGTTTTGTGTAAGTTGGTGAAGACAAACTTTTGATAAATCCTTATCAGGAGCTAAATGTGTAAATCTATTTTTTTTTTTTTTGAGAGGTTTTTGCTATAGGGTAAGTGCGCTTGCCAGAAAGACAGAGAGAAACAGAGACAGAAAGCAAGAAATCACCTCCCAGGGAGGATGGCCACACTATAATCCCTTCTCCTCCATTCTCCTCTCAGGACTTGGGCATGCATGCAAATGCACCTGGCCGGGACTTGAACCACAGTCGACTACATGGGAGTCCAGTGACATAGCCATTATGCTAACTGCTGGTCCTGAGGAGCTAAATGTGTAAATCTTTAATCTAATGAGTATTTCCTTTTTCTTCCTGAGGCCTTCCTTACCTCTCATTTGGGGGTGGAAAGGAGTGGCTACTGGAGAATTTTTTGACTCTGGTGTTGTCCAAGATGAGTAAAAGTCAGGAAAATTGAAAAGTGACCTCTCATTCTCTTCATGAAAAGAACAAAAACATTCTCAAACCAATACAAACTAAATGTATCTATGCATTTCTGTTTCTCTCACAAATACAGGAACTATAAGGAGAGTTTAAATTGTTTTCTATTTTGATCAAATTCTCACTTCTCCTAAGAATGTTCATCTTTCTGTTCTTCCTCTCTTCATTTGTTCATGCACAGTGAAGTAGACTTTATATGCTTGGTTCTGAGAGAGATCCTTATTTATAGGAAAAAGTATAGAGAAGTTAATGTGTGCTTCTTGACTTTTACAGGATGCTATAGGTTAAAAAAGACAAAAATCTTGTTCATCTTTTAGCATAGACCTTCTTATTTTATTTATTTATTTATTTATTTATTTATTCAGATTTTTGCCATAGGGTGCATGTGCTTGCTAGAGGAGAGAGAGACAGAAAGATATAGAGAGGGGGAAGAGTGTCAAATCATTCCCCCCTCGCCCCCCCAGAGGGGATGGTCATACCACAATCCTTTCTCCTCCATACTCCTCTCAGGTTCTTGGTCATACATCCACACCTGCCTGGAGTGATTTTAAACCACTGGGGTCAGGACTTGAACCATGGTCGGCCATATGGAATTCAGCACCTTAAATACCATGCCACCTGCTGGCCCAGACCTTTTTCATTTTAAAATGAATTTTCTTCTTTATATTTTTACTGATGTTTATTGTTTCCAGTTCACTCTGAAGCCTTTTTTCTATTTTAATTAGACCAACCAACACCCTGCGTCCTGTTTACTGGGAACAAAGTCAGGTCTTGGATGTGCAGAATAAAGTCATGAAAGTAACCAGCAAGTCATAGGGTGATGGGGTAAGAGTTGTTTCAGAGTTTTCCAGGGAAACAGTGATGACTTTGAAGTTGTATTTTGAGACTCATAAACCAGGGTACTCTGTCTCAGTGTTTCCTAAGATGGACCTGCTGTGCATGTGCATGTTCATCATGCTAAATAATGGCCTGGAGTTAAATATCAATGCATGGTGTCACTGGGTGCCAGGGCAGCACTGAGTGTTAAATATCACTTCAGGAAAAATGTATTTACACACATGCTGACAGTTCATTTCCAGGTGGGAGCCTCATGTCTGCGCCAGACACTGCAACTTCAATCTTCCCACTGTGAAATTTTAGACAGCTTGTCTGCAGAGGCTCTGCCAGACCTATTAATATTTATACATTCCATTCACACTCCAGTCAGAGCATATAAGTTGCAGATCTTTCTGATTTGGAAGCTATTAAGATTCATGACCCCTTTAGCTATTTACTTCTGGCGGTCTAGGAGCCTTTGCAATCAGCTTACACTTAAGAAGAAAGCACAAATCATTACTGTTCAAATATTGTCCTGTATTGTGACCATTTGTAGTCCATCAAAGGGGTGTTAAGAACTTTAATGCATTCATTTATCTCAAGACACAAGTTATTAGATGAGGCATTCTTCTCTTGGAAAGGGATAGATAGAAGTGTTACTTACACCAAAAATTGCTTTTTTAATTCCAAATTAGTGACTCGAACTGAAGCTTCTATGTTATTAAGAAGTAATATCTAATCAATGTTTTTGTCTTGAGAGCAGACATTGATTGAACCAATGATGAGGGTGATGAACTGAATAGGACAGAACAAAAGACAATCAAATATTTAGGTGTGCATTAGGGCTGTCTCTAAAGAACTTCTATTCTCTTCACATATTAAGTCTTATGTGTCTCTGGTTTACAAAGCATTGTGAAATTGGCATTAGGGCTTATATTTAATGAACTCGTGGGATTATTTGATATGTTTTATTAGTATCTCCAAGACATTTAATTCTATTCTATCAAAGCAGATTTATTTATTTATTTATTTTGAGGGAGATTTTTTACTATAGGACATGTGTGTTAGCCAGAGAGACAGAGACAGACAGACAGACAGAGAGAAAGCAAGAAGTCATTCCCAAGGGGGGATGGACATACTACAATCCTTTCTCCTCCATTCTCTTCTCAGGATTTTGAGCATCCACACACACACACCCAGTGTGAGTTTTAAGGCACTGGGTCTGGGACTCAAACCGCAGCTGACTAGGTGGGAGTCCAACAATATAACCATTACACCATCTGCTGATCTCCAAAGCAGACTTATTCTATTGAAAGAAAAAAATGAGAATACTAGAAAAAAGAAAGTTGATAATGAGGAGAAGAGGAAATTACTATTTGTATGATGCTTACTATGGACTAAGCATTTGGGATTTAGTTTTTTGAACCTTGGAACAACCGATGACATAGGTATTATTATCCGTATCTTTGGACCAGAAATGAAATATGTATTGAAAAAAATTTTTATTTCTTCCTTTTTATTTTATAAATTATTTACAATCATTGTACATCTCTGTAATACACAATGTTTTTCAAGGTATACATGCAGTATTCAACAACTGAATCAAGGATATTTCCATAAACATAATTTTCAACAGAGAGTTTTATGGTCTTGTTTCTGAGAAGAGTTTTCGCCTCAGCACCTCCTACCTACCCTCTACTGTTCACTCGTCTCCCATACAGTTTCTGGTATCTATACTTGTCCTCTCTATTATTATATCTTCAGATCTTTCATTTCTTCCATAGGTTTCAGAAATTGAGTATATATTGGATGGGGGGCAGACAGTGCTTGTTTTTCATAGTCTGACTTAGCTTAGCATTAAATCTTCTGCATGCACCCACTTGGAATCAGATGGTATAGTCTTACTGTTCCTTATAGCTGAGTAGTACTCCATAGTGTCTATATGCCACTTTTCCAATCCAGTCATCATCGCAGGGCACTTAGGTTGATTCTACGTCTTAGCAATGGCAAATAATGCTGTAATAAACATGGGTGTGCAAGCATATTTCTTACTGAGTATTTTCCTATCCTTTGGGTAAATACCAAGGACAGTGAATGATAGAGATAGAGGAGGAGAGATGGAGACAGAAAGCCAGGCACTGCCAGTGGGGTTATCAAACTGTGATCTACCTCAGTTTCACCAGCCTACTTCACAGGCACATATGTGCGCCTACCGGAGAACTCAGGGAGGTTCTGGGATGCAAACCCAGGACCTTTCCCATGTGAGTCAGTTGTATTACTGCTACACCACCATCTGGCCCTCAGAAATGAAATCTTAAAAGATCAAGCAGCTTACCTAAGACCACACATTTAGTAAATAGAATTCTAAACAGATCACTTTGTGTTATTACAAATATTTTGTTTTTTAGATGTTATTTTATCTACATTTCTCACAGAATTACCATATTCTGCTTCCTAAAAGATCACATTTTGGCTAAATTTATTACCTATATGCAATGTTTCTAGTGCAAAATATGAGATCTGAAAATTCCCAAAGTAACTTAGGACTGCTGATTTGCTTCTGGTTCATCTTTTAATTACTGACCTTTACGTGAAGAAACGAACCAAAGCAACACAAAAATAACTCCTTTCTTAAAAACCAACATCACTTCCATAATCACTACCTTTACCATTATCTTTACCACAATCTTTTTCATATTCACCCTACATGTATAGGGTAAATTATTAAAATAAACTGAAGGCAGTTTTATTTTTCATTTTTGGATTTTTAGATAAGATTGTATCATATATTTGGAGTGAAAGACCAAAACATATTTTACATGAATTCTATACACTATTTGCAAACACAACCTTTTGGCTGATTTTTGCCCAATTTATTTACATTTCAAAATATTGTTATTTTAAATAAAAACCAATTGCTTAATTGGCACTATTTTTTCTTGCATAGAGAATGATGTATATTCAGGTACATAATTTCTTTAGCTTCTAATTACCATCATGTTGATAAAAAAAAAAAAAAACAGTGGATGTTATAACACTCTGCTTTCCTGAGAATGAATTACCATGGGAGTTGGTGGTTCATGAGGCACTGCAGCTCCACAGTGGCTGAGCCGGCTTTTCTTTAGGAAGAACTGGGGAAAAAATATCAATTCTCCCACAACGAACCCAAGGCTTTGGCACTGGCCATCTCAAATATAAAAAACAGGACAGTATCATGATTTGTGTTTAAATTTACTCAGTATTTAGTCAATTTTGAAATAGGTGAAAGAAACTTGAGTGATAAAAGATCAAGAAAACTAATAATTTCTTTTTAAATAAAAACAAATAGAGGCTGGTCCTATGGCCTAGAGTTGAGGGAGCCAGATTCTACATGGCTGACCACAGTTTGAACCCTAGCCCTAGCACCTTGCAAAACACTCAACATACGTGCATATGTACTCCAAATTCCAACAGGATGGAGAAATGGAGGAGAAGGGATTGTGGCATGACTACACCTTATTGGGGGATGCTTTCTCTCTTTCTCTTTGTCTCTTGAGTACATGTGCCTTCTAGCAACTAAAAAAACAAAGAAAACAAAAACAGGTCCAGCTTCAGTGGTGCAGTTGGCAGTGTACTGAACTGCAGTGCCCTGCTGCATGGCCAATCATGAGTTTGCATCCCCAGCCTGCTAGACCTGAAACTGCAGGGCACCTGAGGAACTGAAGGGCTGAGGGAAGGGGAGATCAGGTGTGATGAAACCCTGTCAAGGGTGCTCTTTTTCTCTGTCTCCTGTGCACACACATGCACTCTCTATCATGAATAAGATAAATAAACTTTAAAAACAAGCATGGACTATAAAAGACAGCATGAAAATCATTACATGCCAAAAGTCAGAACAGGCTTTGAAATGTTTCTGTAGAAAAAAGACAATTTTTTTTTTCCTGCTGTTAGAGATCACTATCTTTATGTCCATCTGGTTTCTGAAGAGTGGGCAGAGGATGAAGGTCTAACAATATTAAACACATTGTTATAGCCTTGATTTTGTTTCCCACTTATGCTCTTTCTCTGGAATCACCTGACTTGATGAGAAGTAGGTTTTTGATGAGGATAAGCTTTATTCTTTTGAACCATGCTCTTTTAAGAGTCAGGTTTAAAGACAAGATCTCTTTCGTTCAGATTCTGGCATTTGTAGCCTGTGGGGACACTTTAAGACAACTTAGGCTTTGTTGTGATAAAGTAAATCAACCCAGGTTTTGTGCACTGTTTGCTACAAAATGAATTTGCCTATACCTAAAATTTCCTGTCAGCTTCCTAGGAGGAGGTTAAAGAGGGTAGATGTTTTATCTCTGTTTAATCCTGAAAGAACACGCCACGAAAGGATTTTATATGATAGTCAAATAGCTCTTCCATGCATGTTTTCACCAGAAAAAGATTTATGTGAAATTTTGAAATATCTTCAGTCAGCTCTTTATCCACCTCAGTTATTCTCACTTCAGCAGTGCCGTCTGCACCTTGTCAGAAATGTTCAGGGATAGAGGCATTGTAATTGGAAATTGGAAAGAGAGGTGAGACAGATTTGTTCTTCAACTGGATCATAATTGTGTTTTAAGAAGCTGATGGTACTTCAGAAACACTGAAATAAAGATAAAGATCGGTGTCATTATTATTGAGATTATTAATATGATTATAATACTATTAATGGCTGTCACCCAACTATTATATAACACAGACATAGCACCAGATCTGTTCTTTCTGAGCCCAAGAGTGCACACGTATTCTTTTTTTCTTTCTTTCTTTTTTTTCGTTTTGCTATAGGGTGTGTGCCAGAGAGAGAGAGAGAGAGAGAGAGAGAGAGAGAGAAGGAAGAGGAAGAATGAAGAGAGAGAGGGAAAGTAAGAAATTACCCTCCAGGGGGATGGCCACACCACAAGTCCTTCTCTATTCTCTCAGGATTTTGGACATACACACACACCTAGCATATTTTTTGGGTTAGTGGATCCAGTACTCAAATCACATAGTTGGTTCAGTGGTTTCCAGCAGCCTTAACTACCACACATTGTCTGGCCTATCCATACTAGTTTTTAATCATGGTGTTATAAAGCTTGTCTCACTCTCCTCTCCCATTCATTCCAGCTCTCACTCCAGGCCAGTTGGTTACTTCTTCTCACTGCATCATGGCGTATCTGCTCTGACTGCAGCTCTTTCTGTGGGTGATGGTTTCACACAGTGGGCCTTCGCTCCTTAAGAACAGGGCCAGTCCCAATATATTATTGCATTTTAAACCACTAGTCTATGGTTGCCATTAGTTTGGTACATGATTAGTATTTCATAAATACTTATTTAGGGAATAATTACTCTTCTGAACATGACTATTTTGTCACTTTTTAAAGTGTATGTAAAAAATTATTTTATTTCTTTATCAGAGTGTGCATGCAAAAATGGGAGAGAGAGAGCATAAGGAGTACCTTCCAGAGAGTCTGGTCATGTTGCAATCCCCTTTCTTCAGTCCTATAGCCCATTGCTCTTGGGCACATGCACATGGATGTCCAGCATATTTCAGAGTGACTGGACTAGGATCTTGAGCTGTGGTTACCATGTGGGATCTGGCTTTTCTAGAGCAGTGCATTACTGCTGTGCTTCAGAGATGGCCTTATTTTATCACTTTGTATTTTAATGCACTTTTGGAGTCCATAACCTTCAGAAACAGAATCATCATTAAAAAATATTTATTTATTTATTATTATTATTTTTAATTTGATGAAAGAGAGAGGGAGAGAAAGCAAGCTGCCAGGTCTGGGACTTGAGCCATGGTCAACCATGTTGGAGTCCAGTCCCTTTACCACTATGCTACTTGCTGGTCTCTAGAATCATCATTTGAAATAATTTTCAGGCTTCACACAGAAAGAGGAGACATTTGAAAAAGTCCATCTATTAAAGTGACTTATAGGAGTGCCCCCCAAATAGTATGAAAAACAGAAAGAGGAACGGCTCACTGTAAGGGACAGAGCAAACCTGTGAGAGCTACTGTTAATTTAAAACGTTTGCAGTGTTTTTTGGTCTGCATTTCTAAGAAGAGTTCCTGAAAGGTTATAATACTGTAGTTCTGTAGAAAGGGGCAGAACTAAATGTCTCCTCTTGAAGTGGATATGACAGTGGAGACAGGAGATACAGGAAGGATTGAAAATCATACGGTACAGGAGCTTAAACACCTCTGCTCAAAGTCACAGAAGATAATATCAGAGCATGTATCAGGGATGTGCAAGGCAGACTGACCACAAAATGGAATTACTGAAGTAAAGGCAAAATGAGAAATTCTCACAGAATGCAGAGAAGGGGAGAACTAAACCATGATAAGAGAAAAGAAGACAAGGACAAACCAAGAGATACAATATACACATAGTAAGAATACCTAGAACAGAGGACAAAATAAGTGGAGCTGAAACAATGATTAAGGAACTGATTGAAAAAAATTTCCCAGAATGAACTAGATCTACAAGGGGAAAAAGCTCATAGGGCCCTTTTAAATTGTGATGAAGAGTGGCAGTAGCAGCAGTGCCGGGTCCCAGGTGGAGGTACTCCCGGCAGCGTTGTTTCTTGAGCAGCGGTAGTTCTCACTACAGAGCCAAGACGAGTCTGGCTTGTGTTTGTCTGTGGAAATTTCTCTTACCTCCCTCGGCTCTGGAAAATTGGGCTGAAGCAACTGAAGGCGCAATGGAGAGAGAAAAAGAACAGTTCTGTAAACTCTATTGGTGGATTAAGCATTGAAACCACAGAAGAGAGTTTGAGGAACTACTGCAGGCAATGGGGAAATTTTAGACTGTGTGGTAATGAGGGATCCTGCCAACAAAAGATCAAGAGGATTCAGTTTTGTAATTTTCTCATCCATGGCTGAGGTTGATGCAGTCATGGCTGCAAGACTTCATTCAACTGATGGGAGAGTTGTTGAGCCGAAATGTGCTGTGGCAAGAGAGGCGTCTGGAAAACCAGGGACTTATGGAACTGTGAAGTTGTTTATTAGTGGAATTGAAGAAGCTACTGAGGAACATCACCTTAGAGATTATTTTGAGGAATATAGAAAAAATGGATACCATTGAGATAATTACTGATAGGCAATCTGGGAAAAAAAAGTTTGGCTTTGTTACTTTTGATGACCATGATCCTGTGGATAAAACTGTTTTGCTGAATGACATACTATGCTATCAATGAACATAATGCAGAAGTAAGAAAGACTTTGTTTAGACAAGAAATACAGGGAGTCCAAAGTTCTAGGAGTGGAAGAGGAAGCAACTTTTGTTTTGGAGATTCACATGGTGGTGGTAGTGGAAATTTTGGACAAGGATCAGGAGGATCTGATGGGTATGGGCATAGACATGGATTTGGGGATGGCTATAATGAGTATGGAGGAAGACCTGGAGAAGGCAATTTTGGAGGTAGCTGTGGTTATGGAGGAGGAAAAGGAAGATGTGTTGGTGGATGACCTGAATTTGACAACCAGGGTAAGGGCTATGGAGGTGTTATAACAACTATGAAGGAGGAAATTATGGAAGTGAAAATTATAATGACTTTGGAAACCATAACCAGCAACCTTCTAACTATGGTCCAATGCAGAGTGGAAACTTTGGTGGTAGCAGGAATATGGGGAGACCATATGGTGGAGGAAACTATAGTCTAGGAGGCAGTGGAGGAAGTGGGGATTATGGTGGGAGGAGCCGATAATGAGCTTCTTCCTCTTTGCCATGGGCTTCACTGGATAAACAGGAGAGGATGAGAGCCCTGAGGTAACTGAACAGCTTCAGGTTATCAAAATAACAATGTTAAAGAAACTCTTATTTCGGTCATGCATAAATATGCAGTGATTCGGCAGAAGTCACCAGAGCAGATGCAGTGAGCCATTTTGTTAATGGATTGGAATATTTAATAACATTACCTTAATGTGGAAGAAGGATTGTGAAAAAAAAAAAAAAAGCCTTTGAGACAGTTTCTTAGCTTTTCATTGTTGTTTCTTTCTAGTGGTCTTTATAACAGTGTAGAGGCATCCTTTCTTTGATAATGTTAAATTGTAAGTTTCAGGTGACATGTGAAATCTTTTTAAAGATTTTTCTCAAAGTTTTGAAATGCTGTTAGCCAGGATCATGGTATAACAATACATAATGTTTTTCCTTTAAACAATTTAAATGTGTGTATAAAGAAACTGTTGTATATTTATAATTTAATAAAATAATTCTAAATAAAAAAACTGATGAAGAGAAAGCAACCTATAGACATATTCTGGTAATGTTTGCAAATTTCAAGGATAAAGAAAAATTTTTTACAAATATCCAGACAGTGCAAAACAGGTTACCTATAAAGGGCACATGTCAGGCTGACCTCAGATTTTTCTCTTGAAACACTAAATGCTAGAGAACAATAGAATAGTATCTCCAAAGTCTTAAGGGGGCATAATTTTGAGGCAGGAATTGTTACCTTGCCAAGTATCATTTCGCTATGAAGATAATTGGAAGACATTTGCAGATATGCAGGATTTAAGAAAGTATATCAACCAAGAACCTTCCCTGAACAATCTGTGGCATGATTTACTGCAGCCAGCAGAGAACACTGAGCCAAAATAAATGGAGTAGGGAGGCAATTGTATGAAAAAACATTAAAGCATTAAAACTAGTTAAGGAGCATTGCATTTAAATTGTTTTATGCAAGGAGTAAAAATGAATATGAAAACAGATTTGTAAGTTGAGTCTAAAATTTTAGTTTATATAGTTTCAAACTGTGAAAAAGCATGCCAAATGTTCAAAATGTTGCGTAAATAAATGCTGTTTTATTTTTAGCATGCTGCGTTGTAGGTAAAGGTCTTAAGCTAAACCTTAGTACAATAAAAGTGTTTTGCCATTGTGGATAGGACTAGTGAAGTTATTAGAAATGTTAATCTGACAAAAGTGGAAAAAGCAATGGATACAGTTTTAGTTACCCTATTTCTAATTATAGAGGGAAAAAAGCAGCAAGAGCAAGACTGCCCATAATGTCAGCATCGACAATGTAAAATCGAAACTTCCAAATCACTGATCAGGCGGGACGGACAAAACCTTGTTTTATGTACATGTTGCATGGAGAAAAAAACATATTACTCTGTCATTTAATAGTTCATACAAATAAATGGACATTGAGATAGGTCTTAACAACAACAACAAAAAGATGATATGTCTGGGGTAGAAATTTGTTTGATACCCAGGATGGTGCTGTGCCCATTATAGTAGGATCAGAGCAACAGTTTTTATTGATTTTTCTTTTAAGAAAATATACACACCCCATTCAGGGTAGGTGTTTGATAGTATCTAAATCAATAGCTCTGTTGCACTCTATATTACATTAATCCATCAAAAACGATCCAGTTTTTGAGCACCCAGATTTCCACTCGCACCTCTGTCATAATCAATTAAATTGTTAGTGAGCACAGAGTGATTACTTGACTTGTTGAAGGTCACATGACTGAGAAGAAGGTTCATGGCCAGAGTCCCAGTCTTTGTCCCCAATTCAGTGCACTTTTAATTATACCTCTGGGCTAGAAATTGTGAGGGGGCCCTGTTTTCTGTTCTGCTTACTTCAAGGAGTGATTATATTTCATGAGGGTAAGTATCCCACAGTTGTAGGCAAACTATAATATATATAAATGAATGTCATTGATATCTAATCTGTTAAAAAGCTTTCTTTTCTAGGCTCAACCAGGCCAGTCTAGCCTCTTTAAATCTCCTGTAACATGTCATTCCAGGATACGCTGCATTAAAATATTCCAAATACCCAAATAGTGAAAATAAAAATTAGGAGAACTTTTTTTCCCCCTAAGCAGCAGCTACTACTTTTCAATATTATTTCTACTTTTATTGGGCAATAATGACTTACACATTTTAATAATTACCAACTTTAGTTTTTTCAATTTTTGTTGCAGAACACATACACGAGAGAGAGAGAGAAAGAGAGAGAGAGAGAGAGAGAGAGAGAGAGAGATATGAAAAGCAAGCTGTCAGGTCCAGAACTTGAACCATGGTTGCCATGTGGAAGTCCAGTGCCCTAACCACCACATCACTGCTGGCCCCTGTGCTGTTGACTTTTAAGAATGGACAAAGTTATAGAAAGCTCAGTGTTATAACAAAAATGAGATTGAAAAAAGATTCTGTAAAGTTTAAATTTTTAGGATTCGCTCTTTTCATTTCTTGCATTTTTATTTTATGTTTGCTCCTATCCACAATGGCATTTTTTTTTTTTTGGTAGAGGTTTAGAGGTTTTTGCCTTAGGGTGTGTGCACTTGCCAGAGAGAAAGAGAGAGAGACAGTGAGAGGAAAAATGAGAAACCGCCCCAGGGGGGGAATGGCCATTGCCACAATCCCTTCTCCTCTTTTCCTCCCTTTGGGCATGTATGTGTCTGGCATGAGTTTCAAGTCACCCGATCCAGGATTCAAACCATGGGTGACCATGTGGGAGTCCAGAACATAACTGCTCTGCCATCTGCTGGCCCCAACAATAGCAATTCTTTGTTTTTCTGTTAGGTTTAATTTTGTTTTTCCTCCTACCTCCAGAACTTATTACTGAAAGAAAAGTCTTTGCAAGAGTTATTTTATTATCACCAGATTACTTTAAAAAAAAGTGTAACAGGGACTAGGGATTACTAATTACACTTCAATATTCATTTTACTTTATCTATTATAATAGAATCACTGTTTTTATTGTTGTTTTAGAGAGATTTTTGTCTATAGGGCATGTGCCCTTTCCAGAGAGAGAGAGAGAGAGAGAGAGAGAGAGTAAAAAATCATCTCCAAGGGGTATGGTGGCTCTGCAATCCTTTCTCCATTTCCTCTAGGGGATTTTGGGCATGCATGCACATGCACCCAATGTGAGTTTCAAGCCTCTGGATCCAGGACTCAAACTGTGATCAGTCAGGTCAGAGTCCAGCGCCATGTGCTGGCCCCAGAACCACTGCTTTTTAGCTGTGTGCCTCAGTCCTGGAACAAAGAAAATTCCTAAACCTATCATTCCACTAACTGTGACTACGTAACTAAGCACTGGCCAATGAGATGTACAGAGTGGTGATGTGTTTGCCTTTGACATTAATTCTTAAAGGGAGATGTGTGCTCCTTTTCTCCCTTTTCTCGTCCTGTTGTGGATTGAAATGAGCTACTGTGAACCATGTGGACAAGTGCAGAAGCTCCTTAAGGCTGGTGCAATAATGAGAGAGGAGTCGGCATCTTTTGATGACCTTGTAGAACAGTGCTGTCCTCCAAGCTTTTCACTACTCAGGATGGGAAGGAAATGAACTCCTGTCTTACTGAAGGCTCTGCTATTATCGGCCTATGAAACATAACCAAATTCGTATATCCCATAATACAAATGCAGAGAAAGTAGGAGATTATTTTCAGATAAGAAATTATTTTGGACAATGCTTAAAATAAGTAATGATAAAATAGTATCAGAAAATCTTCTCGTTCATGTACCAAATATCCTAGGGTGGCTAAACTTATAATAATGGCTTGAATATCTGCTGATGGACAAAAGCAAAGAGAGAAAATGCAGCATTCAATGAATCAGGCTTATTGTAGTACCTATCAGCACAGAAAATGTTAGGTATTCAAGTCTCCTACAGTCATTTCATTCAGATCAGGTCTATATTTCGAGCAATGGGCATTACTGATGGGCTATCGCTTCAGGTCAACAACAATCAACTGTCTAATTTATCTTGCTTGTGAGAGAAGAGCACTTGGTGATAATGGGAAATGCTGTCTTCTTCAGATGAGACCTTTAGAGGGAATATTTGACCTTTTAATAGTTTCAAAAGATTTTTAAACCATGCTCAAGTTGCACCCAATCTCAAACCTTAATGTTAAAATTAAACAAAGATTCATGCATCATTTGAAATTTGGGTTACGTTCAAAGGTATGGGGAAAAAAAAATACCTGAGGAGATTAGGAGTCAGGGTGCACAGAAAGGAAGAGGTAACCTAAAGTGTAATGATGAAGCCATGAGACAGATGTTGTAAAGAGCAAATAAACAAAAGCCAATGGACCGACTGGATGGTTACAACTTCCGAGATTTTGAGGGCATTTTACCATATTTACTATATTTAATTAAATAGCTCTATTAGGTTATGTGAGCCGTATTGGCTGTGGGACAAGCAGCAAAATCAGACTTTTTATTCTGTGCCTTTCCCAAGGTAATAATTGAGTTTATATAATCTGGTCTATGTGGTGGATTGGAAAATAAAATAAACATACTTGGTTTTCCAAATACACATGCGTACACACTTACACACATTCATTCATCTACAGAACATGTCTCTTGATATTTATTAAGCACTGGACATTGTACTTGTGCATTTCCTTACATTAACCAAGGCAATTCTCACAACAACCCATAAGTGAATATTTTGCTAGTCCTAATTTATAGATACAGAAACAGTGACTATTTCTGAGTATACTTTATATATAAAGTGCTTTATATATATGTTATCTCATTCAATTATTTAAATTAACTTTTACTTTAAAGTTTTTTTTTTTCTTTTTTTTTGGAGAGGTTTTTGCTATAGGGCACATGCGCTCGCCAGACAGAGAGACAGACAGAAAGCAAGAAATCACCCCAGGGGTGGGGCACACTGCAATCTCTTCTCCTCCATTCTCCTCTCGGAATCTTGGGCACACATGCACACATGCCCGGCGTGAGTTTAAGCCACTGGGTCTGGGACACGAACCACAATTGACTACGTGGGAGTCCAGCAACATAGCCATTACGCTAACTGCTGGTCCTGAATTTAAAGTTTTTAGTTTACTTATTTCTTCTATAAGAGAGCGAGGCAGAGAGCACCCCCAACAGTGTCCCCATGCCACAACTAACCCCCCTAGTCTCAGTCAGCCTGGATCCTGGGAACATGGGTTCACACCCTTGGTGTGCTCAGGGAGGGCCCAGAACACTAACCCAGGGCCTTTCCCATGTGGATCCAGTTGTGTTACTGCTGCACCACTACCTGCTCCCTAATTTTATTGTATATGTGTAAGCGGTACAAAGGACTTTTAAAATATACATAGTGAAATGATCATTGCAGTCAACCTAATTAATATAACCATAATTTCACAGTTACTCTTTTAATGAGGTAAGATGGTCTGTTCACTTAGAAAATTTTCACTACACAGTATGATTTACTAACCATAATCTTCAGACTGTACTTTAGATCTCTAGATTTATTCATCCTACAGAACTATAATTTGCTAGTCTTGGACCTACATATCCTTGTTTTCTTTTTTGGGGGTGGAAGGGGAGATTTTTGCTATAGGGCATGTGTGCTTGCCAGAGAGACAGAGAGACAGAAAATCAGAAGCTACACCTCTCGTGAGGAATGGCCATGCTGCAACCCCTTCTTCTCTATTCTCCTCTCGGGATTTTGGGCATGCACACACATGTGCTTGGCATGAGTTTTAAGCTGCTGAGTCCAGGACTTGAACCACGGTCAACTCCGTGAGTCCAGCAACATAACCATTATGCCATCTGCTGGTCTCCATATCCCCATTTTCTACTTCTCCACCCAACTGCCTCTGTTAACCACCATTCTACTCTCTGTGTTAATGTATGTGGCTTTTTTCCTTTAGTGTCCCCCCCCAAATACCTATCTTGCAATATTTTTCTTTCTGTGTTTGGCTTATTTCATTTAACATAATGTATTTTTCAGGCACATTTATCCTGTCACAAATAGCAGAATCTACTTCTTTTTAAAAACCGATATATCTATTGTATTTCGAAGGGTTTCTTTATCCAGTCACTCATCAATGGTCATTTAGATTATTTTTGTATCTTAGCCTAAATGGAAGACACGAAACCATAAGATTCTTAGAAGAAGTACAGGAGAAAAAGCTCCTTAACATTGGTTTTGGCAGTGATTTTTTGGATGTGACACCAAAATCATAGGCAACAAAAGCAAAAATAAATAAGCAGGACTACATCAAATTATAAAGCTTCTGTACAGAACAGGAAACAATCAACAATATGAAAAGACAGCTTACAAAGGCAGAGAAAGTATTTGCAAACCATATATTTAAGGAGCTAAGAAATCAAAGAACTCAATAATGTAAAAACAGATAATCTGATTAAAAATGGACAGAGGTCCTGAATAACATTTTCCGAAGAACACATAAAGAGGGGACCAGCAGGTGCCATAGTGGTAGGAAACTGGACTCCCACATGGCTGACTGTAGTTTGAGTCCTGGACCTGGGGGCATGAAAATCACTTTGGGTGCATGGTCGTGCATGCCCAAGATCCTGAGAGGAGATTGAAGGAGAAGGAAGCACAGCATGACCATCTCTCCTGAGGGTCATTTCTCACTTTCTTTCTTTCTGTCTCTCTCCAGCAAGTGTACGTAGCCTATGGCAAAACAAAACAAACAAGAAACAAAAAAACAAAACAAACACATACAAATGGCCAACAGGTGTGTGAAAAGGTGCTCAACATGACTAGTAATCAGGGAATTGCAAATTAAACCCTCAATGAGATAGCACCTGTTAGGATGACCATTATCAAAGAGGAAATAACAAGTGTATAGAGAAAAGAGACTCTTATACACTATCGGTGAGAATATAAATTGGTGCAGTCATGATGAAAAATAGTATGGAGGTTCTTCAAACAATTAAAAAAAGAACTACCATCTGATCCAGCAATTCCACTCCTAGATATATACCCAAAGGAAGTGAAATCAACATTTTGACGAAATACGTGCAGTCTCACGTTCATTATAGCATTGTTTATAACAGCCAAGATACAGAGATGTCCCATTTAGTGTTTATCTCTGCAGTACTTACACACTCATTTTACAGATGGAGGAAAGTTGAAGAGAGGTTAAGCAGTGTGCCTAAGGGTGCACAGTGGGATTCATCTCTAGTCTTCCATGCATCTCTCTTCTTTTGCATCTCTGTTAACTTTGTCACTATGAATATTTAAAATTCTTTATCTCATATTTCTTTGAGTTCCCTTGTATCGTCTGTGGAGGATGATTAGTTATTCTTTCCCTTAGGGGAGGGATTTTTTTTTTTCTCTCATATTTCTTGTACCTTTGTGGTGGTTTCTGGTCATTTGATGATTATATGTTTTTTCCAGGTGTTTGGAGTTAAATCTGACTATTCAGAGGCATGTAGGAGAAAGTGATCTGCAGTCTCTAAGCAGTACCGTTTTTTTCTCTCTGTGCAGCAGATTCCATGGAAATTGAGAATTAGTCTGACTCTGGTTAGATCTGGGAGCCAGGGGGGTGAAATATTGGCAGAAAGTCTTCAGTTGTCCTAGTCCAGTTCTGAGTATTTTTTTTTATCCAGGTCATATAGCCAGTGGTAATGTTGGGAGTGATAAAGAGAGGTGAAGCGAGTTAAAGGACAGTGAGTCATTGCTATTTTGTGCACTGATGAATGCGTTCGTAAGTAGTAATATTTTTTTGAACCTATGTTAAAAGTTGCAGTATAAGACTTCTAGTGATTTCTTACTCTGAATCGTGTTTGACAAAACCAAAAGTTATGAGGTTCAATATACACTGTTCTTTTTTTTTGGCTTTTAGATCTAATATAAAAAATTCTTGATGGTTCTAGTCATGGTACATCCCAGAGCAGAAGCTGTCAAGCACACTATTGTCAACTTGCCAAATACTCCTAAGAAGTGTATTTTTTAAAATGGAAAATTATATCATTAAAGAACAAATTCATTTTCTTTTTTTCCTACTGTGAATCATAGTTGAATTTAACCACGAGAATCTTGTCAGGGATTTCTTGATAAAGGCTTGCATTTCTCTACAACCAGGCTTAACTCTTTTGAGAATGTTCTAGTCCTCCAGTAGATTTATGCAGAAAATGCAGGCATGCTAATGAGATGGAACCATAAGACACACTCAACAGAAACAGTGAATTCTTGAGCTAATTGCTACCAGCCTGACTTAAGTAAGAGAAGTGAGAGGCATGTAGGTGCTCTTCTATCCTGAAAATCCTGTTTGCTTTTCTGAAAAATGCCCCAAATTACAATTTTAAAAATTTTTTGTCAGCAGGATGTCTCAAAATTCAGGAGAAAGTGTATTAATTAGATTAATTTTTTCTCTCTAAACTAATTTCCTTTTAGGTACTATGTTAGGACTTTCCAGTATAAAATTCCAAAACAATAAATAAAATTGTAGTAAGAATATTCAAACTCTATCACTTTTTGGATGAAAAAGAAAGATACATTCCATGGAAGAAAGTACTAATTAAGTGTTTACATGTCAGACACACTCCAAAGTGAGCTCCCATGAGCCATGGCCCTGTGTAATCCCCTACTCTTGAAAACAGGCAGGATCTATGACTTTCTTTTAATCAACCTAACATGGCAAAGGTGATGGAATGTCAGATCTGTGATTATCTTGTGTTATATAAACACACGGTCTTAAGAGACTGGAGGAAGAGGCTCGCTGCTGGTTTGAAGAAGCAAAACTCATTATTGTGAACTGCTTATTTTAGAGGACTATGTGGCAGGGAACTGAGCCTAGTCTCTTGGTCCAAGAGGGTTCCCTCAAGTTGATAGCCAATAAGAAATCAGGGCCCCAAGTCACACAGATGCAAGAAAATGAATTCTGCTAACAACCTAAGTGAGCTTAGAAGGTTCTTCCTCTGTGAATCTCCATTTGAGTATATAGCCTGGCTGGCACCTTGATAGCAGCTTTGTTAGACCCCGAGTGGAGAACCAAGTTAAGTTATACCCAGATTCTTTTTTTTTGAGAGGTTTTTGCTATAGGGCACATGCGCTCGCCGGAAAGACAGAGAGAGAGAGAGAGAGAGAGACAGAAAGCGAGAAATCAACCCCCAGGGGGGATGGTCACGCCGCAATCCCTTCTCCTCCATTCTCCTCCTGGGATCTTGGGCATGCAGGCACACGCACCCGGCATGTTTTAAGCCACCAGGTCTGGGACGCGAACCGCGGTCGACTACGTGGGAGTCCAGCGACACAGCCATTACGCTAACTGCTGGTTCCCTATACCCAGATTCCTGAGCCAAGAAAAAATGTGAAATAATAACTGTGTGTGTTAAGCTGCCAGGTTTGTGGTCATTTGCTATGCAGCAAGAAAAAATAAATACAACCTGCTATGGGTCAGAAAAATTGTGGTCTTGCTAAAGAAAAAGTTATTCAATGATACCTGTTAAAGCAAGATAAGGCTAAATATACTCAGGACCATCACATTGTAATAGGGACCACAGCAATAGAAATTTGCAGTTAGGAAGAGAGATTGGGTTCAACTTCTAACACAACATGGGCAAGTGAGAATTTATAGTCAAGGCATTGGGTGGGGGTTGATGGATAGAAAATTACTAAGAGGTAACACCAAGAGCAAGGAGGATTCAGGCTGAACCAACCTGACAGGATTCTCGCTGAATACAGGCCAAGGTGATCAGACATCAGTGAGGAAATGTTGGAAGGAACCTGATTGGATATCAAGGGTGAATAATAGCAAGAGTGGAGGATTCATGCTGGACAGAAGTATAGATTTTTTTTTTCTTTTGTCAAAACTGGATTTTACAAGAAAGTGCACAAATGGACTAGGAGAAGGTTTTAGAGTCTGACTAAAGTTTGGTGAAGCAGGGGATCTTTTTCAATCTACAGCTCATTAATTCTATGATGTTAGTAAAGCTTAATAAATCTGTTACTTGTCTTGGGAGTATTGAATGTCCCAGGGGCTTACTTCACAAATAAATATTTCACATTTATGTAGTCATAGTCTAAGGTTACTCATTTGAATGCCAAAGAGATGTTTCAGAGTAATACAAACTAATTGCCATCAATGCATTTGTGATATTCACAGTGAGGCATAGAACCATAAATGGTAAAGTTTGGGTGAGGCAGCATGTTTTGGTGAAAGGGTAGCTTTTAGTGAGGGGTAGTATTTGCAAAGGCAGTCCTAAAACAACCACACAGAAAAGTATTTAAATACAATTGCTTTGTCTGGAACTAATTCTTTTCTTCATTTAACATTTCCCGTCTTAGAAGGCATTCATATAGTGCTCCGAGTTGTAGAGGGCCTCCTTAGATAATTAGGTCTTTTTTTTTTTTTTTTGCCATAAAGGATCTGTTTAAGAATATATATAGGAACAGGGGCCAGCAGTTAGCGTAATGGTTATGTCTCTGGACTCCCATGTAGTGGACCGTGATTTGCGTCCTGGACTAGGTGGCTTAAAACTCACACTGGGCGTGTGTACGTGCATGCCCAAGATCCTGAGAGGAGAATGGAGGAGAAGGGATTGCGGCATGACCATCCCCCCTGGGGGGTGATTTCTCGCTTTCTATCTCTCTGTCTCTCTCTGTCTGTCTGGCGAGTGCATGTGCTCTATAGCAAAAACCTCTCCAAAACAACAACAACAACAAAAAGACAAAAAAAAAAAAGAATATATAGGAACAGAGGTAGTAAGGGGATTAGGCATAAAATGACTAAATGCTTTGCATAAGAGAGGGGAGAACTTGAACTAATACAACATAGTGGGTAAGATCACTGATTTGGGTGAACTAGGATTGAACCAAGAGAGAATTTTTTTAAAAGTACATCATAACATAATTTTAAGACAGTTAAAATATCAGCTAAAACATTTTAAGACTTTGGAAAAGATTCATACTAATATAATTCATAACACTAATGGGAATTTTATTATCCATTATGAAATTATTTGACACCATTACCAATCTAAAGGCAGGAAAAGGTTAGTTCTGAAATATAATTAACCTGTTTTCACTTGGGAAGAATAGAAAGTTAAAAATAGAGTTATGATCCTCATCTGTATCATTAGAAAGATTCACCTCATGAATGAAGGGAAATTTCATAGAACAATGGAGGTTGTCACATTACTAATTTTCTAGTAGAGCTGTTCAAATGTAGATGGTCTAAAGTTCTCTTTTAATATAGCATATATAATGGAATCTAGACTCCCTGTCTAATTTTAAAGTTGTCTTTTGACTAAACTTCATTAAGGGTATTAGGTTTGGCTTAGTGAGAGGGCATAGAACAAATACTTGACAAACATTGAGTGTGATGACATCATATAATGAGGATAGGATGATCATTTCCTGTCTACGTATTCAGATCTTGAAATTTGGAGCTGCCCGATACAGCTTCCATTTTTATCTTAACTCCATAAAGATCTTCTAAAAATCCAAATTATTCGATAACACCTTGGACTTCCTTACTAAAGTACACATCTTCTAGGTTGGCATGCTGGTCCATCATCATTGTCCTCTCTCTGCCCTTCAGATTCTCCTTTAGCTTTATGCAATCTTTGGTCATTCCTCTGGCCATTTGCAGACGTCTGCCTCCAGGTCTTCTCAGTGTTGTGGCCTTTGGTTGAAATGTCTCCTCTGACCACTTCTGTCAGAGTGGGCTCAAATATTGACTCCTGTAAGAAGCCTACCCAGAGTGCCAGTCTAATTTAAACATCTTGTTCCGTCTGTGTTTCCCTTTGTAATGACACTTATGCTGTAAGTAATGACAGATTGACTATCTACTTTCTTTACTAGCCTGTGATTTTTCCGAGAGCAGAACTGCTCACTCAACTTTGTATCCCCAAGACTAGTGTGCTATGTGCTATCGTAAAAGACTTATATTAACTCCTATAATTCTTTTTTTTATTTAAATTTATTTGTTTATGTTCATTCACTGTACATCATTACAACATACAAAATGAGATTTTCCATCCAGAGTACACTGTATATTGTCTCAATCAAGCACATCAACATACATGTTATTGTCAACAAATAATTTTCCATTTCTTGTTTCCTGTATGTTTTGCTTTTTTCCCCCCATCCCTGATTATCTCTTACCCTCTACCATCTCCCTCTCTCTTCCCACACTGTCTCTGGTATCTATGTTTACTTCCTATACTATTTTTCCCCCATTTTTTATTGAATTACTAAAGATCTTAATTAATCTAAATGTTTTCATAGCAGACACAGCTGATATATACATTTCCATGAACACAAGTCTAACTTTAGGCATCCTATAAAATAGCACCTAGCTGGGACTATATATCTTACTGCGGTCATCGAATGGATTTTTTTTTTTCTGAAACTTTTCTTTTTTTTGTAACTTAATTTACATTCCTTCCCTAAGCATCATCAC